>NC_092336.1:277957500-278320000 GCF_046630445.1 Rutidosis leptorrhynchoides
GTTATCATCTCTGCATCGTTATCATCATCATACGAAATCATCAAATATGATCAACATCGTATTACCATAATAACATCACTTCGTTCATCACCTTCACTCATAAAAAAAATGTGTTCGGTTCAAGCTTTTGGAACGACGGGAACAATGGAGACAAGATTTCCGAATAGTAGTACAACAGCAATGATTTGATAACGGCCCATCTTAGAGACTATCGATTGGCGGACCAAATTCAATCCTAATTGTTACCGGTACACTTTGATGACTTAGTTGATCGTTAGCAGTGAATAAAATAGGATTCACGGTTGGTTATGATGGTTCGATGGCGAACATAAAATATAGAATTTGATGATGGTGATGTGGTTTGATGATTCATGGTGGTTGGGTTTTCAATGAAGATGATCGATGGTGGTGGGTTTGTTGTGATCTCGGATGACTCGGAAGAGGAACAAGAAAAACAAGAGAAAAGATGGTGGTAGTTAGGGTGGTGGAAGAGGTGATGACGATGGTGGTGTTTTCGGGTGATTCATGGTGGAGTGGAGAAGGTGGTTGCCCGATGGGATTGATGAGGGTAGTAAGTTGTTGGGTTTGGTGTGCCTTAAAATTGAGAAAATGGTTCGGAGAATTGCATAGCATAGGATTAAAGCAAGAAAAATGGTCACAAACTCCATTGATAATATAAGATATTGTGTTTGGGTTTAAAACTAAAATAAGAGTAGCAGTAAACCATCTAAACAAAAGTGGTGGGGGTTTTCAATCGTAGTAGCGGTTGTTCATGGTGGAATAAAGGTAGTGATGGTGTCTGGTTGTTAAGAAGAAGAAGAAGGAAGAAATAATAGGTGGTAAGGAGGAGGGTGGGTTGGTGTGGTTGTGTCTTGCATTAAACGTATCCCATATATATATCTAGATAATATATCATATATTACAATATCATTAATAATAATAATATAATAATAATAATATACAGTAACAACTACATTGAATTATGCACACAATCATGCACACAGTTGGCCGCTTTCCTAATTGTATTTATTCTACCGACACACGGGACTGTGTATCGTGCACTATTTGAAATCAGTGGCGGATAAAAGTCTTCGGAAAAATCTCAAATTTTTAGATTAACTATATTTATTTATTTTGGTCATTATGGTATAAAATTCGATCATTAACTATTAAATAAAAATTACATTAATTATTCACCCCCAATCCCAAGTAAAATATAAAAAGTTTTAAAAATCAACAAATAGTTCCTAAATACATTTTTGATAAGCCTAAAATTTATATTACACATTTTCGGATCATCGTTTATTTTAAAATCACATAAGTTCTTTTTAACTCGTTTATTATAAATCGAATTACAATCTAGCGTTATCATCGTTCACTAAATAATTTCGAAATCACAAAATATATATTCTATATATTTTATTAATATATATGTGTTTTAAATAATGATTTTCATAATATCATATTTTTTTATTTTTATTTTTATTTTACATAATTTATTTTAATATCAACAACATATAATATATTTCAAATTATATTTTCAATTATTATTTATATCTATATATATGTATCTACACACACATATCTATTTACAAATAGTTGTTCGTGAATCGTCGGGAATAGTTAAAGGTAAAATGAATATATGAAACAGTTCAAACTTTTTAAGACTAAACCTTACAGACCTTGTTTATCATGTCGAAATCATATAAAGATTTAGTTTAAATTTGGTCGGAAATTTCTGGTTCATCACAACATGGGCTGCTAAGAGCTGATCATTGGAGTGTATATACCAATAGTGTAGTGACCCGAACTTTTTCATGTTTATATATATTAAATGAAATTGTTATTTACATGATTAAGTGTTTCCAACATGTTAAGCAATCAATGTAACGACCCTGGATATTCCAACGTTTATTTATTAATAATTGTTTATTAATACGTGTGATAAAACGAATGTATGTTATTACATTTACATGTTGCCATGATTGCCCGAACTTGACTTTAATTGCCTGAAACGTCTTTGTGACACCCGGAACTTTCACGAATAATATTTCTAGATATTATTTGCATTCATGATTAATTTTATTAATCATTTTAATTAACTAAGGTTGTTAGTTAGTTACTTGGACTTTTAATTGGATTAACTTGTTAATTACATTCATACTTGGGCTTTTATTTGAACTTGGGCCTTTACTAGTGTTATTAGACTTTAGGAGCCCACCCTACTTCATTCATGGACTCTTAAGCCCATACTTGCATGTAAGTATCATTTTAGTGAGGTAACTAGTTAGTTTTAACAATTGGAATCTAGTTAGCAACTTATCCCCATGCATGGCCATCCATTAACCACTTTTTGAAGCTTTACTTGCAAGTGACCACAAAACTTATCCCTCCCCCCCTTGGGAAGCTGCTGACCATCGGCCACCATAGGCCTTAAGAGGAGTTTTATTTTTTTTTTACTACATCACTTACTTGTAATCTCACACACATACTTCATTTCAAACTTACATCTTACTTTCCTCCCATATTTTTCTCTCATCTTTCCTTTACTTGTAAGTACCAAGAACATCTTTTTCTCCCCTTTTCTTTTGGCTAAAACCGAATTTCATATTCACAAATCATCATCATCTTTTGTTACTTGTAGTTTGATTACTTGTTGTTGTTACTTTGTTACATGTAATTGTTATTTGTTCTTCACTAGTTACAAGATCAAACTTACTAGTTTGATTCTTCATAATATCTTGTATTTATCAAGAACACAAGAACATAAACTTACTAGTTTATGATTCTACTTTTATTGTTTCAAAAATTGTAAGTTCATATGTTGAAATCATACTTGTAGTTCTTGAAGTAAACTTAAAGTTTACTTTACTTAAAGATCAAACTTTGGTTGAATCTTTAAAAGAATGAACAACCATGAACCTTTTACTTGTTTCTTTAGTTTTACTTGCACTTTAATTTTATGATTTTAGTTGTTGTTGGTCAAGTACTACAAGTTAGTCTTTATCTCATATCTCTTGGAACTTAAAGTTAACTTAAAAGTTCAAGAACATGTAAATAAGTTTTCTTTAAATATAACTTTGTATACTTATGCTTGATCTAGACTTTTGAGTCTTAGATCTTCAAGATCTAACTAAGAACTATGTTCTACATCTTAAGATCTTGATTAGTTAGTTTACTTTCAAGTTTGTAACTTATTATTAGTTTTAAAGTTCATGTATGTGTTAGATCTAAGACTTTGATGTAACTTTGGTTCATCAAAACACTTACAACTCTTAAGTGAAGTTGTGCTACATGTCTTGGACTTGCACAAGGGTTATGATGGTCAAAACTTGGTAAATATGATGTAAACACATCAATGAGTTGTACACTTGAAGCTATAGGCATCAAGGATGAGAACCATGATGAACATCAAACACCAAACCCACCGGAACCCATTATTTTTCTGCTTACTGTTCTCTGCCTACTTTTCTGCTGTTTCTGTAACAGACCAGTAGACCTGGGCTGTTGTGATTATGATTTTCAAATAGATCTTTTCAAGTAGATAACTTTTCATATAGGACTCATCTTAATCCGAGTTACGGTTTAGGATTTATGGCCCTCCGATCGTCACTATGTCCTTTAACGTTGTGCAGAAATTTCTGACCTACTCGCACTTAGACCGTCGTCACGGTCAAACAAAGACGAGTTTGCTTCTTTAAATTTTACCACACTTAAGGGACTCATATACGGAGCCATGGCCACTGGTCTCACCTTAATTTAGTAAGGGTAGAGGCTGTGGTGACTGATCAAAGTCAGCCATTGTTTTAAACTACTTTCATAAACGAAACTTACTTTACGCCTTTTGTTTGATGATGAATGATGATGACCCTTAAGACCTTATTTACATACTTTTAAACCTATTAAGACGATTTACTGACTTAGTACTATTTGCCTTAGGTTGAGGACCTTCGGACCGATTACTTGCACACCTTTCCGAACCAACTTTACGACTACATTATCATTGTGAGTTATAGCATTCCCTTTTTACTTTAACTTATTTTGGGAACTGAGAATACATGCGGATTTTATGTTTTACATACTAGGCACGAGTACTTAAGCTTATATATGTGTGGGTTATACAACGGTATACACATTCCCTTTAGCTCGGTAACGTTTAATCATTGGTTTTTGAACCGTGAACGCGAATCTTAGATATGGATCCATAGGGTTTGACATCCCCACTCGGGCTAGTAGCGCTAGCATTTAACGAGTGTTTAATACTTCGTAGACATACGCACTTGCCAAGTGTACTTTCAGGGGGTATAAACGTTAAGTTAGTTACCAAGTGCCCACGGTTAACATATACTTTATCATACTATTTTGAAACGCTCTTTGTAGCACTGAAATCTCGTGGCCTACCTTACATACTGTTATACTTAAACTACAGCTCACCAACCTTTGTGTTGATGTTTTTAAGCATGTTTTTCTCAGGTGCTTGAGGTTAGCTTCCGCTGTGTACTAGTTGTGCTGTAGACACCCGCTGCTTAGAGTTGTAATCGCATGAACTACTTTATTTTGCATTCAAACATTAGTACTTTTGAACTATGACTTGTAACTACCGTTGTGGTCACATACACTTATTATTTTCTTCTACTTAGTGAAGCATGCTTTTGGATTGTAAAACATTCGATGTTGGTTTAGACATCACTTTATTAATGAATGCAAACTCCTTTTGAAAACGCATATAGTACTTAACCTTGTAATGATCCTGTTATTGATGATTCGTACACGATGGTTTTGTACGGGGCATCACATTTGGTATCAGAGCATTGGTTGTAGGGAATTAGGTTGCATTAGTGAGTCTAAGACCGACCCGAGTAGGAATCACTAATAGGACTAATCTACAACTTGCTAGTTTACTTGTTTCCGCTGAACTTACTGCATGCTGCTGCTTACTTTTACTGCTATATGCCGTATGCTACTACATGATTTCACTATTGTATGATATCACTTGCTTCCGATTGCATGCTACTTCTGTACGATTCATTATTATTGCCATGCTACTTATTGTTATACATGATTTAAACTGTTGGCCTAATACGTGCTTACTTTATGACTTACTGACATGGAAAATTTATTTTTCCTTGTTCAGATGTCGGATGTACCACGTGCTATCGTTTTGGGCAGTTTAGACTCTTCAGCTACCACACCTACCACCGTTACCGATCCACCGGTCCCGATACGCACGAGTGACCCCGGCGCGTCATCTTCCGGGACTAGCAGCCAGCCGCCTGCACCAGTGGCTACTTCTGATGGACACGTGGGCCCTACGGAGATTCCAGCTCCGTCTGCTCCCGGATCCTCGGAGTCACAGCCCCGCATCGGTGGTGTTGTGATCCCCGCGGAGTTCGGGGAAGGGCCATTCTGTAACCATATGCGCATGCCGTGCCGACGCGCTCCAGATGGACGTTTAGTGCCGATTCCGCCATTCAGACACAGAGAGATGTTGGCCGCCTTCGGACTGCCAGTTCAGCCACCCGTGTCACCACCACATGATTCGGATGACTCATCATCCGCCGCGTCTTCATCAGATGATTCTTCATCAGACTTCAGTGACGACGAGGACCCTGCTGATATACCTATTCAGGCACCCTCCACCCCGCCGAAGAAGCGATACCGTCCTGATGGCACTGTCATTCCAGGGGTGAATGGAGGTCGTGCTTTCACTGACCCTTTTGGTCGGCGTCGGAGGGCTACTGCCCGTAAGCGGCTTGTGCCGTACCCGGCCAACCCACTCATACGTAAGGCACCTCGTTATGTGCTGACTATTTCTGGAGCCGGGACATCTGCACCCCGTTTCGTGCGGTCTGCACCACCCGCTCCGCTAGCACCATCCGCTCCACCGGCCCCACCTGCACCACCAGCACCGCCTGCCCTACCATCTCCCACTATCGAGGAATTGACAAGGGAGGTGGGAATCCTCCGAGCTCGGGTTACTGAGCTCGAGGAGCAGTTGGCTCAGGTTTTAGACACCCTACACCCACCTTCACCGTATTACCTTTTGTATTAGATGTCATGATGTAATTTAGTTGTAGCTTCTTGTATTATTTATGTATTGTAAGAACTTATGCGGATGTATGAAACTTATTATTTATTAATGGAACTTTGCGTTATTTAATTCTTGCACGATGTTCTATTTACAGTACTGTACGATGATTCTGTGGTATTTGTACCTAGATGCGTTATTTAATAACATGTGATGTTTTGATTCCATGTTGGTTACTATATACTGTATTATTACTATTTGCATATTGGATTTTGACTTGAGTCAAAAATTTTGTTTAGAACATCATGGCTAACGGTCGATCCACACCTACTGCTGCTCAAATTGAAGAGATGATCCAAGAACGTGTAGCCGCAGCCCTAGCAGAAAGAAACCTCCAAGCTCCACCGCCACCACAACCGGTTATCCCACCCGTTCGAAATGGGTGTACTTACAAGGAATTCCAGAGCTGTAAACCGCATAACTTCAGTGGAACCGAGGGACTGGTTGGTCTCACCAGATGGTTCGAGAAACTTGAATCAGTATTCCGAGTTAGCAACTGTTAGGAGGGTAACAAAACCAAGTTTGCATCTTGCACGCTATCTGACGGCGCACTAACGTGGTGGAACACGTTAGCTCAAGCGAAAGGCATTGATGAGGCGTATGCTACGCCATGGGAGGAATTCAAAGCGGCAATGATTGATGAGTATTGTCCGAGAACCGAAATCCAGAAGATGGAAATCGAATTTATGCAGTTAAAGGCCGTTGGGAACGACCTTGATGGTTACAACAGGAGATTTTTGGAACTAGCTCTTATGTGTCTGACAATGGTTACCCCGAAATTCAAGCGTATGGAGAGATACTTCTGGGGACTCCCTAAGTCCATCAAAAGAAACGTCACATCGTCCAAACCACCGAATGTTCCCGAAGCAATGCGCATGGTGCATACCCTCATGAATCAAATTCTTATTGATGAGCCGGAGAAGGCTAAGTTTGAGGCTGGTAGTAGCAAAAAGCGAAAGTGGGATAATAACAACAACAACAACAACAACAACAACAACTACAACAACAGGGGGAGAACCTATGACCAGACCCCCGCCAAGAGGCACAACAATGGTGGAAACTCCAACCCCAACAACAACACCAACTCCAACCCGAACTACAAGGGAACCCAACCTCAATGCAAGCGGTGTTACAAACACCACACTGGGTATTGCAATGTTGTCTGTGAGAAGTGCCAACGGTCTAGGCATGTTGGAAAAGATTGCAAGGTCACCACTTTGAATGGGAAGCCGAACCCCACAGGGACGACGAAGTGTTACGAATGCGGACAGACGGGCCATTTCAGAAATGCGTATCCAAATAAGCGAAAAGATGGCAGACCACCGCGCGCTAGAGCTTTCAATGTTAATGCAAGGGACGCACGCGAAAACCCCGACTTGGTGACAGGTATATTCACAATCAACAATCTTTTAGCTTCTGTCTTGTTTGATACTAGTGCGGATAGAAGTTATGTATGTAGACATTTTTGCGATAAGATTACTTGGTCATTAGTCCCATTAAAAGAGAGTATGCTTGTCGAGGTCGCCAATGGAAAACTTGAAAAGGTTGACCATATTAGTCGGGGAGCTATTATCAACATAGCTGGTACAGAATTCAAAATTGATTTGATACCAATCAAACTGGGAAGTTTTGACGTGATCGTTGGTATGGATTGGTTGAGTAAGATAAGGGCCGATATTATCTGTGGAGATAAAGCACTTCGAATACCACAAGGAGATGGCGAACCACTAGTTATCTATGGAGAGAGATGTACCTCGAAGCTAAACCTAATTAGTTGCATGAAAGAGCAAAAGATCATGAAGAAGGGACGTTTTGCTGTCCTAGCACATGTGAAAGCGGTAGAAACTGAGGTGAAGAACGTGAACGACGTTTGAATTGTGAACAAATTTTCCGATGTCTTCCCAGAGGAATTACCTGGATTGCCGCCGCAGAGAGCAGTAGAGTTTCAGATTGATTTAGTGCCAGGAGCTGCACCTGTAGCTCGTGCACCTTATAGACTCGCACCTTCCGAGATGCAAGAATTACAGAGTCAACTACAAGAGCGGTTAGATCGTGGATTTATCCAACCAAGTTTCTCGCCTTGGGGCGCACCTATGTTATTTGTGAAGAAGAAGGATGGATCCTTCCGTATGTGTATCGACTACCGTGAACACAACAAATTGACAATCAAGAATCGATATCCTCTTCCACGAATTGACGATCTTTTTGACCAACTACAAGGATCGAGCGTTTACTCAAAGATCGATTTGCGATCCAGATATCACCAGCTGAGGGTGAAGGAAAGTGATGTAATGAAGACTGCATTCAGGACCCGTTATGGTCATTATGAGTTTTTCGTGATGCCATTCGGTTTGACAAATGCACCTGCCGTGTTCATGGATCTCATGAATCGTGTCTGCAAGCCGTACTTGGATAAGTTTGTTATCGTCTTCATAGATGATACCCTCATCTACTCTAAGAGCGAAGAAGAGCATGAGCAACACCTCTGACTAGTACTTGAACTCTTGAGACAAGAGCAACTTTATGCCAAATTCTCCAAGTGTGAATTTTGGTTGAAGGAAGTTCAATTTCTGGGTCATGTCGTGAGCGACCAGGGTATCAAAGTTGACCCGCCAAGATAGAAGCTATCAGCAAGTGGGAGACCCCCACTACTCCAATGCATATTCGCCAATTCCTAGGTCTCGCCGGTTATTACCGAAGGTTTATCGAAGGATTTTCTCTGATTGCGCGTCCTTTGACCGCGCTGACTCACAAGGGCAAGAAGTTCATTTGGGAACCCGCACACGAATCAGCATTTCAAACTTTGAAGAAGAAGTTAACCACCGCACCTATCCTATCACTTCCCGAAGGCAGTGACAATTTCGTTGTTTATTGCGATGCTTCAAAGAGTGGTTTTGGTTGTGTACTAATGCAACGATCAAAGGTTATTGCCTATGCCTCCCGCCAATTGAAGATTCACGAGCGAAACTACACTACCCATGATCTTGAACTTGGAGCCGTTGTCTTTGCGCTTAAATTGTGGAGACATTATTTGTATGGAACTAAGAGCACTATTTTCACCGATCACAAGAGCCTTCAGCACATCTTTGATCAGAAGCAACTGAATATGAGACAGCATCGATGGATCGAGACGCTCAACGACTATGATTGTGAACTCCGTTATCACCCTGGCAAGGCCAATGTTGTAGCTGACACTTTAAGCCGAAAGGAGAGGACGGCACCTCTTCGTGTTAGGGCTCTGAATATCACCATCCATTCAAACCTCAATAGCCAGATCAGAGTAGCCCAAGGTGAGGCTCTGAAGGAGGAGAATATATCTCATGAACATTTAAACATACTTGTCTGTCGATTCGAGGTTAGGGAGTCTGGACTCCGATGTTATGCCGGAAGAATTTGGGTACCTCTTTATGGAGATCTACGGAACCTCATACTTGATGAAGCACACAAGTCGAGATATTCTATTCATCCTGGAGCGGGCAAAATGTACCACGACCTTAAAGAACAGTATTGGTGGCCGAATCTTAAGAAAGACATTGCGACCTATGTTGGTAAATGTTTAACCTGCTTGAAAGTTAAAGCCGAACATCAGAGACCTTCTGGCTTACTTCAACAGCCGGAGATCCCATAATGGAAGTGGGAAAGGATCACAATGGATTTTATCACCAAGCTGCCAAAGACGGTGGGCGGATACGATACCATTTGGGTTATTGTTGACCGCCTCACCAAATCTGCACACTTCCTAGCGATGAAGGAAACGGATACAATGGAGAGACTTGCTCAATTATACATCAAAGAAGTTGTATTATCGATCATCTCAGATCGCGATCCCCGTTTTACTTCCATATTCTGGCGTTCTTTGCAAGAAGCCATGGGAACTCGTCTTGACATGAGTACTGCTTATCACCCTCAGACTGACGGGCAAAGTGAACGAACGATTCAGACCTTGGAGGACATGTTGCGTGCATGTGTCATCGATTTCGGAAAGGCCTAGGAAAGGCATTTACCACTTGCCGAATTCTTGTACAACAACAATTATCACTCGAGCATTAATGCTGCACCTTTTGAAGCATTGTATGGTCGCAAGTGCCGATATCCTATTTGCTTGGCTGAAGTAGGTGAAAAGCAAATCACCGGACCCGAGGTAGTCCATGAAACAACGGAGAAGATTGCTTAGATTCAAGCTAGACTTAAGACTGCACGCGATCGTCAAAAGAGTTATGCCGATCTTAAACGTAAAGACATTGAAATCAACGTTGGTGATCGTGTTATGTTGAAGGTTGCACCTTGGAAATATGTGATCCGTTTTGGAAAACGTGGAAAGTTAAACCCACGATACATTGGTCCTTTTGAAATCTTGGAACGTGTTGGACCCGTTGCTTACCGTTTGGATCTACCAGCACAATTGAGCTCAGTTCATCCTACCTTCCATGTGTCAAACTTGAAGAAGTGTCTTGCTGCACCTGAACTTATCATACCACTTGAAGAACTTACGATTGACGACAAACTTCACTTTGTGGAAGAACCTGTTGAAATTATGGATCGTGAGATCAAAACTTTGAAACGCAACAAGATTCCGATTGTACGAGTATGATGGAATGCCAATCGAGGACCTGAGTTTACTTGGGATCGAGAGGATCAAATGATGCGGAAGTATCCTCACCTTTTCCCGACTCCTCCATCTACCTCAGCTTAAAATTTCGGGACGAAATTTTCTTTAACTAGTGGGTAATGTAACGAACCTGGATATTCCAATGTTTATTTATTAATAATTGTTATTATTAATACGTGTGATAAAACGAATGTATGTTATTACATTTACATGTTGCCATGATTGCCCGAACTTGACTTTAATTGCCCGAAACGTCTTTGTGACACCCGGAACTTTCACGAATAATATTTTTAGATATTATTTGCATTCATGATTAATTTTATTAATCATTTTAATTAATTAAGGTTGTTAGTTAGTTACTTGGACTTTTAATTGGATTAACTTGTTAATTACATTCATACTTGGGCTTTTATTTGAACTTGGGCCTTTACTAGTGTTATTAGACTTTAGGAGCCCACCCTACTTCATTCATGGACTCTTAAGCCCATACTTGCATGTAAGTATCATTTTAGTGAGGTAACTAGTTAGTTTTAACAATTGGAATCTAGTTAGCAACTTATCCCCATGCATGGCCATCCATTAACCACCTTTTGAAGCTTTACTTGCAAGTGACCACAAAACTTATCCCTCCCCCCCCTTGGGAAGCTGCTGACCGTCGGCCACCATAGGCCTTAAGAGGGGTTTTATTTTTTTTACTACATCACTTACTTGTAATCTCACACACATACTTCATTTCAAACTTACATCTTATTTTCCTCTCATATTTTTCTCTCATCTTTCCTTTACTTGTAAGTACCAAGAACATCTTTTTCTCCCCTTTTCTTTTGGCTAAAACCGAATTTCATATTCACAACTCATCATCATCTTTTATTACTTGTAGTTTGATTACTTGTTGTTGTTACTTTGTTACATGTAATTGTTAGTTGTTCTTCACTAGTTACAAGATCAAACTTACTAGTTTGATTCTTCATAATATCTTGTATTTATCAAGAACACAAGAACGTAAACTTACTAGTTTATGATTCTACTTTTATTGTTTCAAAAATTGTAAGTTCATGTGTTGAAATCATACTTGTGGTTCTTGAAGTAAACTTAAAGTTTACTTTATTTAAAGATCAAACTTTGGTTGAATCTTTAAAAGAATGAACAACCATGAACCTTTTACTTGTTTATTTAGTTTTACTTGCACTTTAATTTTATGATTTTGGTTGTTGTTGGTCAAGTACTACAAGTTAGTCTTGATCTCATATCTCTTGGAACTTAAAGTTAACTTAAAAGTTCAAGAACATGTAAATAAGTTTTCTTTAAATATAACTTTGTATACTTATACTTGATCTAGACTTTTGAGTCTTGGATCTTCAAGATCTAACTAAGAACTATGTTCTACATCTTAAGATCTTGATTAGTTAGTTTACTTTCAAGTTTGTAACTTATTATTAGTTTTAAAGTTCATGTATGTGTTAGATCTAAGACTTTGATGTAACTTTGGTTCATCAAAACACTTACAACTCTTAAGTGAAGTTGTGCTACATGTCTTGGACTTGCACAAGGGTTATTGAAATGTCCCGTTCTTATTGATTAAAAACGTTCCATATTAATTGATTTCGTTGCGAGGTTTTGACCTCTATATGAGACGTTTTTCAAAGACTGCATTCATTTTTAAAACAAACCATAACCTTTATTTCATAGATAAAGGTTTTAAAAAGCTTTACGTAGATTATCAAATAATGATAATCTAAAATATCATGTTTACACACGACCATTACATAATGGTTTACAATACAAATATGTTACAACAAAATAAGTTTCTTGAATGCAGTTTTTACACAATATCATACAAGCATGGACTCCAAATCTCGTCCTTATTTAAGTATGCGACAGCGGAATCTCTTAATAATCACCTGAGAATAAACATGCTTAAAACGTCAACAAAAATGTTGATGAGTTATAGGTTTAACCTATATATATCAAATCATAATAATAGACCACAAGATTTCATATTTCAATACACATCCCATACATAGAGATAAAAATCATTCATATGGTGAACACCTGGTAACCGACATTAACAAGATGCATATATAATAATATCCCCATCATTCCGGGACACCCTTCAGATATGATATAAATTTTGAAGTACTAAAGCATCTGGTACTTTGGATGGGGTTTGTTAGGCCCAATAGATCTATCTTTAGGATTCGCGTCAATTAGGGTGTCTGTTCCCTAATTCTTAGATTACCAGACTTAATAAAAAGGGGCATATTCGATTTCGATAATTCAACCATAGAATGTAGTTTCACGTACTTGTGTCTATTTTGTAAATCATTTATAAAACCTGCATGTATTCTCATCCCAAAAATATTAGATTTTAAAAGTGGGACTATAACTCACTTTCACAGATTTTTACTTCGTCGGTAAGTAAGACTTGGCCACTGGTTGATTCACGAACCTATAACAATATATACATATATATCAAAGTATGTTCAAAATATATTTACAACACTTTTAATATATTTTGATGTTTTAAGTTTATTAAGTCAGCTATCCTCGTTAGTAACCTACAACTAGTTGTCCACAGTTAGATGTACAGAAATAAATCGATAAATATTATCTTGAATCAATCCACGACCCAGTGTATACGTATCTCAGTATTGATCACAACTCAAACTATATATATTTTGAAATCAACCTCAACCCTGTATAGCTAACTCCAACATTCACATATAGAGTGTCTATGGTTGTTCCGAAATATATATAGATGTGTCGACATGATAGGTCGAAACATTGTATACGTGTCTATGGTATCTCAAGATTACATAATATACAATACAAGTTGATTAAGTTATGGTTGGAATAGATTTGTTACCAATTTTCACGTAGCTAAAATGAGAAAAATTATCCAATCTTGTTTTACCCATAACTTCTTCATTTTAAATCCGTTTTGAGTGAATCAAATTGCTATGGTTTCATATTGAACTCTATTTTATGAATCTAAATAGAAAAAGTATAGGTTTATAGTCGGAAAAATAAGTTACAAGTCGTTTTTGTAAAGGTAGTCATTTCAGTCGAAAGAACGACGTCTAGATGACCATTTTAGAAAACATACTTTCACTTTGAGTTTAACCATAATTTTTGGATATAGTTTTATGTTCATAATAAAAATCATTTTCTCAGAATAACAACTTTTAAATCAAAGTTTATCATAGTTTTTAATTAACTAACCCAAAACTGCCCGCGGTGTTACTACGACGGCGTAAATCCGGTTTTACGGTGTTTTTCATGTTTCCAGGTTTTAAATCATTAAGTTAGCGTATCATATAGATATAGAACATGTGTTTAGTTGATTTTAAAAGTCAAGTTAGAAGGATTAACTTTTGTTTGCGAACAAGTTTAGAATTAACTAAACTATGTTCTAGTGATTACAAGTTTAAACCTTCGAATAAGATAGCTTTATATGTATGAATCGAATGATATTATGAACATCATTACTACCTTAAGTTCCTTGGATAAATCCACTGGAAAAGAAAAAAATGGATCTAGCTTCAACGGATCCTTGGATGGCTCGAAGTTCTTGAAGCAGAATCATGACACGAAAACAAGTTCAAGTAAGATCATCACTTGAAATAAGATTGTTATAGTTATAGAAATTGAACCAAAATTTGAATATGATTATTACCTTGTATTAGAATGATAACCTACTGTAAGAAACAAAGATTTCTTGAGGTTGGATGATCACCTTACAAGATTGGAAGTGAGCTAGCAAACTTGAAAGTATTCTTGATTTTATGTAACTAGAACTTGTAGAATATATGAAGAACACTTAGAACTTGAAGATAGAACTTGAGAGAGATCAATTAGATGAAGAAAATTGAAGAATGAAAGTGTTTGTAGGTGTTTTTGGTCATTGGTGTATGGATTAGATATAAAGGATATGTAATTTTGTTTTCATGTAAATAAGTCATGAATGATTACTCATATTTTTGTAATTTTATGAGATATTTCATGCTAGTTGCCAAATGATGGTTCCCACATGTGTTAGGTGACTCACATGGGCTGCTAAGAGCTGATCATTGGAGTGTATATACCAATAGTACATACATCTAAAAGCTGTGTATTGTACGAGTACGAATACGGGTGCATACGAGTAGAATTGTTGATGAAACTGAACGAGGATGTAATTGTAAGCATTTTTATTAAGTAGAAGTATTTTGATAAGTGTATTGAAGTCTTTCAAAAGTGTATAAATACATATTAAAACACTACATGTATATACATTTTAACTGAGTCGTTAAGTCATCGTTAGTCGTTACATGTAAGTGTTGTTTTGAAACCTTTAGGTTAACGATCTTGTTAAATGTTGTTAACCCAATGTTTATAATATCAAATGAGATTTTAAATTATTATATTATCATGATATTATCATGTATGAATATCTCTTAATATGATATATATACATTAAATGTCTTTACAACGATAATCGTTACATATATGTCTCGTTTAAAAATCATTAAGTTAGTAGTCTTGTTTTTACATATGTAGTTCATTGTCAATGTACTTAATGATATGTTTACTTATCATAGTATCATGTTAACTATATATATATCCATATATATGTCATCATATAGTTTTTACAAGTTTTAACGTTCGTGAATCACCGGTCAACTTGGTTGGTCAATTGTCTATATGAAACATATTTCAATTAATCAAGTCTTAACAAGTTTGATTGCTTAACATGTTGGAAACATTTAATCATGTAAATATCAATCTCAATTAATATATATAAACATGGAAAAGTTCGGGTCACTACAGTTATGATGGTCAAAACTTGGTAAATATGATGTAAACACATCAATGAGTTGTACATTTGAAGCTATAGGCATCAAGGATGAGAACCATGATGAACATCAAACACCAAACCCACCGGAACCCATTATTTTTCTGCTTACTGTTCTCTGCCTACTGTTCTGCTGTTTCTGTAACAGACCAGTAGACCTGTTCTGTTGTGATTATGATTTTCAAATAGATCTTTTTGAGTAGATAACTTTTCATATAGGATTCGTCTTAATCCGAGTTACGGTTTAGGATTTATGGCCCTCCGATCGTCACTATGTCCTTTAACGTTGTGCAGAAATTTCTGACCTACTCGCACTTAGATCGTCTCCATGGTCAAATAAAGACGAGTTTGCTTCTGTAAATTTTATCAAACTTAAGGGACTCATATACGGAGCCATGGCCACTGGTCTCACCTTAATTCAGTAAGGGTAGAGGCCGTGGTGACTGATCAAAGTCAGCCTTTGTTTTAAACTACTTTCATAAACAAAACTTACTTTACGCCTTTTGTTTGATGATGAATGATGATGACCCTTAAGACCTTATTCACATACTTTTAAACCTATTAAGACGATTTACTGACTTAGTACTATTTGCCTTAGGTTGAGGACCTTCGGACTGATTACTTGCACACCTTTCCGAACTAACTTTACGACTACATTATCATTGTGAGTTATAGCATTCCCTTTTTACTTTAACTTATTTTGGGAACTGAGAATACATGCGGATTTTATGTTTTACATACTAGGCATGAGTACTTAAACTTATATATGTGTGGGTTATACAATGGCATAAACATTCCCTTTAGCTCGGTAACGTTTAATCATTGGTTTTTGAACCGTGAACGCGAATCTTAGATATGGATCCATAGGGTTTGACATCCCCACTCGGGCTAGTAGCGCTAGCATTTAACGAGTGTTTAATACTTCGTAGACATACGCACTTGCCAAGTGTACTTTCATGGGGTATAAACGTTAAGTTAGTTACCAAGTGCCCACGGTTAACATATACTTTATCATACTATTTTGAAACGCTTTTTGTAGTACTGAAATCTCGTGGCCTACCTTACATACTGTTATACTTAAACTATAGCTCACCAACCTTTGTGTTGATGTTTTTAAGCATGTTTTTCTCAGGTGCTTGAGGTTAGCTTCCGCTGTGTACTAGTCGTGCTGTAGACACCCGCTGCTTAGAGTTGTTATTGCATGAACTACTTTATTTTGCATTCAAACATTAGTACTTTTGAACTATGACTTGTAACGACCGTTGTGGTCACATACACTTATTATTTGCTTCTACTTAGTGAAGCATGCTTTTGGATTGTAAAACATTCGATGTTGGTTTAGACATCACTTTATTAATGAATGCAAACTCTTTTTGAAAACGCATATAGTACTTAACCTTGTAATGATCCTGTTGTTGATGATTCGTACACGATGGTTTTTTACGGGGCATCACAATCAAACTTATTAAGACTTGATTAATTGAAATAGGTTTCATATAGACAATTGACCACCCAAGTTGACCGGTGATTCAAGAACGTTAAAACTTGTAAAAACTATATGATGTCATATATATGGATATATATATATATAGTTAACATGGTATTATGATAATTAGACATATTATTAAGTATATTTACAATGAACTACATATGTAAAAAAACAAGACTACTAACTTAAGGATTTCGAAACGAGGCATATATGTAACGATTATCGTTGTAACGACATTTAATTGTATATATATCATATTAAGATATATTAATACATCATAATATCATGATAATGTAATAATTTAACATCTCTTTAGATATAATAAACAATAGGTTAACAACATTTAACAAGATCGTTAACCTAAAGGTTTCAAAACAACACTTACATGTAACGACTAACGATGACTTAACGACTCAGTTAAAATGTATATACATGTAGTGTTTTAATATGTATTCATATACTTTTGAAAGACTTCAAGACACTTATCAAAGTACTTCTACTTAACAAAAATGCTTACAATTACATCCTCATTCATTTTCATCAACAATTCTACTCGTATGCACTCGTATTCGTACTCGTACAATACCCAGCTTCTAAATGTATTTACTATTGGTATATATACTCCAATGATCAGCTCTTAGAAGCCCTTGTGAGTCACCTAACATATGTGAGAACCATCATTTGGCAACTAGCATGAAATATCTCATAAAATTACAAAAATATTAGTAATCATTCATGACTTATTTACAAGTAAACAAAATTACACATCCTTTATATCTAATCCATATACCAACGACCAAAAACACCTACAAATACTTTCATTCTTCAATTTTATTTATCTAATTGATCTCTCTCAAGTTCTATCTTCAAGTTCTAAGTGTTCTTCATAAATTCTATAAGTTCTAGTTTCATAAAATCAAGAATACTTTCAAGTTTGCTAGCTTACTTCCAATCTTGTAAAGTGATCATCCAACCTCAAGAAATCTTTCTTATTTACAGTAAGATATCTTTCTAATACAAGGTAATACTCATATTCAAACTTTGATTCAATTTCTATAACTATAACAATCTTATTTCGAGTGGAAATCTTACTTGAACTTGTTTTCGTGTCATGATTCTGCTTCAAGAACTTTCAAGCCATCCAAGGATCCTTTGAAGCTAGATCTATTTTTCTCATTTCCAGTAGGTTTACCTACTAAAATTAAGGTAGTAATTATGTTCATAACATCATTCAATTCATACATATAAAACTATCTTATTCGAAGATTTAAACTTGTAATTACTAGAACATAGTTTAGTTAATTCTATACTTGTTCGCAAATAAAGTTAATCCTTCTAACTTGACTTTTAAAATCAACTAAAAACATGTTCTATATCTATATGATATGCTAACTTAATGATTTAAAACCTGGAAACACGAAAAACACCGTAAAACCGGATATACGCCGTCGTAGTAACACCGCGTGCTGTTTTGGGTTAGTTAATTAAAAACTATGATAAAATTTGATTTAAAAGTTGTTCTTCTGGGAAAATGATTTTTATTATGAACATGAAACTATATCCAAAAATCATGGTTAAACTCAAAGTGGAAGTATGTTTTTTCAAAATGGTCATCTATACGTCGTTCTTTCGACTGAAATGACTACCTTTACAAAAATGACTTGTAACCTATATTTACGACTATAAAATTATACTTTTTCTGTTTATATTCATAAACTTAAGTTCAATATGAAACCATAGCAACTTTAAACACTCAAAACGGATTTAAAACGAAGAAGTTATGGGTAAAACAAGATTGGATAATTTTTCTTGTTGTAGCTACGTGAAAATTGGTAAGAAATCTATATTAATCATATCCTAGCTAACTCATATTGTATTATACATGTATTCTAATATATTATGTAATCTTGGGATACCATAGACACGGATACAATGTTTTGACATATCATATCGACCCATCTATATATATATATATATATATATATATATATATATATATATATATATATATTTCGGAACAACCATAGACACTCTATATGCAGTAATGTTGGAGTTAGCTATACAGGGTTGAGGTTGATTCCAAAATATTATATATACTTTGAGTTGTGATCTAGCCTAAGGCTTGTATACACGAGGTCGTGGATTGATTTAAGATAATATATATTGCTTTATTTTCTGTACATCTAACTGTGGACAACTAG
Source organism: Rutidosis leptorrhynchoides (assembly GCF_046630445.1). Lineage (NCBI taxonomy): Eukaryota > Viridiplantae > Streptophyta > Magnoliopsida > Asterales > Asteraceae > Rutidosis > Rutidosis leptorrhynchoides. The sequence goes on from NC_092336.1 coordinate 277,976,722, forward strand.
TTGTAGTTTACTAACGAGGACAGCTGACTTAATAAACTTAAAACAACAAAACGTATTAAAAATGTTGTAAACATACTTTGATATATATGTACATATTTGTTATAGGTTCGTGAATCGACCAGTGGCCAAGTCTTACTTCCCGACGAAGTAAAAATCTGTGAAAGTGAGTTATAGTCCCACATTTAAAATCTAATACTTTGGGATGAGAATACATGCAGTTTTATAAATGTTTTACAAAATAGACACAAGTAAATGAAACTACATTCTATGGCTGGATTATTAAACCGAATATGCCCCTTTTTAGTCTGGTAATCTAAGAATTAGGGAACAGACACCCTAATTGACGCAAATCCTAAAGATAGATCTATTGGGCCCAACGAGCCCCATCCAAAGTACCGGATGCTTTAGTACTTCGAATTCATCATGTCCGAAGGGAGTCCCGGAATGATGGGGGATATTCTATATGCATCTTGTTAAGGTCGGTTACCAGGTGTTCACCATATGAATGATTTTTATCTCTATGTATGGGATGTATATTGAAATATGAAATCTTGTGGTCTATTATTACGATTTGATAAATATAGGTTAAACCTATAACTCACCAACATTTTTGTTGATGTTTAAAGCATGTTTATTCTCAGGTGATTATTAAGAGCTTCCGCTGTTGCATGCTATTATATGGACACGATTTGGTGTCAGCATGCTTGTATAATATTGTTTAAAATTGCATTCGAGATTTATTTTGTTGTAACATATTAATATTCGTAAACCAATATGTATTGGTAGTGTGTAAGTGTGATATTTGTTAGATTATCATTTCTGGATAATCTAAGTGGTGTCTTGTTAACCTTGTCGATAAAATAAAGGTTATGGTTTGTTTTAAAAACAAATGCAGTCTTTGAAAAATGTCTCATATAGAGGTCAAAACCTCGCAATGAAATCAATTAATATGGAACGTTTATAATCAATATGAACGGGACATTTCAAATAGTACATATATTTAGAAGCTGGGTATTGTACGAGTACGAATACGGGCGCATACGAGTAGAATTGTTGATAAAAATGAACGAGGATGTAATTGTAAGCATTTTTGTTAAGTAGAAGTATTTTGATAAGTGTCTTGAAGTCTTTCAAAAGTGTATGAATACATATTAAAACACTACATGTATATACATTTTAACTGAGTCGTTAAGTCATCGTTAGTCGTTACATGTAAGTGTTGTTTTGAAACCTTTAAGTTAACGATCCTGTTAAATGTTGTTAACCCATTGTTTATTTTATCTAATGAGATGTTAAATTATTACATTATCATGATATTATGATATATTAATATATCTTAATATGATATATATACATTTAAATGTTGTTACAACGATAATCGTTACATATATGTCTCGTTTCGAAATCATTAAGTTAGTAGTCTTGTTTTTACATATGTAGTTCATTGTTAATACACTTAATGATATGTTTACTTATCAGTTATCATGTTTAAATATAGTGTATCAATATCTTAATATGATTCATATGTATTTAATAAGACGTTGTTATAACGATAATCATTATATATATCGTTTTCGAGTTTCTTAATTCAATAGTCTCATTTTTATGTATATAACTCATTGTTAAAATACCTAATGAGATACTTACTTATCATAATATCATGTTAACTATATATATCCATATATATGTCATCATATAGTTTTTACAAGTTTTAACGTTCGTGAATCGCTGGTCAACTTGGGTGGTCAATTGTCTATATGAAACCTATTTCAATTAATCAAGTCTTAACAAGTTTGATTGCTTAATATGTTGGAAATACTTAATCATGTAAATATCAATTTCATTTAATATATATAAACATGGAAAAGTTCAGGTCACTACATATGCAATGATATGCACTAGACCGAATGTGTCATGCGCTCACAGCTTGACAAGTAGATACCAGAATAACCCAGGAAATAGTCATTGGATTGCGGTTAAAAGTATATTGAAATACCTTAGGAGGACTAAGGATATGTTTCTTATATACGGGTATGGTGAGGAGGAACTCGCTGTAAAAGGTTACGTGGACGCGAGTTTCCAAACTGATCGAGATGATTCTCGATCACAATCCGGTTATGTCTTCACGTTAAATGGAGGTGCGGTCTCCTGAAAGAGTTCAAAACAGGATGTTGTTGCATTATTCACTATAGAGTCAGAGTACATTGCCACCTCATTGGCAGCTCAGGAATCTATATGGATGAAGAAATTCATCGACGACTTAGGAGTAGTCTCTTCCATTCAGGACCCGCTTGAGATCTTTTGTGACAACAAGGGAGCGATTGCTCTAATCAAGGAACCTCGTGCTCATCAAAATACCCGTCATATTGAGCGGAGATTCAACTACATAAGGGATGAAGTTGAAAAGGGAAAGATATGTATTTGCAAAGTTCACACAGATCTTAATATAGCGGATCCACTCACGAAGCTCTTACATGGAGCAAAACATGAAGGACATGTTTGTGCATTAGGGCTTCGATATTCTAGTGATTGGTTGTGATCTGTTTTAAGTATTGTAATGAAACGAAGTTGTTCAAACTCATTAATATAATTATGGTGTTAATTTATTTTGAGTCAAGTTCCTATTTTGCATATTTTATCCATGAATAAACTATTATTATAAATTCCGTAGTCGATCACGTTTGTGGGAACAAGTGTGAGGTTTAGACTATTATGAACTTGGATTGGTATATGTTCACATGCTGAATGTGTTGGGATTTAACAAGTTCATAAAATACTTAAACCATTTTAAGAATTAAGAAAGCGGAAGCATGTTAATTACCAATTTAAAACTTGTTAATCTTTAACCAATTAAAGTTAAATCCCAATTAGGATCAAGTTGTGATATATACTTACAAACTACAAGCAAGTAAAGAGATTATACCTACTCCAAGCTTGCTAGTAAATGATGAAGATGATGATGTTGAATGGAGCTCCAAAACTATGAAACCTCAAGTTGTTATACCCCAAACTTTGCACCAACACCTTGTACTTTGGTTAGGATTTTTTAACACTTGAATTAAACTTGCAAAAACCAAAATCTTGAACCCCTTTGAGCTCCCTATAGCCCACGGCCAGCAGCAGCAGATTTTCAAGGTTTTGTGCAGTTTTTTTTGAAGTATATTGCATGTGTGTGTTGTTCCAAGAGTCAAGATGCTAGTATATGGAAGTGGGAAAGCATGGGTCAAGGAATCTAAGTCATAAGCATGTGAACTTGCAACTCCAAGGCCACTTACTCTTCCATATTATAAAATAAGTTTTATATAATTTAAATTTTATAAAACTTTTATAAAACTTCCATATACATATATATTTGTTATGTACATTTATTTTATAAAACCAAAACTTTATAAAATGTAACATAACAAAATAAATTATTTAACCTATAAATAATTTAAACTCTTGTTATATATATAAATTAATCCATAATTTATATATATACATACACATCAAGTAATATTTCAGAAAACCATTTTTCTTGAAGTTCAAGTGTCGCGTATTTGATCAATGAACCAATCGTTAAAATCAAAGACGAATAAGGTGTCGGTAAGTTTGTTATTGGGTATGACCCGACTTGGATCATAACACGTCAGCCACATTAATTTAGTATGTCTCTCGGGCATACGAAATACCTTCAATCTCCCACTTGCACGAGAAACATAAGAAATTAATGCAAGTGATGGATACAGCCTAACACACCGTCCATCACCCCTAATATGTTATGACTTTGTGCCATTCAATAACATCATCCCTTTCGAGTTCCCATCTCGAATATGATTAGGTGAATCTTTCATTATTTCCTTTCGTCCTAGATGTCATGTTAAATCCAAGAGATACAGAGTGATCACTCTCTTATAGATTTAACTTTTCAGGCCTTAGACATCTGACTCTCAACGAATAAGAGGGACAAATTCCATCTTGACTACATACGTCCTAGATATACACTTTGTAATATACCTGAGTTCTTCCTTATGTACTACCATGTTTCAGAATAGCGAAGGAAAGAATCAAGGCACAGTACTTGGTGAATATCCGAACCCAATATGTATCTCAGGTCAGAGGATACAATGATATTCGCCTTTACTCAAGATTACATGTGATCAACCACAAAGGCTCTATACAGTAATTCTTGAGAGCGGGTCTTCCAATATTTGTTTCCCACAAATATCTATGAACCTTGGTTGCAACCTTGCCCCACATTCAACCTATGAATGTATACCAATCCAAGTTCATAATAGTCTAAACCTCACACTTGTTCCCACAAATGTGATCGACTACGGAATTTAGAATAGTTGCTTATTCATGGATGAAATATGCAAAATAGGAACATGACTCATAATTAAATTAATACCATAATTATATTAATGAGTTTGAACTAATTCGTTCCGTTACAATACATAAAGTAGATCAATTCCAATCACTAGAATATCGAAGCCCTAACGCACAAACATGTCCCTCATGTTTTGGCCCATGTAAAAGCTTCGTGAGTGGATCCGCAACATTATGATCTGTGTGAACTTTGTGAATACATATCTTTCCTTTTTCAACCTCATCCCTGATGTAGTTGAATCTCCGCTCAATGTGACGAGTCTTTTGATGAGCACGAGGTTCCTTGATTTGAGCAATCGCACCCTCGTTGTCACAAAAGATCTCAAGAGGGTCCTGAATGGAAGGGACCACTCCTAAGTCGTCGATGAATTTCTTCATCCATGCAGCTTCCTGAGCTGCCAGTGAGGCGGCAATGTACTCCGACTCTGTAGTGGATAACGCAACAACCTCCTGTTTCGAACTCTTCCAAGAGACCGCACCACCATTTAACATGAAGACATAACCGGATTGTGATCGAGAGTCATCTCGATCAGTTTGGAAACTCGCGTCCACGTAACCTTTTACGGCGAGTTCCTCCTCACCAGACCCGTATATTAGAAACATATCCTTAGTTCTCCTAAGGTATTTCAATATACTTTTAACAGCAATCCAATGACTGTTTCCTGGGTTGTTCTGGTATCTACTTGTCAAGCTTAGAGTGCATGACACATCCGGTCTAGTACATATCATTGCATACATGATAGACCCAATAGCGGATGCATATGGGACTTTCTTCATTCTCTCTTGTTCATCTTTCGTGGTAGGACACTGAGATGAACTGAGAATGGTTCCTCTTTGAATAGGTACCAAACCTTTCTTAGAGTTTTCCATCTTGAACCTTTTCAAGATTTTATCAATGTATGTACTTTGACTTAAACCTATCAATTTCTTGGATCTATTCCTATAGATTCCTATCCCCAAAATGTATTGTGCTTCTCCAAGATCCTTAATGGAGAAGCAACTTTTTAGCCAAGTTTTGACTTCTTGCATTGTGGTAATATCATTCCCAAATAATAATATATCATCCACATATAGCACAAGGAACATTATAGAGCTCCCACTAGCCTTCTTGTACACACAAGCTTCATCACCATTTTTAATGAAGCCAAATTTCTTTGCCTCTTCATTAAAGCGATGATTCCACATTCTAGATGCTTGTTTCAATCCGTAGATTGATTTCTTCAACTTGCATACCTTTTTAGGATTTTTCGGATCAACAAAACCTTCGGGCTGTACCATATAGACATCTTCCTCAAGATATCCATTTAGGAAAGCGGTTTTGACATCCATTTGCCATATTTCATAGTCATAGTGAGCAGCAATGGCAAATAATATCCTAATAGACTTTAGCATTGCCACTGGCGAGAAAGTTTCATCATAATCAACCCCTTGAGTTTGAGTGAAACCTTTTGCTACAAGTCTAGCTTTGTATGTATCCAAGTTTCCATGTATGTCGGTTTTCTTCTTGAAAAGCCATTTGCAATCAACTAGCTTGGAGCTAGGAGGTTGCACAACAAGTTCCCAAACTTGGTTTTCATACATGGATTGCATCTCGGCGTTCATGGCTTCCTGCCATTTATCTTTATCAATTCTTGATAAAGCATCTTCGTAGTTTGTCGGTTCATCCAAATCAACCGTATAGCAACCTTCCACGAGAAACCCATATCTCTCGGGAGGATTACTAATTCTACTAGATCTTCGAACGTCTTGTGTACCTTGATCATCCACTTGATCATTTTCAATATCCTCATGTTGAGTACTAGTGCCAACCAATTGTGTATCATCGGCTTGATCTTGTACCTCTACAAGATCTATCTTCCTTTCACCATCACCTTCCATAAGGAACTTGGTTTCAAGGAATTCCGCTTTCCGAGCAACAAATACGGTTTGCTCGGATGGATCATAGAAGTAATATCCCATGTCATCTTTGGGATATCCTATGAAGATACACTTTGTGGATCGAGCATGTAGCTTATTTGCTACATAACGCTTAGGATAAGCTTCACATCCCCATACTTTCAAGTATGAAAGAGAAGGAGGTTTTCCAAACCACATCTCATGAGGAGTTCGTTCCACCTTCTTGGTTGGGGCCATATTTAAAATACGAGCCGCGGAGCTTAGACAATAACCCCAAAATGATAGAGGCAACGAGCTTCTTGCCATCATAGATCGAACCATATCCATTAGGGTTCGGTTCCTCCTTTCGGAAACTCCATTAAGTTGGGGTGTTCCGGGTGAAGTAAGTTGTGAGATAATCCCACAACTCCTAAGATGATCTTGGAAGGCATCGCTTAGGTATTCACCTCCTCTATCGGTACGTAGTACCTTAATTGTCTTATTGAGTTGATTTTGTACTTCGTTTTGATATTCTTTGAATGCTTCAAACGTTTCGTCCTTGTGTCTTAATAAGTAGACATATCCGAAACGACTAAAGTCATCAATGAAAGTAACAAAGTATCTTTCACCTTTCCTAGTCATGGGTTTAAAGGGTCCACATACATCCGAATGTATTAATCCCAATAAATCTTTAGCCCTTTCATAGGTCCCTTTGAAAGGTGCTTTAGTCATCTTGCCTTGTAAACAAGATTCACATACTTCAAATGAACCCATTTCATTTGATTTCAAAAGTCCATTCTTTTGAAGTGTATGTATTCGGTTCTTGTTTATGTGACCAAGGCGACAATGCCATAAGTAGGAATCACTCAAATCCCTTTTGAGTTTCTTGGTGCTTGTATGGTACATTGAGCTACTAGATGATGTGTCATCATGAACCAATTCATAAATTCCATTTGAAGGCGAAGCCTTGAAATAGAATACATTATCTTTAGAAACATGAATATCATCATCAATAAAATTAACAACGTAACCACATTGTTTTAAGCGAGAAATAGAAATAATGTTTCTACACAAATCCGGAGCATACAAAACATTTTCTAAAATAAGTTCCAATCCGCTTGGAAGCTTCAAAATAAAATCTCCTTGAGCTTTAACATGCACCTTTGCACCATTGCCCATATAGAGACTTGATGTTCCCGCCTTATGATCACTTCTTTTGAACCCCTGCAAAGAATTGCAAATATGAGTTCCACATCCAGTGTCTAATACCCATGTATTAGAAGAAGTAATACTTAGCTCTATATATACCATATATATATTACCTGAGGTTTGCCCTGCATCCCTCTTGTCCTTCAACTCCTTAAGGTAGACCGGACAGTTTCGTTTCCAATGACCCATCTCACTGCAACCGAAACATGGGTCTTCCTTGGGGTTTGCCTTCTCGGCTACCTTTTGCTTCTTAGCCTTGTTGATGGTTGGGGTAACCATCTTTCCTTTCCCTTTGCCTTGATAGGCGGGTCCTTTTCTCTTAGCCACCTTTGGCTTAGAGGTCTTACTTTTGGACCCACCTTGATCGATTGCTAACACGGGTAAAGCCCTTTTACCCATGCTAGTTTCCGCCGTTCTAAGCATACCGTGAAGCTCACCTATGCTCTTATCCATCCCATTCATATTGTAATTAATTACAAATTGATCAAACCTTTTTGATAGGGAATTAAGGATAAGATCGGTGGCTAACTCATTTGATATGTTTAGGTTAAGACGGTTAGCACGATCAATAAGGCTCTTCATTTTGAGGACATAAGAGGAGACGGATTGGGTGTCATCCATACGACATGCATGTAGCGCTCGAACCGTTTCGAAGCGCTCGACACGTGCTTGTTGAAGGAACATCTCCTTCAATTGCGTAATCATGTCATATGCACTATGATGTTCGAAATCCTTTTGGAGTTCGGGTATCATAGTCCCAAGCATTAGACAAGCGACTTGCACCGAATCGGCGCAATACTTGTCATAATAAGCCATGCCCTCTATATCTTCCTCATCCGGTTGGTCGGGAATAGGGTCCTCCAACACATACGCTTTGTCCTCAAGTTTGAGGACAATCCTAAGATTACGGAACCAATCCATAAAGTTCGTATGGTTGAGTTTGTCTTTCTCGAGGAGAGACCTTAATGATAGGTTGTTTAGGTTAAGTGGTGCATTTTGCATGTTGTTGTTATTTGCGGCCATCTACAAAATTTAACAAAGTCCTTTTAAGTATCGATTTTAAATTTAATAAACAATACCCTTTTATTTTTAATTGTTTTATTAAATCTTAGAATCCAACGGTAAATCAAATTTCGGTTAGGTGACCTTTATCCCGTTATTTGATTTAGCTAGGTAGTCATTTATGTGACAATTGCAATCCTTTTGCAACTTCTAAGTTATGGGATCATGCAATCCTTTTGCATGGCATATTTATCCCATCAACGCCTATTTGTTCATCATGCTTCGGTGACCCTAAGTTCATGATTCCCAAATCAAGTCGTCCTACTTGTGTAAACATGTAGACTTAACATACAAGTGGTTAGGTGACCTTTATCCCACATGTATGCGAAGTGTACCTTATTCATATTAGTTCACTCATGACGGTTAGGTGACCTTTATCCCATCAAGAGATTCCTAATATGTCTAAGTGTTTCCACAAAAGGATGGCGTTTAACTTGTTTACCTTGTTTTAGTTAAGGGATTTTAAGTTTTCATAAATTCTAGTTTAAGAAAACATTTGCCATACACCAACATGCATTTGGTGTATAGTTCATTATGAAAAGCCAATTTCATGTCCATAAACCATTTTATATATATGATCCTAATCATGATCTTAATAACCGTTTATTAATGTCCTTTTAGCCATTTTTAATTCAACCAATTAAATTGTAGTTTTGCATGTCGTTAATTAATGTATAATTTAACCAATTAAATTTCCATTTTGCTTGTTGTTAACTTGTGTGATTAACTTGTAGCATATAAACATACAATCCACAATCATACAATAAACAACCATGCATGCAAAACAAATATGTTCACAATCAAGCCATTTTGGTAGACATTTGTTTAGCCGAAAACAAATGCCACCGGATAAGGGGTAATTACACAAAGTAGGAGATTTCAAATCTCCCACTTAACCTTGCATCCAAATGCTTCTTCATGTGTTCTTCAAGTCTTCATCATTTTACAAAATATATCCTAATACATTTTGTCTAAAAATGAAATTACAACCTAATCTATTTTACATACCAAATATAAAATAAATTACATAACCAAATGAATTATTACATGCCAAATGAATAAATATTATTACAAACCAATTGAATAAATATCAATCAACCATGCATGCAACCAAACACAAGGTCAAGGCTTAGATTGTGAACATCATCAACATAAGTGATAGGCAATACTGAATCACAAGTGATTGGAAACACAGAATCACAAGTGATCTGCAACACAGAATCACAAGTGATTTGCAATACAGAATCACAAGTAATCGGCAACACAGAATCACAAGTGATTGGCAGTACAGAATCACAAGTGATTTGCAGTACAGAATCACAAGTGATTGGCAGTACAGAATGCAGAATCACAAGTGATTTTGGCCAAAATGACAACCACCCAAAACCGGAAATTTTACATTCTACTTCATGCATGTTCATAGAATGCAAAATTATAGTGGGTTTAATAACCATCTCGAAGCATATTTCAACAACTTCGGCTCTAGATACCATTGTTGGGATTTAACAAGTTCATAAAATACTTAAACCATTTTAAGAATTAAGAAAGCGGAAGCATGTTAATTACCAATTTAAAACTTGTTAATCTTTAACCAATTAAAGTTAAATCCCAATTAGGATCAAGTTGTGATATATACTTACAAACTACAAGCAAGTAAAGAGATTATACCTACTCCAAGCTTGCTAGTAAATGATGAAGATGATGATGTTGAATGGAGCTCCAAAACTATGAAACCTCAAGTTGTTATACCCCAAACTTTGCACCAACACCTTGTACTTTGGTTAGGATTTTTTAACACTTGAATTAAACTTGCAAAAACCAAAATCTTGAACCCCTTTGAGCTCCCTATAGCCCACGGCCAGCAGCAGCAGATTTTCAAGGTTTTGTGCAGTTTTTTTTGAAGTATATTGCATGTGTGTGTTGTTCCAAGAGTCAAGATGCTAGTATATGGAAGTGGGAAAGCATGGGTCAAGGAATCTAAGTCATAAGCATGTGAACTTGCAACTCCAAGGCCACTTACTCTTCCATATTATAAAATAAGTTTTATATAATTTAAATTTTATAAAACTTTTATAAAACTTCCATATACATATATATTTGTTATGTACATTTATTTTATAAAACCAAAACTTTATAAAATGTAACATAACAAAATAAATTATTTAACCTATAAATAATTTAAACTCTTGTTATATATATAAATTAATCCATAATTTATATATATACATACACATCAAGTAATATTTCAGAAAACCATTTTTCTTGAAGTTCAAGTGTCGCGTATTTGATCAATGAACCAATCGTTAAAATCAAAGACGAATAAGGTGTCGGTAAGTTTGTTATTGGGTATGACCCGACTTGGATCATAACACGTCAGCCACATTAATTTAGTATGTCTCTCGGGCATACGAAATACCTTCAGAATGTGGGGCAGGGTTGCTACCAAGGTTCATAGATATTTGTGGGAAATATATATTGGAAGACCCGCTCTCAAGACTTACTAAATGGAGCCTTTGTGGTTGATCACATGTAATCTTGAGTAAAGGCGAATATCATTGTATCCTCTGACCTAAGATACATATTGGATTCAGATATTCACCAAGTGTTGTGTCTTGATTCTTTCCTTCGCTGTTCTGAAATATGGTAGTCCATAAGGAAGAGCTCAGGTATAATACAAAGTATATATCTAGGACGTATGTAGTTCATATAGAATTTGTCCCTCTTATTCATTGAGAGTCAGATGTCTAAGGCCTGATAAAGTTAAATCTAGAAGAGAGTAATCACTCTGTGTCTCTTGGATTTAACATGACATCTAGGATGAAAGGATAAATGAAAGATTCACCTATTCATATTCGAGATGGGAACTTGAAAGGTATGATGTTATTGAATGGCACAAAGTCATAACATATTGGGGGTGATGAACGGTCGTTAGGTGGTATCCGTCACTTGCATTAATTTCTTATGTTTCTCGTGCAAGTGGGAGATTGAAGGTATTTCGTATGCCCAAGAGACATATTAAATTAATATGACTAATATGTTATGATCCAAGTCGGGTCATACCCAATAACAAGCTTACCGACACCTTATACGTATTTAATCTTAACGATTGAATCATTAAATAAATACGCGACACTTGGATTTTGGAAAATCGGTTTTCTAAAATAGTATCACTTGAGATAAATTATTTGGATAATTTATATCTTATGGATTTAATTGTTTATAGGTTTAAATAATTACATTGTGTTATAGTTTATAAATGGGTTATAAAATATGCAAGTAGCTTAATAAAATGCATGGTTTTATATCAAGTTTTATAATACAATTACAATTTTAAAAGTCCCCTTGGTGGTGGACGGTGTTGGGGACTCTAAAACACCACCCATGCTTGTTTATTTTGTTACTTTTAATAGCACACTTCCTAAGTAACATGCTTATCTCTTTTACCAAAGTTTTGACTCAAGGAATACACTTAGTTCTTTGAAAACTCTCTTGTCTTCTTGGAGGGCTGCTGGCCGTGACTTACCAAGGAGAAAGAAGAGAATTTTGCTTGGTTATCTAGGTGATTAAGTGTCTTAAAATCCTAACTCAAACAAAAGTGGTGTTGGTGCACAAAAGGCTTGTGGGTATAACACTCTTGAGGCTTCAAGTTAGAAGTTGTTATTCCTTCATCTTCATTATCATCTTGCTCATCCAAAACAGCCCTCAATTAACTTAAGGAGGTATAATCTTTCTTCCTTTCTTGTTAAATGTAAGCATATGTTCAAGACTTGATATTGACATGGGATTAAACAAAATGGCTAAACATATAGACATGATTTTAATATTATGCTTCCGCTTGCTATAACTCTCATAAAGTTGGTTTTGTGAATATGTAAACTTTAAGAACATGTTGTTTTGAAACTTGTTGAATCCCATCAAAACATTGTGGATATGTCGGTGCTACGCGGATATCCGAAGCCTATAAATAGGGAGTTTGGCCTCTCATTTTAGGTTGTTGATTCTGTGCAATTGCTCTGGTCTATGGTTCACTTGTAAATACGCCCAAGTATCAATCATAATCGAGCCAAGGTAATGCAATCAAGACTGGGACATGGTGATTGATCACTTGAATATAAGTGAAAGACGATCATAAGGTCCCAAAAACATTATCAACACCACCATCCACCCCTCATTCAATTCAATTCCTAAATTAGATCTTAGCATCTAATTTAGGATTGATCAACAATGTCAGAAGTGCATCTGTACATGATTCAGTTGCTATGTCTTCTTCATCTAAGGTAAGCCCTTGCTTGTTCTTGTGCTTCTGTTCAATACAGGTGCCCCTTCTTCTAATGGTACTAACTATACGCAAAACAGACGCTTTTTAAAAAACGTTAAATATTTGGGGTACTTTTCATACGCGTTGATTTTGTGTTAAATTTTTAAAAGTCGACAATTCCATAGCGAAACGCGGAGATGCACATATATTATTAATTTAAAATAACAATTAAATCTTTCATGGGTTATACCTTTTAGTTCGACAAGAGTTGTGCTTCAGCGACATCATCGTTAGCCACGAAATAATTTTACAAACTAAACGCAATTAAATACATTGAAAACCGAACCCCCGGCGCTAAGCGAGGGTTCGAAAACTAGTTTGAACAAATATCTATTTATGCATTGGACGTATAGATGTATAGTACTTGTTGGTTTTGATACATCTGCTGGATAAATATTAACACGAGACAGAGGAAAAAGAAATATCACAATAAAATTAAATACATTGGTTCAGAAGCCTCAAAATTTTTTTGCCAAGATTATCCGCAAAACATATTTAGAAAACAAACAACTATTGTGTTCCATCATTGGGGATGCAAGCCATTGTCTTGAAGATTTGAAGAAAATTGATATTGCAATTGAGGATGTAAATCAATGTCTTGAAGGAAGTAAGAGTGGCAATGTAGATAAGTATGAAGAGACACTTGATCAACTGGAGAAACTCTCACACTTTTTCCTAGTTTCTTGCTAGTTTTAATATAGTCTGCCGTTAAAAGGAAAAAATGTTGGTTTTCATGTTTATGTTGTATAAAATATTGACAAGAAACAGAGTTGCAACAAACAAAATTTCAGTATAAAAAAAAATCATTGGTTCAGAAGCCTATAACAAGTTTCTTGTCCAAACTAGATAATTTTCAAAACATATTACTATTACTTTACTATATTATCTAATAGACAAAAATGGTGAATAGTAATTAGGGGCATTTTTGTCCTTTCACTTTTTTTTTTAATTCTAATTATATTTAACTTCACCAACAAAGACCCCCACACTTTTTCAAATTTAGATAATTTACCAACACGATTTGAAGCTTTTGTGAAAAATGTTTAATCCTATACATAAACGTACAACACCGATACATAAACGTACACCGATGGCTCTTGACTATCAAACCATCCATCCCACACGGTGGTGAGTGTTATGACTTAAATAATAAATACTATATATAATATAATTAGTAATCAATTTAGGCCCTACACCACCTTGTTAGTCTATATCAGTAAGAAAACATTACTTCCTGTCATTACAATACAACATACAATATTTAAGTGAAAAGAGTGATGAAAATACAGAATCCTCTATATTACTAATCCGGTAGTGTAAGTCCACGTGTCAAGCCCACGTTCACTAACACATTTATCTTTTTTCTAATTAAATCTTGAATTATTAGACTAATTCTGAGAAAATGACACGTGTACTCCCAATCTTTCTGCTTAATCTTACGCTCGATTACTTCCACGAGTTCCATTCAACCGGGGTTTATTAGGGTTTCAAAATTCAAATTTCAAAATCCAGAAATCTCAAAGAACCCTAACTGCATCGGTTTTATTGATTCGTAATCCCTAAATTAGCGGTAACTGCATCGACAATTTCAATCTTCCTCATAGCATTCCAATTTCATGCACACATCTCTCAAATCTAAGATAAATCAAATTGTTAAACTATTCATCTTGCAGTCGATTACTCCTTCGTCAGTTTTACCGCATCAATCATCAAATTGTCATTCTAATTGGAATCAAACAACAATCAATCAAACTTCCGAAAGGATTTCAACATTCACTTGTCGAATCATGGTGTAAGTATCCATTATTATAATTTAGTATTTTGTAATAATTGAAATTTTTTCATCATTATCATTGTTAAAATCGTTGATTTTTTACTAAATCGAAACCCCTAATTTGTCAATTGCAGTTTTTTTTTTTTTTTGTGCAACTACTATCTGTTATCAACGAAATCTGACCATTCAAGAACGAAGCAGGTTTTTTGGTTGTTATTTATAATATCCAGTTACTAATTAGTAATTGTATGTATTTGCTAAGTTTATTAATTTTTAGGGTGCCTATATTCAACATCCGTGGTTGTAATTTCGTTTGGTTCACAGGTCTTTTCTTTCTCTTTTTATGTTTTTTGTAACTTTCTAAATGGTTGTTATGCGGTTGTATTAGGTGAAGTTACCAGTGTTAACTCATTCTGTTTTTGAAAGTATGTTTCTGGTGTTAACTCATTCTATTATGATGATTCTCTTTATTATTCATTGTACAACTGCTGTTGTTTATTAATTATTTTTCTCTTATTGTTTGTTTGATTATAATGATTTATATATCACGTAGTGTAGTCTTAGAAACAAAGTGGTTGTGCTTCATCTGCTTATACAGCTTTTGTGTGCGCTTTCGCTCAATGGCCTCAAGATTTTGGGTTTATAAGAATTGGTAATACATTTATGTTTAGATACTTAGTGTGTTTTCATTTTAGTGAATGTTAATCATTTGTTACATCTGTATAGATGTTGCAGCTATTCGCATTGATGGTGTACTTTATAATAATCAGTCATTAGATGTTGATGGTAAAACCAAAAATCCATCGCAATAATCATAGGAGTTTAACGGATTATTCATCCTCATTCACCGATTATTTCAATATCTCTATATGACTGTATTCACTATCTGTTATATCCTATATCCAGGTATGTTTTTAATCTTTAATCTCTTATCCAATTTCAATCTTAATTTCAAGAATGGCTATCTAAACATCTGTAAATAAATGTATTATTCGGTCTTATGCAGGAGTAAATATGTATGATTTCTAACATACTGAAATCGCAATATCGGATTTGGATCGAAAACTTTAATCCTGAATCTAATTAAAGTTTTTTAATTAGATAGTATGATCCTATACAAATGAGACTGTTGTAGTAAAATTATTTGCAATATCTTGAAATAAAGCTTTCTTAACAGATTGTGGCTTCAGTCATGTTCATTACTTATCTAATGAGTTCAAATGCAAACAACCCTATTCTGAGTACTTTTTATAATTACATTCTATATTCAACGCTTGATCATTTTGAAAGCTTTGTTATTGTGAAGTTTCTATAATCTGAATCATTTAAAATCAATGGTAATGACATTGCAAAACTTAAACGTGAAACAAAGGTGTTGTTTGGTTTGTCCTGTTTTAGCTTCTTCGAATTGTTCATGTACTAATTTTTTATTTAAATTGACTCACTTTGATGTGTTGTTATTTTATGTTCATTCTTGATGTAGAGGTATTGATTGGGAAAACTGTTAAATGGAAGCTGCATTCATCCTTGAAGTTAATGATGAGTAGTATAAACAAAACTTCAACAAGTTGAAAGAGGTATATATAATTGAGGTGGTACGGAAAGTTGGTTGTGTTGGGTAATGGTTCACAAGCTGCATTCATCCTCCACTGCCTCCTTCAAACGCTTTCTGCCTCTTCGATCGTTTATGATTTGGGTGTTTAATTTTTCTGGTTAATGTTTTCCGGTTGAATATATAGGGTACAATCGATTGAGGCAGGAAGTATTAATGATTGATTCATTGGGTGAATCAATCAAACAACAAGCGAATCATGCTTTTAAAGGTACTGCAACTCATCCGATGACCTAATTTCAACTTTATTTAAACTTACATGTCATGTGTACTTATATTTGAATATATGCATCTTTTATGTGGTAATATATGCATTTTTGTTTGTGTTACTTAATTTCACAAGCACGAAAAAGGAATGATGGTGGTTACTCTGATCACATGGTAAGGGCTCCATATGAACACTTTATGTTTATCTTATTAATCTTTTATGATATTCATGTGATAAACTGATTTACAGCAGTAGAATTCCAGTGAAGAGTAATTTAAGAAATTTACGTACGTTCCTGTCATTGAAAGCGCGTGTACAACAGCAAAGTAACACAGTGCATACGATGGCTGAAGTTTTAGAGTCACATCCCAAGGTGATCAATCTTCCATTAAATTGCAATATCTTTACTATTTTGCCTCTAAGTAACCAACTGGATGTAAGGACTCAAGTAAAAATTAAATTTTTTTATTATAGGCTGTCTATATTAATACGAGTTTTCACCATTTTGAAGATTATCAAAATGTGTTTAGTTTGATGCACAATTTCTTTACTTAGATAAGCCGATTTAGTGGGCAATGTGTATTAAATATACACTATGGGTGACTATCAAGATGTTCCCTATTAAATCAATTCTTTTAAGTTTTTGATTGTGTATGTTAGAGATGCCTGCATAATGTAAATGGACCCATTATATGTAGTAATATGGTTCGAAATTTCTGCATCAGTCCCATTTTATGTCAAAATTACCACTGCATAGATGGTTTGGGTTGAAATTGCCACTGCATCAAGGATCTTGGTCAAGACTGCTACACAACTCAAGGTTTGGGTCAACTTTACTATTGTGTAACTTTTATGGGTCAGTTTTACTTCTTGCTCTGTGATATGGGTCAAATGTATTTATTCAGATTGCACTTGAGTCAACTTTACTACTGTGTAACTTTTATGGGTCAGTTTTTCTTTTTTCAATGTACCTATTTGACTGTGCTTTTGATAGTTGACCAATTGTTCTTTAAACAATTTATGAATGTTGCGTTGCAGTTAAACGACATTTTTCCATCTAATTCTGTACCTGAGATGGTGACAGTTCCTCATAATGAAGAACATTTGGGTCGGAAAAAGGCATGGTATGTCACAGTACAATATTTTTCTATTTTAACACACATCACTTACTTATTTTAGAAATATTTCTTTGAAAACTGTACAAAGATATACTATAATGTTATATTATAAATATATGTCCATTTTTTGAACTTATAGTACTTCCCATATGCAGCACTGTAATGAGACATAGTATTGATATGATTTCTATTCCACTTATAATGATTAAGAATATAGGTTAATATATGATTCTTATTGCTTTGTTGTTTTATATATTTGGGGGTATAGATTAGATAAATCAGTTTTCTCAAAATTCGAGACCAAATATACACATGCAAGTGGCTAACTATGTCTGCGTGTTTTGACATTTTTTGCTTCAATAGTATGTGTGTTTTTACAGGTGTTGCTTTCCACTATTAGTCGTTCAAAACGAGTTCGGCTATTTCGTCATTGACTGGGAAACAATTTTGGTAGTGGTGATTACAAAAAAAGGGTTTTTGGCCTAATTAATTGGTGTTGGTGTTCGTCGATTCACACGTTTTATTAAATTGTTGATTCCAGGTTTATTATTCTTGCTTAGAGCTATGTGTATCAAATCCACTATCCATTAGATTACAACTTCTCAAAGCCGTTTTTTGTTGTAGGACGAACTAGGGTTTGAAATTCATACAAATTATGCTATCAGTTTAAAGGTATGAAGTTATAAATCCGGGTATGTTCATCAATTCTTTCAAATATTATATTTTTAGTTTGATTTTCATTGTGATTTTTGAAATGTCCTGTTCTTATTGATTAAAAACGTTCCATATTAATTGATTTCGTTGCGAGGTTTTGACCTCTATATGAGACGTTTTTCAAAGACTGCATTCATTTTAAAACAAACCATAACCTTTATTTCATCAATAAAGGTTTAAAAAGCTTTACGTAGATTATCAAATAATTATAATCTAAAATATCCCGTTTACACACGACCATTACATAATGGTTTACAATACAAATATGTTACAACAAAATAAGTTTCTTGAATGCAGTTTTTACACAATATCATACATGCATGGACTCCAAATCTCGTCCTTATTTAAGTATGTGACAGCGGAAGCTCTTAATAATCACCTGAGAATAAACATGCTTAAAACGTCAACAAAAATGTTGGTGAGTTATAGGTTTAACCTATATATATCAAATCATAATAATAGACCACAAGATTTCATATTTCAATACACATCCCATACATAGAGATAAAAATCATTCATATGGTGAACACCTGGTAACCGACATTAACAAGATGCATATATAAGAATATCCCCATCATTCCGGGACACCCTTCGGATATGATATAAATTTCGAAGTACTAAAGCATCCGGTACTTTGGATGGGGTTTGTTAGGCCCAATAGATCTATCTTTAGGATTCGCGTCAATTAGGGTGTCTGTTCCCTAATTCTTAGATTACCAGACTTAATAAAAAGGGGCATATTCGATTTCGATAATTCAACCATAGAATGTAGTTTCACGTACTTGTGTCTATTTTGTAAATCATTTATAAAACCTGCATGTATTCTCATCCCAAATATATTAGATTTTAAAAGTGGGACTATAACTCACTTTCACAGATTTTTACTTCGTCGAGAAGTAAGACTTGGCCACTGTTGATTCACGAACCTATAACAATATATACATGTATATTAAAGTATGTTCAAAATATATTTACAACACTTTTAATATATTTTGATGTTTTAAGTTTATTAAGTCAGCTGTCCTCGTTAGTAACCTACAACTAGTTGTCCACAGTTAGATGTACAGAAATAAATCGATAAATATTATCTTGAATCAATCCACGACCCAGTGTATACGTATCTCAGTATTGATCACAACTCAAACTATATATATTTTGGAATCAACCTCAACCCTGTATAGCTAACTCCAACATTCACATATAGAGTGTCTATGGTTGTTCCGAAATATATATAGATGTGTCGACATGATAGGTCGAAACATTGTATACGTGTCTATGGTATCTCAAGATTACATAATATACAATACAAGTTGATTAAGTTATAGTTGGAATAGATTTGTTACCAATTTTCACGTAGCTAAAATGAGAAAAATTATCCAATCTTGTTTTACCCATAACTTCTTCATTTTAAATCCGTTTTGAGTGAATCAAATTGCTATGGTTTCATATTGAACTCTATTTTATGAATCTAAACAGAAAAAGTATAGGTTTATAGTCGGAAAAATAAGTTACAAGTCATTTTTGTAAAGGTAGTCATTTCAGTCGAAAGAACGACGTCTAGATGACCATTTTAGAAAACATACTTCCACTTTGAGTTTAACCATAACTTTTGGATATAGTTTCATGTTCATAATAAAAATCATTTTCTCAGAATAACAACTTTTAAATAAAAGTTTATCATAGTTTTTAATTAACTAATCCAAAACAGCCCGCGGTGTTACTACGACGGCGTAAATCCGGTTTTACGGTGTTTTTCGTGTTTCCAGGTTTTAAATCATTAAGTTAGCATATCATATAGATATAGAACATGTATTTAGTTAATTTTAAAAGTCAAGTTAGAAGGATTAACTTTTGTTTGCGAACAAGTTTAGAATTAACTAAACTATGTTCTAGTGATTACGAGTTTAAACCTTCGAATAAGATAGTTTTATATATATGAATCGAATGATGTTATGAAAATCATTACTACCTCAATTTTAGTAGGTAAACCTACTGGAAGTGACAAGAAATGATCTAGCTTCAAAGGATCTTGGATGGCTTGAAAGTTCTTGAAGTAGGATCATGACACAAAAACAAGTTCAAGTAAGATTTTTACTCGAATTAAGATAGTTTATAGTTATAGAAATTGAATCAAAGTTTGAATATGAATATTACCTTGAATAAGAAAGATAACCTACTGTATATAACAAAGGTTTCTTGATCTTAGATGATTACTTGGAATGGATTAGAAAGCTTGGAAGTAAATTAGTAAACTTGAAGGGATTTTTGAAGTGTTCTTGAAGTGTTCTTCCTATGATGATTATAGCTTGATTCTTGAAGTGATTTTTGATGAAGATGATGATTAACTACTGGAAAAATACGTTCATAATAGTGTGTGTGTGTGTGTGTTGAGAGAGAATTAGAAAGAGAATTGGAAGTGAAATGGAGTGAATGATGAGTGGTAATTGGTGAGTGGTGAGTGGGGTTAAAAGGAGTTCTAGTTAGTTGACTACCTCATGGTAGAAGTTAAAATTGATTAGTCATACATGACATAATCAAAAGTGGAATCGCATGCTAGTTCCTATTGGTATATACCCATAGTAAGTACGTTTTGAAGCTGTGTATAATACGGGTAAGAATACGACTAGAATTCTTGATGAAAGAAAAGAATGGGAAAGTAACTGTAACCATTTTCGTTAAGTATGAGTGTTTTGATATATGTCTTGAAGTCTTCCAAAAGTATTTTAATACATCTAAATACACTACATGTATATACATAACTGAGTCGTTAAGTCATCGTTAGTCGTTACATGTAAGTGTTGTTTTGAAACCTTTAAGTTAACGATCTCAATTAATGTTGTTAACCCATTGTTTATTATATCTAATGAGATGTTAAATTATTATATTATCATGATATTATGATATATTAATATATCTTAATATGATATATATACATTTAAATGTCGTTACAACGATAATCATTACATATATGTCTCGTTTCGAAATCCTAAGTTAGTAGTCTTGTTTATATGTATATAACTCATTGTTAATATACTTATGGAGATACTTACTTATCATAATCTCATGTTAACCATATGTATATCCATATATATATCGTCATGTCGTTTTTACAAGTTTTAACGTTCGTGAATCGCCGGTTAACTTGAGTGGTCAATTGTCTATATGAAACATATTTCAATTAATCAAGTCTTAACAAGTTTGATTGCCTAACATGTTGGAAACATTTAATCATGTAAATATCAATCTCAATTAATATATATAAACATGGAAAAGTTCGGGTCACTACAGTACCTACCCGTTAAATAAATTTCGTCCCGAAATTTTAAGCTGTTGAAGGTGTTGACGAATCTTCTGGAAATAGATGCGGGTATTTCTTCTTCATCTGATCTTCACGCTCCCAGGTGAACTCGGGTCCTCTACGAGCATTCCATCGAACCTTAACAATTGGTATCTTGTTTTGCTTAAGTCTTTTAACCTCACGATCCATTATTTCGACGGGTTCTTCGATGAATTGAATTTTTTCGTTGATTTGGATTTCATCTAACGGAATAGTGAGATCTTCTTTAGCAAAACATTTCTTCAAATTCGAGACGTGGAAAGTGTTATGTACAGCCGCGAGTTGTTGAGGTAACTCAAGTCGGTAAGCTACTGGTCCGACACGATCAATAATCTTGAATGGTCCAATATACCTTGGATTTAATTTCCCTCGTTTACCAAATCGAACAACGCCTTTCCAAGGTGCAACTTTAAGCATGACCATCTCTCCAATTTCAAATTCTATATCTTTTCTTTTAATGTCAGCGTAGCTCTTTTGTCGACTTTGGGCGGTTTTCAACCGTTGTTGAATTTGGATGATCTTCTCGGTAGTTTCTTGTATAATCTCCGGTCCCGTAATCTGTCTATCCCCCACTTCACTCCAACAAATCGGAGACCTGCACTTTCTACCATAAAGTGCTTCAAATGGCGCCATCTCAATGCTTGAATGGTAGCTGTTGTTGTAGGAAAATTCTGCTAACGGTAGATGTCGATCCCAACTGTTTCCGAAATCAATAACACATGCTCGTAGCATGTCTTCAAGCGTTTGTATCGTCCTTTCGCTCTGCCCATCAGTTTGTGGATGATAGGCAGTACTCATGTCTAGACGAGTTCTTAATGCTTGCTGTAATGTCTGCCAGAATCTTGAAATAAATCTACCATCCCTATCAGAGATAATAGAGATTGGTATTCCATGTCTGGAGACGACTTCCTTCAAATACAGTCGTGCTAACTTCTCCATCTTGTCATCTTCTCTTATTGGCAGGAAGTGTGCTGATTTGGTGAGACGATCAACTATTACCCAAATAGTATCAAAACCACTTGCAGCCCTTGGCAATTTAGTGATGAAATCTATGGTAATGTTTTCCCATTTCCATTCCGGGATTTCGGGTTGTTGAAGTAGACCTGATGGTTTCTGATGCTCAGCTTTGCCTTAGAACACGTCAAACATTCTCCTACATATTTAGCAACATCAGCTTTCATACCCGGCCACCAAAAATGTTTCTTGAGATCCTTGTACATCTTCGCCGTTCCAGGATGTATTGAGTATCTGGTTTTATGAGCTTCTCTAAGTACCATTTCTCTCATATCTCCAAATTTTGGTACCCAAATCCTTTCAGCCCTATACCGGGTTCCGTCTTCCCGAATATTAAGATGTTTCTCCGATCCCTTGGGTATTTCATCCTTTAAATTTCCCTCTTTTAAAACTCCTTGTTGCGCCTCCTTTATTTGAGTAGTAAGGTTATTATGAATCATTATATTCATAGATTTTACTCTAATGGGTTCTCTGTCCTTCCTGCTCAAGGCATCGGCTACCACATTTGCCATCCCCGGGTGGTAACGAATCTCAAAGTCGTAATCATTCAATAATTCAATCCACCTACGCTGCCTCATATTCAGTTGTTTCTGATTAAATATGTGTTGAAGACTTTTGTGGTCGGTATATATAATACTTTTGACCCCATATAAGTAGTGCCTCCAAGTCTTTAATGCAAAAACAACCGTGCCTAATTCCAAATCATGCGTCGTATAATTTTGTTCGTGAATCTTCAATTGTCTAGACGCATAAGCAATCACCTTCGTTCGTTGCATTAATACACAACCGAGACCTTGCTTTGATGCGTCACAATAAATCACAAAATCATCATTCCCTTCAGGCAATGACAATATAGGTGCCGTAGTTAGCTTTTTCTTCAATAACTGAAATGCTTTCTCTTGTTCATCATTCCATTCAAATTTCTTCCCTTTATGCGTTAATGCAGTCAAGGGTTTTGCTATTCTGGAAAAGTCTTGGATGAACCTTCTGTAGTAACCAGCTAGTCCTAAAAACTGGCGTATGTGTTTCGGAGTTTTTGGGGTTTCCCACTTTTCAACAGTTTCTGTCTTTGCCGGATCTACCTTAATACCTTCTTTGTTCACTATGTGACCGAGGAATTGAACTTCTTCCAACCAAAATGCACACTTTGAAAACTCAGCGTACAATTCTTCCTTCCTCAATACTTCTAACACCTTTCTCAAATGTTCACCGTGTTCTTGGTCATTCTTTGAGTAAATAAGTATGTCATCAATGAAAACAATGACAAACTTGTCAAGGTATGGTCCACACACTCGGTTCATAAGGTCCATGAACACAGCTGGTGCATTAGTTAAACCAAACGGCATGACCATAAACTCGTAATGACCGTAACGTGTTCTGAAAGCAGTCTTTGGAATATCATCTTCTTTCACCCGCATTTGATGATACCCGGAACGTAAGTCAATCTTTGAATAAACAGACGAGCCTTGTAGTTGATCAAATAAGTCGTCGATTCTCGGTAGTGGGTAGCGGTTCTTGATGGTAAGTTTGTTCAACTCTCGGTAGTCGATACACAACCTGAATGTACCATCTTTCTTCTTGACAAACAAAACAGGAGCTCCCCGCGGTGATGTGCTTGGTCGAATGAAACCACGCTCTAAAAGTTCTTGTAATTGGCTTTGCAGTTCTTTCATCTCGCTGGGTGCGAGTCTGTAAGGAGCACGAGCTATTGGTGCAGCTCCTGGTACAAGATCTATTTGAAATTCAACGGATCGATGTGGGGGTAATCCCGGTAATTCTTTCGGAAATACATCAGGAATTCTTTTGCAATGGAAACATCATTGATGCTCTTTTCTTCAGTTTGTACTTTCTCGACGTGTGCTAGAACAGCATAGCAACCTTTTCTTATTAGTTTTTGTGCCTTCAAATTACTAATAAGATGTAGCTTCGTGTTGCCCTTTTCTCCGTACACCATTAAGGGTTTTCCTTTTTCTCGTATAATGCGAATTGCATTTTTGTAACAAACGATCTCTGCTTTCACTTCTTTCAACCAGTCCATACCGATTATCACATCAAAACTCCCTAACTCTACTGGTATCAAGTCAATCTTAAATGTTTCGCTAACCAGTTTAATTTCTCGATTCCGACATATATTATCTGCTGAAATTAATTTACCATTTGCTAATTCGAGTAAAAATTTACTATCCAAAGGCGTCAATGGGCAACTTAATTTAGCACAAAAATCTCTACTCATATAGCTTCTATCCGCACCCGAATCAAATAAAACGTAAGCAGATTTATTGTCAATAAGAAACGTACCCGTAACAAGCTCCGGGTCTTCCTGTGCCTCTATCGCATTAATATTGAAAACTCTTCCGCGGCCTTGTCTATTCGTGTTCTCCTGGTTCGGGCAATTTCTAATAATGTGGCCCGGTTTTCCACATTTATAACAAACTACATTGGCATAACTTGCTCTGACACTACTTCCTCCGCCATTACTCGTTCCGACACCATTTGTTCCTTTCGTTCTATTAACCCCTGGTCCGTAGACCTCACACTTCACCGCGCTATGACCATTTCTTTTACACTTGGTGCAAAATTTGGTTCAGAACCCCGAGTGATACTTTTCACACCTTTGGCATAGCTGCTTCTGATTGTTGTTGTTGTTACGGTTATTATTGTTGTTGGGATGATTGTTGTAGTTGCTGTTGTTGTTGTTGTTGTTGTTGTTGTTGTTGTTGTTGTTGTTGTTGTTGTTGTTGTTGTTGTTGGGCCGTTTGTTGTAGTTGCGACTGATGTTGCGATTGTTGGGATAATTGTTGCGATTATTGTTGTAATTGCTGTTGTTGTTGTATTGGTGATTCTTATCACCGTTTTCCTCCCACTTTCTTTTGACTTGCTTCACATTGGCCTCTTCAGCAGTCTGTTCTTTAATTCTTTCTTCAATCTGGTTCACTAGTTTGTGAGCCATTCTACATGCCTGTTGTATGGAGGCGGGCTCGTGTGAACTTATATCTTCTTGGATTCTTTCCGGTAATCCTTTCACAAACTCGTCGATCTTCTCTTCCTCATCTTCGAATGCTCCCGGACACAATAGGCACAATTCTGTGAATCGTCTTTCGTACGTGGTAATATCAAATCCTTGGGTTCGTAACCCTCTAAGTTCTGCCTTGAGCTTATTGACCTCGGTTCTGGGACGGTACTTCTCGTTCATCAAGTGCTTGAATGCTGACCACGGTAGTGCGTACGCATCGTCTTGTCCCACTTGCTCTAGATAGGTATTCCACCATGTTAACGCAGAACCTGTGAAGGTATGCGTAGCGTACTTCACTTTGTCCTCTTCAGTACACTTACTTATGGCAAACACCGATTCGACCTTCTCGGTCCACCGTTTCAATCCGATCGGTCCTTCGGTTCCATCAAATTCCAAAGGTTTGCAGGCAGTGAATTCTTTGTAGGTGCATCCTACACGATTCCCTGTACTGCTAGATCCAAGGTTATTGTTGGTATGTAGCACAGCCTGTACTGCGGCTATGTTTGAAGCTAGAAAAGTACGGAATTCCTCTTCATTCATATTCACGGTGTGTCGAGTAGTCGGTGCCATTTCCTTCAAAATAGTCAAATGGAACAAGTTAATCATACAGAATATTAAGAGTAGTTAATAGTATTTTGTAGCATAATATGAACTCATTTATAAAAGCTTTTTCTTCATATTAGCATTTTATAAGTTTAAATTCGGGTAGTACCTACCCGTTAAGTTCATACTTAGTAGCTAATATACAATTCAACTACTACAATTCTATATGAAAAACTGATTATAATAATATTTCGCGTTCAAACTTTTATACAATATTTTACAAACTTACAATACCGCTTATTTTACATAAAGCATGAAATATAGCACACAATAACTTTGATACAAGATAGTTGTGAAGATAATTCTAGCTAGTACACAAGTCGTTCAGTAAAGGCAATAAAGACACGTAATTCATACGTCCAGAAACAAGTCATGCATTCTGGTTTTACTAGGACTACTTCCCATCCTTGGTCTTGTGGAACATAACCGTTATGGCCGTTGATAAGACAGCGTGTTGTAATGTCGTCAAAGGGACGAGGGTTACGTAATGTCCAACAGTCCCGTAACAATCTAAAAACCTCATTTCTTACCCCAATTACCGACTCCGTCACTTGTGGGAACGTTTTGTTTAATAGTTGTAGGCCGATGTTCTTGTTCTCACTTTGGTGAGAAGCGAACATTACTAATCCGTAAGCATAACATGCTTCTTTATGTTGCATGTTAGCCGCTTTTTCTAAATCACGAAGTCCAATATTCGGATATATTGAGTCAAAATAATTTCTTAACCCATTGCGTAAAATAGCATTTGGGTTCCCCGCAATATATGCGTCAAAGTAAACACATCGTAACTTATGGATTTCCCAATGTGATATCCCCCATCTTTCGAACGAAAGCCTTTTATAAACCAAGGAATTCTTGGAACGTTCTTCGAATGTCTTACAAACTGATCTCGCCTTAAATAGTTGTGCCGAAGAATTCTGACCGACTCTAGACAAGATTTCATCAATCATGTCTCCGGGTAGGTCTCTTAAAATATTGGGTTGTCTATCCATTTTGTGTTTTTATACTGTAAAATAGACAAGAGTTAGATTCATAAAAAAAAAAATAATACTTATTAATACAAGCAATTTTTACATATATCATAAAGCATAAGCACACTATATTACATATATTACACCACACGAATACAACTATCTTATTCCGACTCGCTTGTTTCTTCTTCTTCAGTTTTGGTTCGTTTTGCCAAGTTTCTAGGGATATATGATGTTCCCCTAATACGAGCCGTCGTTTTCCACATTGGTTTAGAAAAACCTGGTGGTTTAGAGGTTCCCGGGTCATTGTTACAACTTAAGGACTTCGGGGGTTGACGATACATATAAAGTTCATCGGGGTTGGAATTAGATTTCTCTATTTTTATGCCCTTTCCCTTATTATTTTCTTTTGCCTTTTTAAATTCAGTTGGGGTAATTTCTATAACATCATCGGAATTCTCGTCAGAATCCGATTCATCGGAGAATTGGTAATCCTCCCAATATTTTGCTTCCTTAGCGGAAACACCATTGACCATAATTAACCTTGGTCGGTTGGTTGAGGATTTTCTTTTACTCAACCGTTTTATTATTTCCCCCACCGGTTCTATTTCTTCATCCGGTTCCGATTCTTCTTCCGGTTCCGATTCTTCTTCTGGTTCCGACTCTTCTTCCGGTTCCTCTTCGGGAACTTGTGAATCAGTCCACGAATCATTCCAATTTACATTTGACTCTTCATTATTATTAGGTGAGTCAATGGGACTTGTTCTAGAGGTAGACATCTATCACATAATATCAAACGCGTTAAGAGATTAATATATCACATAATATTCACATGTTAAAAATATATAGTTTCCAACAAAATTTGTTAAGCAATCATTTTTCAAGTAAACACGGTCGAAGTCCAGACTCACTAATGCATCCTAACAAACTCGATAAGACACACTAATGCAAAATTCTGGTTCTCTAAGACCAACGCTCGAATACCAACTGAAATGTCCTGTTCTTATTGATTAAAAACGTTCCATATTAATTGATTTCGTTGCGAGGTTTTGACCTCTATATGAGACGTTTTTCAAAGACTGCATTCATTTTAAAACAAACCATAACCTTTATTTCATCAATAAAGGTTTAAAAAGCTTTACGTAGATTATCAAATAATGATAATCTAAAATATCCTGTTTACACACGACCATTACATAATGGTTTACAATACAAATATGTTACAACAAAATAAGTTTCTTGAATGCAGTTTTTACACAATATCATACAAGCATGGACTCCAAATCTCGTCCTTATTTAAGTATGCGACAGCGGAAGCTCTTAATAATCACCTGAGAATAAACATGCTTAAAACGTCAACAAAAATGTTGGTGAGTTATAAGTTTAACATATATATATCAAATCATAATAATAGACCACAAGATTTCATATTTCAATACACATCCCATACATAGAGATAAAAATCATTCATATGGTGAACACCTGGTAACCGACATTAACAAGATGCATATATAAGAATATCCCCATCATTCCGGGACACCCTTCGGATATGATATAAATTTCGAAGTACTAAAGCATCCGGTACTTTGGATGGGGTTTGTTAGGCCCAATAGATCTATCTTTAGGATTCGCGTCAATTAGCGTGTTTGTTCCCTAATTCTTAGATTACCAGACTTAATAAAAAGGGGCATATTCGATTTCGATAATTCAACCATAGAATGTAGTTTCACGTACTTGTGTCTATTTTGTAAATCATTTATAAAACCTGCATGTATTCTCATCCCAAAAATATTAGATTTTAAAAGTGGGACTATAACTCACTTTCACATATTTTTACTTCGTCGAGAAGTAAGACTTGGCCACTGTTGATTCACGAACCTATAACAATATATGCATGTATATTAAAGTATGTTCAAAATATATTTACAACACTTTTAATATATTTTGATGTTTTAAGTTTATTAAGTCAGCTGTCCTCGTTAGTAACCTACAACTAGTTGTCCACAGTTAGATGTACAGAAATAAATCGATAAATATTATCTTGAATCAATCCACGACCCAGTGTATACGTATCTCAGTATTGATCACAACTCAAACTATATATATTTTGGAATCAACCTCAACCCTGTATAGCTAACTCCAACATTCACATATAGAGTGTCTATGGTTGTTCTGAAATATATATAGATGTGTCGACATGATAGGTCAAAACATTGTATACGTGTCTATGGTATCTCAAGATTACATAATACACAATACAAGTTGATTAAGTTATGGTTGGAATAGATTTGTTACCAATTTTCACGTAGCTAAAATGAGAAAAATTATCCAATCTTGTTTTACCCATAACTTCTTCATTTTAAATCCGTTTTGAGTGAATCAAATTGTTATGGTTTCATACTGAACTCTATTTTATGAATCTAAACAGAAAAAGTATAGGTTTATAGTCAGAAAAATAAGTTACAAGTCGTTTTTGTAAAGGTAGTCATTTCAGTCGAAAGAACGACGTCTAGATGACCATTTTAGAAAACATACTTCCACTTTGAGTTTAACCATAATTTTTGGATATAGTTTCATGTTCATAATAAAAATCATTTTCTCAGAATAACAACTTTTAAATCAAAGTTTATCATAGTTTTTAATTAACTAACCCAAAACAGCCCGCGGTGTTATTACGACGGCGTAAATCCGATTTTACGGTGTTTTTCATGTTTCCAGGTTTTAAATCATTAAGTTAGCATATCATATAGATATAGAACATGTGTTTAGTTAATTTTAAAAGTCAAGTTAGAAGGATTAACTTTTGTTTGCGAACAAGTTTAGAATTAACTAAACTATGTTCTAGTGATTACGAGTTTAAACCTTCGAATAAGATAGTTTTATATATATGAATCGAATGATGTTATGAACATCATTACTACCTCAAGTTTAGTAGGTAAACCTACTGGAAGTGACAAGAAATGATCTAGCTTCAAAGGATCTTGGATGGCTTGAAAGTTCTTGAAGTAGGATCATGACACAAAAACAAGTTCAAGTAAGATTTTTACTCGAATTAAGATAGTTTATAGTTATAGAAATTGAATCAAAGTTTGAATATGAATATTACCTTGAATAAGAAAGATAACCTACTGTATATAACAAAGGTTTCTTGATCTTAGATGATTACTTGGAATGGATTAGAAAGCTTGGAAGTAAATTAGTAAACTTGAAGGGATTTTTGAAGTGTTCTTGAAGTGTTCTTCCTATGATGATTATAGCTTGATTCTTGAAGTGATTTTTGATGAAGATGATGATTATCTACTGGAAAAATACGTTCATAATAGTGTGTGTGTGTGTGTTGAGAGAGAATTAGAAAGAGAATTGGAAGTGAAATGGAGTGAATGATGAGTGGTAATTGGTGAGTGGTGAGTGGGGTTAAAAGGAGTTCTAGTTAGTTGACTAGCTCATGGTAGAAGTTAAAATTGATTAGTCATACATGACATAATCAAGAGTGGAATCCCATGCTAGTTTCTATTGGTATATACCCATAGTAAGTACGTTTTGAAGCTGTGTATAATACGGGTAAGAATACGACTAGAATTCTTGATGAAAGAAAAGAATGGGAAAGTAACTGTAACCATTTTCGTTAAGTATGAGTGTTTTGATATATGTCTTGAAGTCTTCCAAAAGTATTTTAATACATCTAAATACACTACATGTATATACATTTTAACTGAGTCGTTAAGTCATCGTTAGTCGTTACATGTAAGTGTTGTTTTGAAACCTTTAAGTTAACGATCTCAATTAATGTTGTTAACCCATTGTTTATTATATCTAATGAGATGTTAAATTATTATATTATCATGATATTATGATACATTAATATATCTTAATATGATATATATACATTTAAATGTCGTTACAACGATAATCGTTACATATATGTCTCGTTTCGAAATCCTTAAGTTAGTAGTCTTGTTTATATGTATATAACTCATTGTTAATATACTTATGGAGATACTTACTTATCATAATCTCATATTAACCATATGTATATCCATATATATATATCGTCATGTCGTTTTTACAAGTTTTAACGTTCGTGAATCGCCGGTCAACTTGGGTGGTCAATTGTCTATATGAAACATATTTCAATTAATCAAGTCTTAACAAGTTTGATTGCCTAACATGTTGGAAACATTTAATCATGTAAATATCAATCTCAATTAATATATATAAACATGAAAAAGTTCGGGTCACTACAATTTTCCTCTTGAAAATAATTAAATTTCATGTATGTGTTTGAAATTTCTAATGTTGCCATGGCATCTTCTTAATCGATTAAGATACATCGCTATTCGATGCATACATGTAACTATAAATAATAAGGAATATAAAAAATATTGGATGTTTCACCAACTGGTTGGTTGAATGCCTACTTATGTTTTATATTAACTATGATTACATGATATCATGTTTTAAATGTGTAGTTGAAACTATGAAAATTAGTTTTTTTCAATTTTAATTTTCAGGTAAAATTTTCAATTATTTTATTTATTTAAATATTACACCTCGATAAAGATTTTTTGGGATGGCGGAGTTAATTCAAACGATATCACACATCAGTATCTGAAAGGTCCCGTTCTTATTGATTAAAAACGTTCCATATTAATTGATTTCGTTGCGAGGTTTTGACCTCTATATGAGACGTTTTTCAAAGACTGCATTCATTTTTAAAACAAACCATAACCTTTATTTCATAAATAAAGGTTTAAAAAGTTTTACGTAGATTATCAAATAATGATAATCTAAAATATCCTGTTTACACACGACCATTACATAATGGTTTACAATACAAATATTTTACATCGAAATCAGTTTCTTGAATGCAGTTTTTACACAATATCATACAAACATGGACTCCAAATCTTGTCCTTATTTTAGTATGCAACAGCGGAAGCTCTTAGTATTCACCTGAGAATAATCATGCTTTAAACGTCAACAAAAATGTTGGTTAGTTATAGGTTTAACCTATATATATCAAATCGTAACAATAGACCACAAGATTTCATATTTCAATACACATCCCATACATAGAGATAAAAATCATTCATATGGTGAACACCTGGTAACCGACATTAACAAGATGCATATATAAGAATATCCCCATCATTCCGGGACACCCTTCGGATATGATATAAATTTCGAAGTACTAAAGCATCCGGTACTTTGGATGGGGTTTGTTAGGCCCAATAGATCTATCTTTAGGATTCGCGTCAATTAGGGTGTCTGTTCCCTAATTCTTAGATTACCAGACTTAATAAAAAGGGGCATATTCGATTTCGATAATTCAACCATAGAATGTAGTTTCACGTACTTGTGTCTATTTTGTAAATCATTTATAAAACCTGCATGTATTCTCATCCCAAAAATATTAGATTTTAAAAGTGGGACTATAACTCACTTTCACAGATTTTTACTTCGTCGGGAAGTAAGACTTGGCCACTGGTTGATTCACGAACCTATAACAATATATACATATATATCAAAGTATGTTCAAAATATATTTACAACACTTTTAATATATTTTGATGTTTTAAGTTTATTAAGTTAGCTGTCCTCGTTAGTAACCTACAACTAGTTGTCCACAGTTAGATGTACAGAAATAAATCGATAAATATTATCTTGAATCAATCCACGACCCAGTGTATACGTATCTCAGTATTGATCACAACTCAAACTATATATATTTTGGAATCAACCTCAACCCTGTATAGCTAACTCCAACATTCACATATAGAGTGTCTATGGTTGTTCCGAAATATATATAGATGTGTCGACATGATAGGTCGAAACATTGTATACGTGTCTATGGTATCTCAAGATTACATAATATACAATACAAGTTGATTAAGTTATGGTTGGAATAGATTTGTTACCAATTTTCACGTAGCTAAAATGAGAAAAATTATCCAATCTTGTTTTACCCATAACTTCTTCATTTTAAATCCGTTTTGAGAGAATCAAATTGTTATGGTTTCATATTGAACTCTATTTTATGAATCTAAACATAAAAAGTATAGGTTTATAGTCGGAAAAATAAGTTACAAGTCATTTTTGTAAAGGTAGTCATTTCAGTCGAAAGAACGACGTCTAGATGACCATTTTAGAAAACATACTTCCACTTTGAGTTTAACCATAATTTTTGGATATAGTTTCATGTTCATAATAAAAATCATTTTCCCAGAATAACAACTTTTAAATCAAAGTTTATCATAGTTTTTAATTAACTAACCCAAAACAGCCCGCGGTGTTACTACGACGGCGTAAATCCGGTTTTACGGTGTTTTTCGTGTTTCCAGGTTTTAAATCATTAAGTTAGCATATCATATAGATATAGAACATGTGTTTAGTTGATTTTAAAAGTCAAGTTAGAAGGATTAACTTTTATTTGCGAACAAGCTTAGAATTAACTAAACTATGTTCTAGTGATTACAAGTTTAAACCTTCTTATAAGATAGCTTTATATGTATGAATCAAATGATGTTATGAACATCATTACTACCTCAAGTTCCTTGGATAAACCTACTGGAAATGAGAAAAATATATCTAGCTTCAAAGGATCCTTGGATGGCTTGAAAGTTCTTGAAGCAGAATCATGACACGGAAACAATTTCAAGTAAGATTTTCACTCGAAATAAGATTGTTATAGTTATAGAAATTGAATTAAAGTTTGAATATGATCATTACCTTGTATTAGAAAGATAACCTACTGTAAGTAACAAAGGTTTCTTGGTCTTGGATGATTACTTGGAATGGATTTAGAAAACTTGGAAGTAAACTTGCAATCTTGGAAGTATTCTTGATTTTATGAAACTAGAACTTTTGGAATTTATGAAGAACACTTAGAACTTGAAGATAGAACTTGAGAGAGATCAATTAGATGAAGAAAATTGAAGAATGAAAGTGTTTGTAGGTGTTTTTGGTCGTTGGTGTATGGATTAGATATAAAGGATATGTAATTTTGTTTTCATGTAAATAAGTCATGAATGATTACTCATATTTTTGTAATTTTATGAGATATTTCATGCTAGTTGCCAAATGATGGTTCCCACATGTGTTAGGTGACTCACATGGGCTGCTAAGAGCTGATCATTGGAGTGTATATACCAATAGTACATACATCTAAAAGCTGTGTATTGTACGAGTACGAATACGGGTGCATACGAGTAGAATTGTTGATGAAACTGAACGAGGATGTAATTGTAAGCATTTTTGTTAAGTAGAAGTATTTTGATAAGTGTCTTGAAGTCTTTCAAAAGTGTATGAATACATATTAAAACACTACATGTATATACATTTTAACTGAGTCGTTAAGTCATCGTTAGTCGTTACATGTAAATGTTGTTTTGAAACCTTTAGGTTAACGATCTTGTTGAATGTTGTTAACCCATTGTTTATTATAACAAATGAGATGTTAAATTGTTATATTATCATGATATTATGATATATAATATATCTTAGTATGATGTATATACAGTTAAATGTCGTTACAACGATAATCGTTACATATATGTCTCGTTTTCGAAATCATTAAGTTAGTAGTCTTATTTTTACATATGTATTTCATTGTGAATACACTTAATGATATATTTACTTATCATTTAACATAATTAACCAAGTGTATCAATATCTTAATATGATTCATATGTACCTAGTAAGACGTTGTTATAACGATAATCGTTATATATATCGTTTTCGAGTTTCTTAAATTAATAGTCTCATTTTTATGTATATAACTCATTGTTAAAATACCTAATGAGATACATACTTATAATAAAATCATGTTAACTATATATATAACCATATATATGTCATCGTATAGTTTTTACAAGTTTTAACGTTCGTGAATCACCGGTCAACTTGGGTGGTCAATTGTCTATATGAAACCTATTTCAATTAATCAAGTCTTAACAAGTTTGATTGCTTAACATGTTGGAAACACTTAATCATGTAAATAACAATTTCATTTAATATATATATAAAATAAACATGGAAAAGTTCGGGTCACTACAGTATCTTTCCCAAAGTACGAGAATAAGAAAAATTTTAAATGTAAAGAGTCAGCAGCTCTGTAAGTAGGTATGGATTGACTGAAAAAAACTTTACTGGGACTATAGATATAACCTTACACCCCATGTGCATAAATGGGTCAGGTTGTCCAAGTTTAATTTGAGAACTCAAATGCCTGTAGGAAACAAATAATCTGAAACTCACAACATGATTATAATTGCCATAGTAGATAGTCCATGTTACAATTATAACAAATGTACACTAAACTGCAAAAACAAATATGACAATAAAGTAAAGTGTAATTGTGATTTCTTTTACATGTTGCATTGCTTAAATGGGTCAGGTTGATTATTAAGTTTAAGGTTATCATTAGGATAGGTTGTACGAGGTTAACAAATCAAAAGTAATCATATGGCGTAGCAACACCTTAAGTTGTAATGAATACTCTCCTGCACCGTAATCGTATGGCGTAGCAGACTAGCAGTTGATTCTTAAGTTTTTGTTATTGGATTCTCATGGCGTTTGAATTAAATTGTTAAACAGTGTATATTTCAGTAAGTTGATTGTAGTTGGTTTTTAAGAAATAATTTATTTCTGACTTTGTGTGAAGGCTCTAACTTGTCGTGATTTTGATGTACCGATGGGTTCCAATTAGGATTCTGGCTTTAATCATAGTAGTGAGGGGGGAAACGTGAGGGCAAGTTTCATTGAAGCTCCTGAAAGTATTCGAAAAAATTTGAAGTCGTCTTGCCCACGAGATTTACAACAGAGTCATTATCCTACCATGAAGCAAGAATGGCCATCCCCTGTGAAGCGACATCGGGCTGTAATGTATTTTGGTCATGAAAGAAGTCACAATTAAACATGCAAAAGAAAAAAGTAGAGGTAGGCTCTCTACATTTTTTTTCTATTAACCTATTAAACATGCAAAAGAAATCACAATTACACTTTACTTTATTGTCATATTTGTATTTGCAGTTTATTGTACATTTGTTATTGTTATAATTGAAACATGGACTATCAAATATGACAATTGTAATCATGCTGTAAGTTTCAGATTATTTGTTTCCTATGTGCATTTGAGTTCTCAAATTAAACTTGGACAACCTCACCCATTTATGCACATGGGGTGTAGGGTTATATCTATAGTCCCAGTAAAGGTTTTATATTCAATCCATAATTACTTTGTATAATTTTTCATAAACAATTGCTATGTCTGATATCATTTCAATAGTAAGTGTTGTCTTTTTAATAGAAGGATTTCGGACCTAGGGGTTCTTTGATGAGCTTAGTGGGTACAGGATGTCAGGTTTGATCTTTTTGACCCGCTGTTTGTAATATTCTTAATTTTACATGTTTCAATCTTTAATGTATGCACTTCTTATTAAGGTAATGCATATCACATCACAAACCACACACATATAGAAGAGGAGCTATTTTGACCATGTCATGAAGCATTAAATCAAGTATAAAGTTGAAGTCTTTTATTTTATATTTTTTTTTTGGCTAAAAACTGAAACTTCATAAAACACGAGGCCTTCATCAAAAAGTTGAAGTCTTTTATATACTACGTATTTGATTCACATTTATTCTCATTTGTATGTATTAGTCAGGTCTTCATCGTGATCAAGTGGACTATGTGAATTCCCATGCCATTTCTACACCTATGGGTACTACTCTTTTTATCTATAAGTTTTCTGCTCATGTAACATTATTGAAGATTGTCTACACTTAATCATATGTTCATTAGGTGATATGGTGGAAGACCATGCAATAAAAACTCTGTTTTCAGATCATACAGAGTATTACCGCAATCATTCATAGTAGTTAGATTATTAAAATTATTTGTAACATTTAGGAGCAACCCAGGAAATTTCCGTACTTGAGGTTTTCAGTTTCTTAATTATATGAAACAGTATTTTGCTATCAATTATAACGTTTTATATTATTCTGATTTAGAGATGTCGTGTAACACATGAGCTCTTAAATTTAGAGCAATTCACCCACAATAATATTTGTGATAATGGCTAATGGTAGAAAAAAGCAAAAGAAATGTGATGATAGCGTTTAAATTAAGTGTCCCTATAATTTATGTTAGGGACAAGAAATCATGCTTACATAAATTCATAATTTTATGTTGTGTAATCAATCTATGTGTGATTAAGTTCTACTTATGTGTGTTGTTTACAAAAACATACTTTATAATTATAATTCAACCACAACAGTACTTTTGACATTTTTTCTATAAAATCGTTATTTCATATATAAGTTTAAAAACCAATAATGTTGGCGGATGAGTCCCCGTGCAACGCACGAGCTCATAAATCTAGTAGTGTCTATATGATGAACCATCCTTGAACATTGTGATAACTGGTGTGACAGGTAAGTAATGATGGATTTACATCACGATTTCCTCCGTCAATGTATACCTTTAGACTCCACAAAAACCAAGTATTTATATTTACAGTTTAAAAAAACTATGGTAAATCCCTAAAACATGTGATAAAAATTAGTTACCTTACATTACAAAATGTGAAATGCCTTCCATTTTAACAATGATACATCTTCAAACCAATTGCACCTTCACATCCAGGTAAATAGTTTTAAACATTATGGTAAATGCATTTGAGCAAAAATGGTAGCAATTGATAAGTTACCTTGCGGGAAACCAAAAAAGCACATTTATTTGAAAAGACGATGTGTATGCTTACCATTGTATGTTCGTGTGTCCATCCACTTTCAACAGAACACGATCTCGTTTTAAGATTGAATGAAGTGAAAGCCATCATCCAAACCTTCTCCCTCATTCATTCCCTTATAAAAAGTAGAGGTACAGTGTAACCTTGTGTTGTAGCTCATGTGGTAGTGGCCTGTCTATTTTAGCGAGAGGTTAGGAGTTCGACACCGTGGGGTGCAGCATTGCACACAAGGTTGCCCCTTAACCCTTGAACTCCACCCAAGGGTGATTTCAGCACATCGCGTTGCAGGGGCAGTGGGGGAGGGGTTTTTTAATTGCACATGCCCTCAGATTGGGTCGGGTTTCCTCCTGGGCATGGGGGTGGGTTATGCAACTGCGGGAAATAAACGTGTGAGTGGTTTAGCCCCCCGGGTGATACCGGTGATCTCGAACTGCTGTTCAAAAAATAAAAAATAAAAATAACTGTAAGAGAGTGTAGAACAGGTCAAAATGACTAAAGGTTGAAAAATGTCTATTTACAATAACTAATTAATACGTTAAATATGATCTCAAATAATATGTTAAAAAAAAAAAAGGAAAGAAAAATGATATGTATGCCTTATATATGCCCCTTTTAGCGAAAAACAATTTCTTTGATCCTCTGTGACATGAACATAACCTATTTAGCCTATTAATGGGTAATGAGTCAATATTGCCACCTAAGATGCAGCAAGTGAGAAAAAAAAAAATACCTCGATCAAGATTTGCATCCCTGTCCCCACGATCACGTAAACAACACCGGACCCACTTTGTCTCTTCACATTCATCTTCTCCATGTAAACACATCACCGTTAGAATTATTTAACAACCGTAGAAAAAAACACTTCTTTTTGTTTGCAAAGGAAAACAAGCTCATGCTTGGGCCCACCATGACCTCTAAAAGAATGAATCTTCTCAGACAAGCATTCCATGCCTATAGATAATCTCAAGATAAATGAATTCACTTTTGGGGTTCTATAAAAAGGGGCTATAATTGTAAATTCTCTAATCTTATCACAACCTTCAAACTGTTTCAAATCAATGAACATGTATTGATTCACGCCCTTGGACAATGTCATCATTAACCATATCTTAGTCTCAATTGGCGTATTTTGTAGTCGAATCTTCAACGGTATTCCTACAGGTAGTCCGGCCACGAAAGGAAAAGGATTTAACCAATCATTTTTCTCAAAATCCATTTCCGCTTTCATGTACTTAAAGTCTCCACGTAACACAAGTTGCTTAAACGAAAACGAATCAAGCAAAACCCGAAAACATTCAATTGAATTTTCATTTTTCTGCAATATTTTCGTTAGTTCAATCACGAAATTTGAAGTTTCGTTTGAAGTGTCTTTAAAAGGCAACAATTTCTTCATAACAGATTCATGATAATGAGGATCAAACGTGGACAATATTAGGGTAAAAGTAACAAGTGTCAGCTCTTCAATATGTGAAGCCTCTTCTTTACTTAATCCGATAAACCGAAATCTTAATTCTTTGAGTCGCTTTTCCAACTTGTGCAAAATGTATCCCAAATCTCCGAGTTCATTATGTACAATGTCCAATGGACACATAACATGACACCATGCTTTTGCAAGAAGTTTCACCACATGAATGTATTGTAAAGTAAACTTTAATACAGAATCTGATTCGTGTGGACCCATAAAACAGGTTGCTAAATCGTCCTTCCAACTCCTGCACGCATCACATTGAATAATAGTTACTGATATGATCAAAATCGGTATTTTTTAAATAAGTTGCGCTTGGTCGGATCGATCCACAATTTTTTTTTCCATTTATTTCAATTGACTAATGTATTTAGATAATATAGCAGGATAATAATAATCTAAGTTAAAGAATAAACTGATTTAAAGATTGTAACAATGTTGCAGAACTTGGAATTACTCAGCGAGTACTAGGTTTTTGCAACTCGGCGAGTACTAGGCGAGTTCTCGGTCAAACACGGTCAAAACTCGGGATTACTCTGAAAATCAGTCAAAATTGGTCAAAACTCAGTCATAACGGGTCAAAGTCAAACTTGGTCAACATCTGAGTACTCCCCGAGTAGACGTATCACTAAATTGATGTTTGAAATGAAGTTAACTTGTACCCTTGGACAAGAACCTTTTGAAATCCTGAAACTTTTGTGTAAGCATATATTTTATAATACCCAGAACAGTAATTAACCCCAAGTTAGTTAACTTTTTATGTCATTCGTTCAAAAAAGATATCATAAATTATAAACAAGTACAGCATATAGATGAACCTGAGTGTCGTAAGTAGTTCGCTTATGCATCCAATCTTAGTCAAAGGCCAGACTTGTGCAATATTAGCAAGAACAAGCTTTACATAACTATATTCTTTGTCTTGTACTTCAAGCGGGTCGGCTACATGGGTAACCGGTATTTGACAGTTGGTTTCGGATGTGAGATCATCTTCAACAACCATCATATCATCTGTAGGGTCAGATTCAGTTGATGTACTACAATGTGACAAATAAGCCAAGAGTGTGTCCTGGTTCATAAATTCATTCAAAGCGATAGATAATCTTCCAAGCATTGTAACAGCATAAGAAAATATTATTGATGGCATTTTGTACGAACATTGTTGCTTTCCATACGTGAGTGGAGCAGAGATGGCCAGTGCCAGGTGTGCAGCAGTTTTTGAACTATTAAAATCCCAAGTGCTTTCAGAAGATGGGTCAATCTGAAGGTTAAAAAGTTCACATAAGATTTAAAAAATAATAATAATAATAATAATTAATATTAATATTACTGCAATAATTAGCTTGTAAGAAATTTAAATGGTGGCAATTAAACCTCTAACAACATTTCCTTAGTGATGCAGGCAGCGAAAATTGCATGACTTCGGCCAATTTCAAATAAAAGAGATAGAACATCTGGCTCGTCCTGAAAATATGATAATAATGTAATAAATTATTTAAAAGTTATATTAGGATTAAAAATCCACAAGTAGATTATAATAAAACTAACCTGTGGAAAGATTTCAAGACTCTGTATTAGACTGTCAACAACTAGTTTAAACATAGGCAGGTCAATGAGGTTGGTCGACCGAAGTACTTTCCTTGCAGTACATCTTATTGATGAGTTCATGTCAACTAGTGTGCCAAGGAACTACATTATCAAACAATAAACAAGTACAAAATCTTATATTGACCAAGTCAATCCGCTAGTTAGATAATATGTACAAAGAAAAGGGAGAAAAAACAAAATGCTACCATGTGCATGTGCATTTCTTTTAGTTTTAGATGGCCAAAAACTGCCATATGATGCATTGTTTCCAGCACTTGTAATCTGACGATGATTGAATCGTCATTCAACACATCCATTAATAAATCTAAGGCTTCGACAGCAAAGTCGGCAGAAACAATAGCAGGCGTCCTCATGGAATAACATGCAAAACTTCGTACCTTTAAATAAAGCAGATTCTTATTCTTATATAGTATAATTAAAAACTTAAAGAAAAAATAGTATCTGCGTTAAAAAAACAATGTTTTCATTAATAGTTAATGTATTAACTTTTAGTAAAAGTGTTTGCAAGTCAAACCAGACATTTGATCTGTTTCAACCCATAGTAAATATGACCAGTCTTAACTTGCACTAAACATGACCAATTCAACCCCAAACTTATACCCAACACGCCTGACCCGCCCATATTGCCACTTCTAAGTTCCATCTACATATCATGATTGCAAATTTCGAGAGAATTTGGAGTACCTCAAAGAATTCATCCTCCAGCCCATGTAAAAAAGCTCTAGCAGCACTTGATGCTGGTAGATTAAAATGATTTGCCGATAGCTGACCTGGATATTTCTTTTCTTCCAAATCTGGTAAGACTTTCTTTGAGAGGGTTTGCATCAAAACTGAATTAGACGCCATGCCGACCCTACCAAGGGCTTTAAAAGCTTCGACTCTGACATTCGCACTCATGTCCCTCACCATCAAACAGAGCTACAATAATACTCCATGTGAACATATAATCAAACAATGGGATAAGATACACCAAAATATCACACGATAATTCAATCAAGTTGGCTCCTTTTTGCAGCTGTTGTAGAGACAACTCAGTCACATGTGTGACATACAACCGAGATTTCTGATCAACTTTAGCATTATTATTCGACACTGTTTCATAATTCGAAATTACTCAGCGAGTACTCGGTTTATGCAACTCGACGAGTACTCGATCAAAACTAGGAATTTCTTGGAAAATAGGTCATAACTCGACCAAAAATCGGGATTACTCAGAAAGTTGATGAAAATAAGTCAAAGGGTCAAAGTCGAACGTCATCAACATCTGAGTACTCCCGAATTGCAGAATAGTCCCTAAAAAGTACCGACAGAGTACTCCCCATGGAGCAAATTTTGAAACCTTGCTATTTTCCTTTATATCAAAATAGAGTATAATGACATTACAATATTACGATACTGCAATTAAAATTTCAACACTTTTGAACTCGAAATACAACTATAATGTTAGCTAGAAGTACTGCTGGATTAATACCTGTATATACAATGCATCTGACCAATCTCTTTTACTCTTATCCTCAATATTTGCAACAAGCAATTTCCCCCATTCACATACCTGCAATTTCATAACAATTATACATATATTTATTTACTCAATAATTTGCAATATTTACTAACATTCAGACAACTACTTAGCGTAAAAATACGAAAATTTAATCAACCATTACCATATTAACAGCTGAGCATCTGACACATTCTTCTGAATCAAACAAAAGCTCAACACCGCGTAAATAACAACCTTTAATCGCACCACAATCATCAACAACAATCCATTTACACAACCCAATCAAACCATCCAACGCAGCTTTCCGCACGTACGGATACGGATCCTTACTAAACCCTAACAATACCGTCATCAAGACCACCGGCCGCACATCGAATTTCTCAACATCCACCAACATCCGTAACCGGACCGCCACAATCGAACCAAAACACAACGACAATAACACACCTTCACTCATTTCAGGAGCCGAAAACGTTGAAACAAGTGCGGTGGCGCGTGGGGGAATGTTGGGGCGCGTGGAGAGGGATTGAAATACAGAAGTGATACGGTGGGTGAAGTGGTGGTGGTGGAGAGTGGAGATGGTGGATAGGAGTGTGATGATGACGTGGAGGTAGGGGAATTGGGGGTTTGTTGTAATTAGGGTTTCTAGGGTTTGGAAGATGGAATTGAGTGTGTGATTGGATGTTGAGGGGTTTATGATTAGGGATTTGGCAATTGAGAAGGGTTTTAGAGATGGATTTGTTTCGGGTTTGAGAAGTTGATTGAAATCTGAGAGAAGCGTTTGCTCCATTGTGTGATGATTGTGAACGAAAAAAGTGTGATTTTAGGGTTTTATATGTTTTGGGGAAGAATGAATGTGATTGGGTCATAAAATGGTCAAGAACTCAGAAATAGGAATGGCAACCGCGGGCAGTGGGCGCGAATCCACTGCATCCATCACCCGCACCCGCGGATTTTTTTACGATCCATTAATTCGCGGATCTTTGTTAACGGATTTATTTTTAGATCCATCACCTGTGTGTACGGATATTCGCGGGTCACGGGTTTACCCGCGGATCTTATTCATGAAGTATATATGTAAACTAAAATATTCAAAAATAAATATCATTACGTAATTCAAAGTGACATAAAAAACATCATCCAATAATATATTCATGTTTATGATATAATAAAATAAGAAAACATATAATATTAGTTATACTTTTCTTACTAATATATGCAAAGTTAGAATGTTTAAAATTAACAATTAAAATTTAGTTGCTAAAACTAATCATAAAGTACGTTGACGAATTACTAGAGTTATTTTCACTCATTTAGAACGGGTATATCCGCGGATTATTCAAACGGATTTTCGGATCGGATTTTAACCGCAACGGATCTATTACATCCATCACCCACCCGCAACCCGTCTGCGGGTACAAAATTACATCCATCGCCCACCCGCAGGTAAAGATTTTGGATTTTATCCACCCATCATGGGCGCGGGTATCCGCGGATCTCGGATTTTTTTAGATCCATTGTCATCCCTACTCAGAAATATCGTCGGACAACAATGAAACGCATGGTGTACAATTTAAGGTAATCCAGCCTTTACAGCTTTGTTCTTTTTTTTTTTCAAAATAAGGATAACATATAATTACATAAATATGGATTCGAATTTGGATATCAACAAATACAAAGCGGTATAAAGAAAACAAAATGAGCTGTAACCAAACTAAACAAATTTAAAACAACGGTCTCACCAACAGAGTGAAGACACGTTTACCTAGGCTACAAAGAAAAACTAGGGCTATAACAAACTGCTATAAAGAAATCATAACGAGCTCTAACCAACTAAACTATACTTACAGCTTGGTTCCTAAGACTATGAGATTTTTTATATTGAAAAGAAATGAAATGAATGGTCCAATTTGGAAGAATACTTCAAACGAAAGTTTGTCGACGTATGAGAAAGAGTTTTTGGTAGTAGTTGTCGCACTTGAGAAATGGATGGGGTGCTTACTTGACCGCCACTTTAAGATACAAACTGATCACATCAGCTTAAAGTACTTATTGGAACAACGCATTTCTACTTCAACTCAGATGAAATGGTTGGTGAAACTAATGAGATTTGATTATGAGATCTCTTACAAATGGGGTAGTGATAATGGTGCCGCTGATGCGTTGTCACGAGTTCAAGGTGGTG
The DNA here is from genome assembly GCF_046630445.1 of Rutidosis leptorrhynchoides. Lineage (NCBI taxonomy): Eukaryota > Viridiplantae > Streptophyta > Magnoliopsida > Asterales > Asteraceae > Rutidosis > Rutidosis leptorrhynchoides. Next base: position 278,021,425 of record NC_092336.1, read on the forward strand.
GGGAATTATATCATATGTATGCTGAAACGACCGCTCCTAATCCATCCGGACGAAGTCCATATCGATTATAAACGATTCACAATAGTTGATTACATCGCGAGGTACTTGACCTCTAAATGATACATTTTACAAACATTGCATTCATTTTTAAAGACAAACTTTCATTCATCGAAAGTTGACAGGTATGCATACCATTTCATAATATCCAACTATAAATGACCTAATCTGTCATTCACTTAATAGCAATCTCTAATGAACTTCAACGACTCGAATGCAACGTCTTTTGAAATATGTCATGAATGACTCCAAGTAACATCTTTAAAATGAGCTAATGCACAGCGGAAGATTTCTTTCAAACCTGAGAATAAACATGCTTTCAAGTGTCAACCAAAAGGTTGGTGAGTTCATTAGTTTATAGTAATCATTTCATTTTCATCATTTAAATAGACCACAAGATTTCATATTTTCATTTCTCATAAACATACGGCCCATGCATAGAGACAAAAATATCATTCATATGGATTGAACACCTGGTAACCGACATTCACAATATGCATATAAGAATATCCCCATCATTCCGGGATCCTCCTTCGGACATGATATAAATTTCGAAGTACTAAAGCATCCGGTACTTTGGATGGGGCTTGTTGGGCCCGATAGATCTATCTTTAGAGTTCGCGTCAATTAGGGTGTCTGTTCCCTAATTCTTAGATTACCAGACTTAATAAAAAGGGGCATATTCGGTTTAATAATCCAGCCATAGAATGTAGATTTAAGTACTTGTGTCTATTTCGTCAAACATTTATAAAAGCAGCGCATGTATTCTCAGTCCCAAAAATATATATTGCAAAACCATTTAAAAAGGGAGCAAATGAAACTCACACATATAATTATTGTAAAACAGTTAATAAAGCATTTGCATGTATTCTCAGCCCAAAAACGTAAAGAGTAAAAGGGAGCAAATGAACTCACCATACTGTATTTTGTAGTAAAAATACATATAACATCATTGAACAAGTGTAAGGTTGGCCTTGAATTCACGAACCTAAATTAATTATATATATTTATATGATGGTCAATATGTGTCTAATAATTTAAGTAAGGTCATAGCGTACCACAATCCTAATGCTCGAGACTAATATGCAAAAGTTAACAAAAGTCAATTTGACGCAAAAATGATTTCCAAAATTTATACATGATTATTATATAGTCTTAAATATCGTCGTTTTATATTTTTAAAATATTTTTAAAAGATTTATTAGAGTAGATAATATAATATAATTTATTTATTAATAAATAAAACTTTATATAAAAATATACTTTTATATATATTAGATAATAAAATTTATAAAGTTTATTCAATATCATAAAAATATTGTGATATATTCTATTAAGGTAATTATATAATTTGTATCACATATTTATTTGATAAAATAATATCTATACGTAAACGTTGTATTATTTTGTAATAATAGTTATTATTATTAATAAAATATTACTATTTAAATTTACTAAGAATGATAATATGATAAAATGATAATTTTGATTAGGATAACCTTAATATTTACGATACTTTTTAATAATAATAGTAATGATAAAAATAATAAAAATGACAATTTTATCTAATTTAATATCTTTCAATATTTTAATTTTATCATGATACTCATACCTATTCTTTCTTAATCGATTCATTTAATAGTTTTTAAATCATCTGTTATATCGCGTTCATAATAATGATAATAATAATAATAATAATAATAATAATAATAATAATAATAATAATAATAATAATAATAATAATAATAATAATTAGATAAAACTAGAACAATGATAACGACGATAATAATAATCATTTTTAACAATAATACAAAAATTCAATTGACTATAACTTCTAATCCATCCTTCAAAACCATTTGGTATCTAAAGGACTACCGCTCGCTACGACCACTGCTCTAATACCAACTGTAGAGACCCGTCCTAATCCATCCGGACGAAGTCCATATCGATCATAAACTATTCACAACAGTTGATTACATCGCGAGGTACTTGACCTCTATATGATACATTTTACAAACATTGCATTCGTTTTTGAAAAGACAATCTTTCATTACATCGAAAGTTGACAGGCATGCATACCATTTCCTAATATATATTCAACTATAATTGACTTAATAATAATCTTGATGAAATCAACGACTCGAATGCAACGTCTTTTGAAATATGTCATGAATGACTCCAAGTAATATCTTTAAAATGAGAAATTGCACAGCGGAAGACTTTTTTCATACCTGAGAATAAACATGCTTTCAAGTGTCAACCAAAAGGTTGGTGAGTTCATTAGTTTAACATAAATAATCATTTCATAATTTTAATAGACCACAAGATTTCATATTTCCATTTCTCGTAAACATACGTCCCATGCATAGAGACAAAAATATCATTCATATGGATTGAACACTTGGTAACCGACATTCACAATATGCATATAAGAATATCCCCATCATTCCGGGATCCTCCTTTAGACATGATATAAATTTTGAAGTACTAAAGCATCCAGTACTTTGGATGGGGCTTGTTGGGCCCGATAGATCTATCTTTAGAGTTCGCGTCAATTAGGGTGTCTGTTCCCTAATTCTTAGATTACCAGACTTAATAAAAAGGGGCATATTCGATTTCGATCATTCAACCATATAATGTAGTTTCGATTACTTGTGTCTATTTCGTAAAACATTTATAAAAGCGCATGTATTCTCAGTCCCAAAAATATATATTGCAAAAGCATTTAAAAAGGGAGTAATGAAACTCACAATACTGTATTTTGTAGTAAAAATACATATGACGACGTTGAATAATGCAGGGTTGGCCTCGGATTCACGAACCTATATCATTTGTATATTTATTAATATATCTAATCGTATTCGAATAAATATATATATAAATTTATTAATTACATTAATTTTATGTTAATAACATATATTTTTAATTTGTATGTACATTCAAATGGTTAATATTTTTATAGTTATATTAATATATTCATATACATACTTGTTTAATGTTATATTTAAAAATTGATAATTTGTTGTTTGTAAATGTTTATATAAATAATTTTAGTAGGTTTTATATATATATATATATATATATATATATATATATAGTTATGTGTAGTTTTAATATAAGTATAGTATATATAATAAATATATTTTATGTACAAAATATTTGTTTGCTTAAAAATTATAGTTTCGATATTAATGATTTACTAATAATAATAAGCGTAACTTTATTAAAAATGATAATATTAATAATAATAATATTGATATTGTTAATAATAATACTAATAGTTATAAGAGTGTTACTAATACTTAATATTAATGAAAATAATGATAACTTGTATTATCTTCATAATAATGTTAATAATAATGATCCTAATCATAACACATCTGTTAATGATAATAATAATTATAATACTTTTAATAGCAATAATAATATCGATATTATTGATAATTTTAATGATAACATTTATAAGATTGATAGTGATATTAATAAGTTTTATAATACTAATAATAATAATATTATTACTTAATAATAATACTAATACTCATATTAACAATTAACAATATTACTTATAATAATAATACTTTTAATACTAAATACAACAATAATAATAATAGAACAATAATAATAATATTAATATTGATAATAATAATATATTTAATAATGATAATAACTTGATAAATGAACTACCTTCAAGACTCCAAAAAAATAAGAAACTGTCCAAGCCAAGACTCGAACCCCCGATCCCTCGAACACCCATCAATCCTTATAACCAGCTGGGCTATGCCCATTTTCCGAAATAATACAGAAAGCATTTATACTTATCCTGCATTTATATTTATCCCTCTTTCTCTCCTCCTTCAATTCTCTTCAGCCTTTAATTCGAACAAAATCTAAATCCAAACTAACCCTTAATTATGTATTTACTTTAGGATACATTGTTGAAACAGAAACGATTAGTTGATTGCTGGAAAAGAAAAAAAATATATAAAAATCGAAAAAAAAAAAAAGTAACTGGACAGTTCGCTGAAACCCATATGAACTCCAAATCGAATTTAGAAATCTAGACCTTTTTAGCTTACAATTATAAAATGAAAGGTGTTGTAAATCAGTCATATAAACTTTCTCAATGATCAATTTAACCTAAAACAACAACAGGAAATCGAATTTAATCATGAACACCTTCGGTTGACTTTTGACAATCAAACTTTGACTCGTTAATTCGAACTCTGTGGATGAAATTGAAACGTGAAACTTTACAGAGAGTTCAAATAAAATATTTAAAACACAATTGCATTGTTAGATTTTTTCAATTAAATTAAAAAACGAACCTTTTAAATTCTGAGTTCAAAACAGAGGTCGTCTCTTTTTTTTTTTTTAAATTTGTTTTCAGTTTGATTGATATCGTGAAGATTGAATCATATACAGATATCAATCGAATATTAGATACAGTAGAATTTATTGTTTGTATTCTAATTGATTTGGACGTTTAACCAAAATTGAGACCAAGTTAAATCGATTAGTGATAAAAAAAATATAAATAAATAAAAAGAATAAAGCTTGATCACAATCGATACAGATTTTTGGATTCACTCATTTGTTTTAACTCTGACTCGTACTAATTGAATCAATCAACTACAGTTTCGATGGCGATATGCAACTGAATTGAATCCTAGTTCATACGTACCATTTCTTTTAATTATTAATAATTTTAAATATATTAATAATAATCTATATATAAATAATACAATTAATAATAATAATAATAAGAGTAAAAATAATAAATCACAATAGTATTAATATTAGTGACAATGATAGTATTAATATTATTAGTGATAATAATAATAATAATACTAATTATATTAGTATTATTAATAATAATAGTTATATATATCAAATTTTATATCTATATGTTATATCTTTAATATGAAAATGTTAAAAATACTAATGTTGATATTAATATTGAAAGTGATAATAATATTACTTTAGTAACTATATTTTAATTTATAATTTAATTTAATTTAATAACTTAATATTGTTTATTATTAATTATGTAACATAATATATTATGTAGTTACATATACTGAATATTTAATCTTTACACATTTTATATATCTACTATTATTTAATTGTGTTTGCATATTAGTTACATCATGTAAATATGAATACATTAATAATGTCTTATACATATATTTATTATATATTTATTTATTACCTTATACTATTTCATATAATATTTATATCTCTTATATATATTTTACAATGTACATATAGTAATAATTATGTATATAAATCATATATGTTTATATATAGATTCTTTTTAATAATAACATTATTATATTATATATTATTTTCTACTGATTAATTTGTATTGTACTATTTCTCATTATTATATATACACTTATATTTATATTTATACATCACAATATATCTACTAATAATAATGCTACTAGTAATGATCATAAGATTAATATAATAATTATATCCAAACTTGTTACTTAAGTTTAATATATTTTCATTTATTATATCATATTTATCATTTGTATAATTTATTGAATATTTAATATTTATTAATTATATACATATATATAATGTTCCATGTGTATGGAATCTAGTTACACATATATGTTTACATGTTTATTTATACTTAATTGTTCGTGAATCGTCGGGATTAGTCAAAGGTAAAATGTATACATGAACACAGTTCAAAGTTTTTGAGATTCAGTTTAACAGACTTGTTTATCGTGTCGGAAACATATAAAGATTAAGTTTAAATTTGGTCGAAAATCTCCGGGTCGTCACAGTACCTACCCGTTAAAGAAATTTCGTCCCGAAATTTGAGTAAGGTGGTCCTGGCTAACAATAAAAATGTTTTCATGACGAATATAAGTTGATAAATAGAGTTTTATTACCATTGAGTAATAAGGATAAAATAATTCGATTATTCGAAGAGTACGAATGAAGCTATCACCAAAGAGTGAAATGAGTAAAGGTAGATTTGTTTTAACTCTTGACATAGTCAGGATTGAATTTAGAAATAAGGTGCGTCTTTACTTTTGATGTAGAGGGTTGAATTTTAGATATTAAGGTGTGTTGTAACTTTTGACGTGGTCATTGTTGAATTCCGGAATTCAAGGGATTTGAAGAAAATCTTCGAAATCTAAAAGATTTGATTCTTCGGCGAATAAAGAAATTAGGATCTCTATAATTAAATACGGTGATCTGCCTCGATTACTCTGTCTAATATTCCCATTATAAATTAAACTCTTCTGTTCCATTATTCTCACCCTTCCTATACTTTCTTTCTTAGTTCATACATCCAAAGGATTGTGAAAATGCTTAATCCAGTTCTAATCCTTGTCCTTATTCTTACTATCACAACAATCCTTCTCCTTTTCCAACTTCCACCTGACGAATCTGTTTACTTCTACTTTTACCTTGGGAGGATACTATTCTTAATTCTACCGTGTCTTTATATTGCTATTTGTATTAATATCCCCGGTTTGAAACCTCCGTGTTGTTATTGGGTTTTATATTTTCTCTTACATTTTGGAATACCTGTTTCCGTCTTTTATAATCGTTGTCATTCACAGTTAATGCTCTCTCTTATTTGCTGCGATTTATACTCCCTTTCTATCTCGGAGCTTCATGCTTTTGTTTTCTTTTTGCAAGTAACGGTCCAGAATTCATAGGTGTGGAGTTTCGAATGAGCTTAATGTTCTAAACAAGAAAGAACGTATTAGCACGATTTGATTTGTCAAATTACCAGAATCACTGAGAATAGAACTATCAAGAATATATTTTCTTGATATGTTCAGAAGTTAATTAGAATGTAGGAGTTATGTAACATGACACATGATGACGTTATAATCTGTGAATCATCATGTTCCATTTAGAAACTCGGCATGACTTACTGTAATATAATCACGTTGATCAAGTGTCATTATATTATGCTAACTCATGCATCAGTTCCCAACATTACTTCAATAACATTCATATTTTAAGCTCGAAAGTTTACAGAATATAGAAACTAACAGTTTCTATATGATATAATACTGATAGCACGAGGAGATTAATGATTTCAGATAAGATTAGTTATGAAAATATATTCAGAAATATTGAGGATATTTATAATGAAAGATACGATAATATCTCGGAATATCTAATATCAGAGGATGATAGAAACTATTGTCCGCAAGGGTTTAGAGTAAGGAGCAAGATATTCACTAAAGACTTCAGCAGGCATTGAATCATTTGGATTCTTTGAAGTCAAACTTATTCTTTGTGATTTGTCCACGGTTTCCTTCATAGTTTCGCGTAATCCACTTTTCAGTACTAAATTTTCTATTGAGTATTTCCAATACTCCATTCTTTATCATTAAACTTTCGACGGTTAAGGTCGTGTACAGTTTTTTTTTGTTTTTTTTTTTGCTGCTGTATTCAGCTTTTTCAGAATTTCAGAATGGAAGATCATAATTCTAAGAGATAAATGTTATATGGATACATATAACTGTTGATGTGGAAACGTTGCGAGACTCACAATACAGATTTGCTGATTCCCGGTAATTGGTATGGCAATTCTTGTTACAAGATGCGGATGAGTACATGATGAGACTTCAATAGATAACTATAGTGATTTGTCGGAGGGATTTAAACCAAGGAGCAACGAGGTTGCTGGTACGTCTGCTGGTAATATGGTGGATTATAAAAGAATTTTCCAGTATCAAAAGGGTAATCGTATATACCAGGATTATAGTAAGGCTACTTCCAATGAAAAGTCGGAGTTGACTTGCTGGAGCTGTGACAAAATTGGCTACTTTAAAAAGGGATCGCAAAGTTATTTTTGCTAATAAATGCCAAAGGATCTAACGCGACTACGTGTTTAAACTTTTACTCAGTCGACGAGAGTTTCTCAGGTGCATATCTATATGCATAAATCTTTCCTTCCGTAGATGGAGTGCGGTTGATTCATCCTATCAATTGAGGTGTTTTCAAGAATCATGAAAGGTTTGAATGCAGATTGAAATCGTCAGGATACAAATGGGGTTTAAGATGAAATCAAGTGGCAAACTTGAAAAATTGTTTAGTTTCATATGTTATAATCAATATTTTAATTCATTTTAATTGTCCAATGTTGGCAGTCCACAGTCGATAGTCCACAGTTAACAGTCCAATGATTCATATATAGTTTTAATATATAATATTCGAATTAATTAATATGTATCGTGACCCGTGTACATGTCTCAGACTCGATCACAACTCAAACTATATATATTATTGTAGAATCAACCTCAACCTTGTATAGAGAACTCGATCATTACTGCATATAGAGTGTCTATGGTGATTCCAATTAATATATATAGATGCGTCGATATGATATGTCAAAACCTTGTATACGCGTCCCGATATTTAAAGTGCGTAAAATAAATAACAGAAATTAAATAACGATAAATAAAGTGCGTAAAGTAAATAACAGGAATTAAATGACGATAAATAAAATTGCGAGAATGTAAATTGCGATAATTAAATTACGATAAATAAAATGTAATACTGAATTAACAGTTAGCTAGGATCAGTTAGCGTGGATTCTTAACAAAATTTCTCATAGTTAATTTGTTTGTTTCTAACAAATTTTATTTTGTCCAATGTTTTCTTCATTTTGCCACTTGTTGGATTATGATAAATCAAAATCCAAATATGAAATTGGATGAAAATGGTTATTCTGTGATGAATGGATTCGTATAGCTGTGGTTGCAAGTAGGATAGTAAATAACTGTTGAATCAGATTTGAAGAATGTACAGTGTAACTTATTAATGCGAAATCTAAATATTCCTCGGGTACTACCTACCCGTTAAAATATTTTCACCATTAACAGTTTGTACAATAAAAATTTTAATTACAATCTTTATTAAAACATATATACATATATATTTTCTTCAGACGTAATTATGGATTTAATGAGTCAATGTGATATTATACTCATCAGATTTACGGCTAGAACTAGAGTACATAATCTCTAAAATATTAGAGATTACATAATCACCATGAAGGACGAAGATAGTTTATGTAGATCGATTCGTAAAACGATTCGTAGAACGATGATTATGCTTGAGGTATAGATTGCGAGGTTGAGACGTGTGATGATGTTGTTGTTGTTGGTACTCCTTGGTATCCATGGTGCGTATGACGTTGATGTTCGAGGTATAGATTAAGATGTTGAGGTGTGGGATGAGGATGTTGATGTTGGTGGTGGTGATGGTACTGTTGACATTGGTGGTGGTACTGGTTATGCTGCTGATGTTGCTGCTGGTGTTTGTAACCTTCGTACCATATTCTCTAAAGCCACTACCCGAGCGCGAAGCTCGTTGATTTCTTCTATTACACCGGGGTGATTTTCGGTTCGGACTAGCGGATAAATATAATCTAGAATTTGGTATAGTATATAATCGTGGCGAGATACTCTGGAAATGAGAGAAAAGATGGTGTTTTGAATAGGTTCACCGGTAAGTGCTTCAGGTTCTTCGCCAATAGGGCTATGTGGCGGATGGAAAGGATCACCTTCTTCTTGTCTCCAATGATTGAGGAGGCTACGAACCCATCCCCAATTCATCCAGAATAGATGATGACTGATTGGTTGATCCATTCCGGTCACACTGCTTTCGGACTTGAGTGGGATTCCATTTCGGAATCCGAGTGGCTTGAACTAATGATGAATTCCATTTCGTACGATTGAATAAAGAATTTTTAAATATGAAATGATTTTCTGGCTAACGGATGGTATTCTTAATTACATAGAATATCCATATATATAGAACAAAAGATTTCGTAGATTACGGAGGAATTTACGGGATACGTCAGGTAAGGTTTACAGTAACAGATACACTAAGATATGAATCTTGTCTATACACTATTCATGTAATCAATGCAGCAAGATGTGTCTAGACTAAGAATGATAAGCAGATAATTTTCGACACAAAATGATAAGCAAAACTTTTTGATATGCAGACCAGGTCGAAGTACAGACTCACTAATGCATCCTAACGACTACTAGTTAGACACACTAATGCAAGACCTGGTTCGCTACAACCACCGCTCTGATACCAACTGTAGAGACCCATCCTAATCCATCCGGACGAAGTCCATATCGATCATAAACGATTCACAACAGTTGATTACATCGCGAGGTGCTTGACCTCTATATGATACATTTTACAAACATTGCATTCGTTTTTGAAAAGACAATCTTTCATTACATCGAAAGTTGACAGGCATGCATACCATTTCCTAATATATCTAACTATAATTGACTTAATAATAATCTTGATGAACTCAACGACTCGAATGCAACGTCTTTTGAAATATGTCATGAATGACTCAAAGTAATATCTTTAAAATGAGAAATTGCACAGCGGAAGACTTCTTTCATACCTGAGAATAAACATGCTTTCAAGTGTCAACCAAAAGGTTGGTGAGTTCATTAGTTTAACATAAATAATCATTTCATAATTTTAATAGACCACAAGATTTCATATTTTCATTTCTCGTAAACATACGTCCCATGCATAGAGACAAAAATATCATTCATATGGATTGAACACCTGGTAACCGACATTCACAATATGCATATAAGAATATCCCCATCATTCTGGGATCCTCCTTCGGACATGATATAAATTTCGAAGTACTAAAGCATCCGGTACTTTGGATGGGGCTTGTTGGGCCCGATAGATCTATCTTTAGAGTTCGCGTCAATTAGGGTGTCTGTTCCCTAATTCTTAGATTACCAGACTTAATAAAAAGGGGCATATTCGGTTTAATAATCCAGCCATAGAATGTAGTTTTAAGTACTTGTGTCTATTTCGTAAAACATTTATAAAAGCAGCGCATGTATTCTCAGTCCCAAAAATATATATTGCAAAAGCATTTAAAAAGGGAGTAATGAAACTCACAATACTGTATTTTGTAGTAAAAATACATAAGACGACGTTGAACAATGCAGGGTTGGCCTCGGATTCACGAACCTATATCATTTGTATATTTATTAATATATCTAATCGTATTCGAATGAATATATATATAAATTTATTAATTACATTAATTTTATATTAATAACATATATTTTTAATTTGTATGTACATTAAAATGGTTAATATTTTTATAGTTATATTAATATATTCATATACATACTTGTTTAATGTTATATTTAAAAATTGATAATTTGTTGTTTGTAAATGTTTATATAAATAATTTTAGTAGGTTTTATATATATATATATATATATATATATATATATATATATATATATATATATATATATATATATATATATATATATATATATATATATATATATATATATATATATATATAGTTATGTGTAGTTTTAATATAAGTATAGTATATATAATAAATATATTTTATGTACAAAATATTTGTTTGCTTAAAAATTATAGTTTCGATAATAATGATTTACTAATAATAATAAGCGTAACTTTATTAAAAATGATAATATTAATAATAATAATATTGATATTGTTAATAATAATACTAATAGTTATAAGAGTGTTACTAATACTTAATATTAATGAAAATAATGATAACTTGTATTATCTTCATAATAATGTTAATAATAATGATCCTAATCATAACACATCTGTTAATGATAATAATAATTATAATACTTTTAATAGCAATAATAATATCGATATTATTGATAATTTTAATGATAACATTTATAAGATTGATAGTGATATTAATAAGTTTTATAATACTAATAATAATAATATTATTACTTAATAATAATACTAATACTCATATTAACAATTAACAATATTACTAATATTACTTATAATAATAATACTTTTAATACTAAATACAACAATAATAATAATAGAACAATAATAATAATATTAATATTGATAATAATAATATATTTAATAATGATAATAACTTGATAAATGAACTACCTTCAAGACTCCAAAAAAATAAGAAACTGTCCAAGCCAAGACTCGAACCCCCGATCCCTCGAACACCCATCAATCCTTATAACCAGCTGGGCTATGCCCATTTTCCGAAATAATACAGAAAGCATTTATACTTATCCTGCATTTATATTTATCCCTCTTTCTCTCCTCCTTCAATTCTCTTCAGCCTTTAATTCGAACAAAATCTAAATCTAAACTAACCCTTAATTACGTATTTACTTTAGGATACATTGTTGAAACAGAAACGATTAGTTGATTGCTGAAAAAGAAAAAAAAATATAAAAATCGAAAGAAAAAAAATGTAACTGGACAGTTTGCTGAAACCCATATGAACTCTAAATCGAATTTAGAAATCTAGACCTTTTTAGCTTACAATTATAAAATGAAAGGTGTTGTAAATCAGTCATATAAACTTTCTCAATGATCAATTTAACCTAAAACAACAACAGGAAATCGAATTTAATCATGAACACCTTCGGTTGACTTTTGACAATCAAACTTTGACTCGTTAATTCGAACTCTGTGGATGAAATTGAAACGTGAAACTTTACAGAGAGTTCAAATAAAATATTTAAAACACAATTGCATTGTTAGATTTTTCAATTAAATTAAAAAACGAACCTTTTAAATTCTGAGTTCAAAACAGAGGTCGTCTCTTTTTTTTTTTTAAATTTGTTTTCAGTTTGATTGATATCGTGAAGATTGAATCATATACAGATATCAATCGAATATTAGATACAGTAGAGTTTATTGTTTGTATTCTAATTGATTTGGACGTTTAACCAAAATTGAGACCAAGTTAAATCGATTAGTGATAAAAAAAAATATAAATAAATAAAAAGAATAAAGCTTGATCAGAATCGATACAGATTTTTGGATTCACTCATTTGTTTTAACTCTGACTCGTACTAATTGAATCAATCAACTACAGTTTCGATGGCGATATGCAACTGAATTGAATCCTAGTTCATACGTACCATTTCTTTTAATTATTAATAATTTAAATATATTAATAATAATCTATATATAAATAATACTATTAATAATAATAATAATAAGAGTAAAAATAATAAATCACAATAGTATTAATATTAGTGACAATGATAGTATTAATATTATTAGCGATAATAATAATAATAATAATACTAATTATATTAGTATTATTAATAATAATAGTTATATATATATATCAAATTTTATATCTATATGTTATATCTTTAGTATGAAAATGTTAAAAATACTAATGTTGATATTAATATTGAAAGTGATAATAATATTACTTTAATAACTATATTTTAATTTATAATTTAATTTAATTTAATAACTTAATATTGTTTATTATTAATTATGTAACAGGTGTAACTAATTCAAGATTCAACATAACCTATCTAAGGGCAATATCAAAAATACAAGCATGCATAATCCTATTTTCTCGAGCACTAGTCAGGGATACACTATTAATATGTAAAAATTAATTTACGAGGACTCACGTATCAATATTGAGATTCAATATTGCAGGAAAGGTACGTAAACGCAATTGAGATGATAAACACTAGTTTGACCTCACGAGCATACCCCCGAACATTACCCATAACCTCCATAGCTATAACCCATAATTTCCTTAGCTCTATCCCGCTCATAAAACCCGTTTTGAAGAACACGCGAGCAGAACCTCGTCGTAGTATTTTATGTATAATACTAATAATATCGCTTCCAATAATACTAATACTAATAATAATAAGATTAATATTAATAATCTTAATATTAATAATAATCATAATATAAATATAAATATATAATATAGAGAGAGTATGAGACGATAGATGAATGAAAAAAAATAAACTGGAACCGAAATCGCGAATATAAGCAACCTTACTCTCACCTACCCCCCATGCGATCGCATGGGGGCTCTTCAATTTGTTCATGCGATCGCATGATTAACAATCCCAGCTTTCATTCGTCCTTTTAATTGCCGACACCCACGTTTACATTACACCATACACGTAAACTTTATATGTTATTTAATATTTATTATATTTAATCTTTAGAATTAATTAAATATTATATTATATTTACGCTCATGGTAAAAATATAATTTTTACAAAAATGACACGGTCGTGGTCTCACGACTCATGTACCGCTTTCTGTTTTTTGAGCGCACTTTCGTACGTTTAGAAAACTAGCCTTTTACGTTATGCAACGTGTACCTTTTACAAAAATTAGACTTACTCATCAATAAATTTCCTTTATAAAAATATAACTTATAAAATTGAGCGTTGTGGTCATTTACTTCTATAAATCAGTGACTTGTTGTTTATCAGAATATATTATTTTAAATCAGGACGTTTTATGACTCGTACCTTTATCAAAATATAGACTTAAATAAATGAAAAATTAACCCACTCAAAGTGTAACTTAATCTTTTGAGTAATTTGGTTATTTACTTTTATAAACCATAATCTCGTTATTTATCAAAACAATTTTAATGATATTAGTTTAGATCAAAACGTTTGTTGACTAATTATAATATAATAATTCATCATCTCGTAAAATATATATATATTTTTTCATTTTAATAAAAAAATAAACTCGTATATATCGTATATAATGGAAATATTAACGTAATAATATTATATTTAGTTTTTCAAAATAATAATAGTTCAAAGTCTATTTTAAAAACATAAAACACGTAACGTTTACACTCTAAACCTATAATTCCTTTATACACTAACGTTTATTTTAGTTCCCTTAAACTTTCTAAATAAAATAACATAGTATCGATCGAATCAAATAACAAGGGTTATGAAATTCAATCCTCCACCAACTTTTTGTCTAATCCTCAATAATTAACACTTTTGTTCTTATATACAATCACTTTTCCAAATATTCCGAATACCGTTAAAAATAAGGGTTTCCTAATTCAAAGTGGACCTCATAACAGAGACTCTCCATCCTAATTCAATGTATCTTATAAATCAATCATTTTATATTTTCATCTAAATCCATCGATAAGCATAATAAACTTATATTGAAACAAAATACATTCTTGTAAAGTATTATATATCTAATACCTTGTTAACGCCTTCACTTAATAAATACTATATACACACATCTATATACACATAAATGTTTGTGAATCGTCAGGCATGGTCAAATGGTAACTTGATTACATGAATATAGATTTCAAACTTTCGAGACTTTAACATTATAGATTTTGCTTATCGTGTCGGATACATATAAAGACTAAAGTTTAAATTTGGTTGGAAATTTCCGGGTCATCACAGTACCTACCCGTTAAAGAAATTTCGTCCCCGAAATTTGATAGGGGTCGTCATGGATAACAGTAAGAACGTTTTCATGGCAAATATGAGTTGAGAAATAGAGTTTTATCATTATTATGTAATATGGATAAAACAATTTGTTTTTTGCGAAGAGCACGAATGAAGCTATCATTTAAAAGTGAAAATGAATAAATGCAGATTTGACTTAACCGGTGGCGTAGTCAAGATTGATTTCCGGAATTTAAGGAATTTAGAAGAAGATCTTCATAATAAGATTTGATACGTCGGTAATTAAGGAGATTAGGATCCTCTTTGGTTATACGTGATAATCTGCTTTGATTGCTCTGTCTATAAATCCACCCTCTCCATTTCCTTACAACTTACATCTTCTATTCTTTCTTCCTCAATTCATACCTTAAAGTATTTATCAATATGCTCCATCCTATTTTGATCCTTGATATACTCTTAATTTTTACATCTGTCATCCTTCTCTTTCATCTACCACCGGAGAATTTTATTTACTTCTACTATTATCTTAGGGTTATAGTGTTGTTAATTTTCCCGTGTCTTTACGTTGCAATACATATTGATATGCACGATTTGTAGTTTCTGGGTAGTTGTTGAGTTTTATATCTTCCCTTATATTTCGAAGTCCCTGCTTCTGTCTTCTATAATCATTGTCATCCACAGTTAATGCTCTCTCCTATTTGCTGCGATTTATACTTCAATTTCTGTTTTGGAGTTTCATTCTTTCGTTTCCTCTTCTTGCAACTAAGCATCTCTTGTAATGGTCCGGAATTCACACCTATGGATTTCGGAATGAACATAGTTAACTTTCTAAGAAAGAAATGGTAATGGCACAATTTTGATTTGGTAAATTACCAGAATACCCTGGAAAAGAGCGAATCATCAAGAAAAATTTTCTTGATATGTTTAGAGATTAAATAGAATACAAGAGCCGTGTAGCATGGCACATGATGACGGTATGGTCTGTGAATCATCACGTTCCATTTAGAAACTCAACATAACTTACTGTAATATAATGGCGTTGATCAAGTGTCATTATATTATACTAATTCATGCTTCAGTTCCCAACACTACTTCAAAATATTCCTATTTTAAACTTGAATGTTTCAGAATTTAGAAACTAAAATAGTTTCTTTTATGATGTAATACAGATAGCGCGAAGAGGTAAATGATTTCAAATAAGAAAAATTAAGAAAATATCTTCAGAAATATGGAGGATATTTATAATGAAAGATATGATGATATTTTAGAATTTCTAATATCAGATGATGATGAAGAATATTGTTCTCAGGGGTTTACAGTCAGGAGCAAGGTATTCGTTAATGACTTCAGCAGGTACTGAATTATTTGGATCGTTTGAAGTCAGGTTCAGTCTTTGTAATTTGTCCCCAGCCTCCTTCCTACTTTGCTCAATCCGTTTTCCAGTTCCAAAACTTCTCTTTTTCTGCGCTTTGCCAGCACACTTCATCATTATCATCCAGCTTTTACCGTTTAAAGTCGTTTATAGTTTTTGCTGCTTCATCAGCAATTTTTTTTTTCCATTTTCGGAGAACCAATTCGTAGTTCGGAGTGTTTTTCAGAAACTTCACATTCAAATTAAGTCCAGAAGATAGACGTATATATACACATGTAACTGTTGGCGTAGACATGCTGCGAGATTTTAAAATACTGATTGCTAATTCCCAATGATTCGTATGGCAATTCTCATTACAAGATGTGAATGAGTAAATGATGGGGTTTCAATGAATAATTATAATGACTTTTTGGAGAGGCTAAAGCCAAAGGGTAATGAAGTTGTTGGTACATCTGCTAATAATGTGGTGGAATGTAAAAGGTTCCCTGGTAACGATGGTGTATATCTCAAGGTTATAATAAGGTTAGTCTGACTGAAAAAAAAATCGAGGTTGACTTGCTGGAGCTGTGACAAAACTGGCTACTTTGAATAGGAGTCGCAAAGTTATTTTTGCTAATAAGTGCCAAAGAATCTGACGCGGATATGTTGTTTAAACTTTTACTTTGGTTTCAAGAGTTTTTTGGGTACATAACTGTGGGTAACATGTGGTTGGATCATCATCTCGATTGCTCATCATTCGAAGTGTCTTCAGAAATTTTCGAATGGTTTGAACACAGATTGTAATCGTTAACATACATTTGATATTCTAACACAGTTTTGAAGTCAAAATATAGCTTGTGAAATATGTAAAGATCTAAGAGTGATGATTTTGATCATATCTCCAGTTGAGTTTTGAGATTTCAAAATCAGAATATGTAATTAAATTTTGAATGAGTATGGTTGTTTTGATTTTCTATAAAAGAATGTATATTGTTGTGAAAGTAGGGAGTATAATGGATGATTTGCTGAATCAGATTCGAAGAATGTAACATATTAATTGTGAATTTATATATCTCTCGGGTATTACCTACCCGTTAAAAAAAAAATTCACAATTAATATTTTGTACAAAAGAATTTTATTACAGTCTTTATGAAAATATATATATGTATATTTTCTTCAGATGTAACATAGATTTAATGAGTTAATGTTAAATTAAACTCATTTGATTTACGGTTGAAACTAGAATTGAATAATCCCTAAAGGCATTAAAAAGTACATAACTTTTACGCAGTATTTCTTTAATGACATTGAAATTATGAATCAACACTTCGTTATTTGTTGATGTATGAAGTTCGGTTCTTGGAATTCTTGTGAATTTCGCAAAGTACGAATGATGTTATCTGAAAAGTTTCGGGTACATCGATGATGAAAGTGTAAAATCAAATATAAACTTGATTTATTATGAATTGGAATTTGTTGAATTGCGACGGAGATTGTAGTTAACGCTGGTTAAGTTGCGGCCGAAGGACGTACATTGTTGCATATTTGTAATAGGAATTAACCGAGTAGTTAAGATTCACACACAATAGCTTAGCACGGAAAGATTTATTTCAAATATATATATATATATATATATATATATATATATATATATATATATATATATACATATAATTTATTCAGAGGGAATGAGTTAATTCTTCATAACTCGTTGATACAATATACACGTTATTGATTCGTAATGATGTCCACAGTGATTCTTGAACTGACGGAGTTTGTGATGTTATCGGTGTTGTTGATTCGGATGTTGACTGTACTGACGATGCTGGTAACGCTGACGGTACTGTTGATGCTGTTGGTAAAGCAGGTTTAGCTTGTTAATCACACACCATTTTTTTCAGGGTTTCTACTCTTCCTTCTATCATTTTGGTTCGTTTAACTGATTTATGGTTAGGGCTAGATTTGATAATCTCTAAGACTTTAGAGATTACATAATCATCGCGGAATGTTTCTCCAATGAAGTTATGAATTAATACTTCGTCAGTTATTGTTGTTGGTACTCCTTGGTATCTATGGTGCGTATGACGTTGATGCTCGTGGGACAGATTGTGAAGTTGAGGTTTACGACGCTGATAATGCTAAAAACGAACATATATTTCATAGCATTATTCCTCAAGAAAGACAAGCTTTTAATTGCAACTGTTCTATTTACAAGTGATATTCGTTTAAATAATAAAAGGTGAAGACAAAAGACAGATTCGACGAATTGAAGACGCAAACGACCAAAAAGCTCAAAAGTACAAAAGACAATCAAAGAGGTTCCAATTATTGATAAGAAACGTCTCGAAATTACAAGAGTACAAGATTCAAAACGCAAAGTACAAAATATAAAATTGTACGCAAGGACGTTCGAAAATCCGGAACCGGGACCGGAGTCAACTCTCAATGCTCGACGCAACGGACTAAAAATTACAAGTAAACTATGCACATAAATATAATATAATATTTAAATAATTCTTATAATTATTTAATATATTATATTATTTATAAAACGTCGGCACAAGGAAACAAGCAACATGTGAGCTCTCCCAGCTGGCCATGCGATCGCATGGCCAGGAAGAAGAAAGTCCATGCGATCGCATGGCATGAAAAGTCAGGCCACATCTCCTATAAATTCGCAGTTTGGTGAACCAAAATATCCATCTTTTTCTTCCTCATTCATACGTAAAATTTATATTTATATTTATAATTTATATTTTAATTTTAATTATAATTCTAATAATAAGGGTATGTTAGCAAATGTTGTAAGGGTGTAAGTCGAAATTCTGTCCGTGTAACGCTACGCTATTTTTAATCATTGTAAGTTATGTTCAACCTTTTTACATTAATGTCTTGTAGCTAAGTTATTATTATGCTTATTTAAAACGAAGTAATCATGATGTTGGGCTAATTACTAAAATTGGGTAATTGGGCTTTGTACCATAATTGGGGTTTGGACAAAAGAACGACACTTGTGGAAATTAGACTATGGGCTATTAATGGGCTTTATATTTGTTTAACTAAATGATAGTTTGTTAATGTTAATATAAAGATTTACAATTGGGCGTCCCTATAAATTACCATATACACTCAATCGGACACGATGGGCGGGGTATTTATATGTACGAATAATCGTTCATTTAACCGGACACGGGAATGGATTAATAGCCACTAGAATAATTAAAACAGGGGTGAAATTACATTCAAGGGTAATTGGTGTAATTGTTAACAAAGTAGTAAAACCTTGGTTTACACGCAGTCGATAACCTGGTGTATTCATTAAACAAAGTATTAAAACCTTGTTACAATTCGAATCCCCAATTAGTTAGAATATTTAACTTCGGGTATAAGGATAATTTGACGAGGACACTCGCACTTTATATTTATGACTGATGGACTGTTATGGACAAAAACTAGACGGACATATTAAATAATCCAGGACAAAGGACAATTAACCCATGGGCATAAAACTAAAATCAACACGTCAAACATCATGATTACGGAAGTTTAAATAAGCATAATTCTTTTATTTCATATTTAATTTCCTTTATTTTATATTTAATTGCACTTCTAATTATCGCACTTTTATTTATTGTTATTTAATCGCACTTTTAATTATCGTACTTTTTAATTATCGCAATTTTATTTTATCGCACTTTTATTATTCGCAATTTCATTATCGTTATTTATTTTACGCTTTAAATTAAGTCTTTTATTTATTTAATATTTTACATTAGGTTTTAACTGCGACTAAAGTTTTAAAATCGACAAACCGGTCATTAAACGGTAAAAACCCCCCTTTATAATAATAATATTACTTATATATATATTTGTATTTTTATAAAAGTAAACTAATATAGCGTTGAGCTTTGTTTAAAAAAAAAATTCCCTGTGGAACGAACCGGACTTACTAAAAACTACACTACTGTACGATTAGGTACACTGCCTATAAGTGTTGTAGCAAGGTTTAAGTATATCCATTCTATAAATAAATAAATATCTTGTGTAAAATTGTATTGTATTTAATAGTTTTTCCTAGTAAAATATAAACTATTTCGTATACCTTAGCTTTGACATCAAGTATTTTTGGCGCCGCTGCCGGGGATCGTCTTAAAAACCGGAAGCGCAACGCTATATATAAAAAAAAAAAATTTTAGTTTACTTTTATTAAAATTCGTTTTTATAAAAATACGTTTTAAATATTCAAAAATACAAAAAGAAAAACAAAAATATAAATATTTTTAGGAGTTTGATAAATATTTAAATTTTATAAAGTTTCTTTATTTCCATTTTTTTTTAGTTTGTAAAAATATAAGTTTTAATTAATTAATAAATATATTTTATATTTTATATTTTACAAAAAAAAAAAATAATAATTAATTCGGCCTGTACTGTAGCAGCCCACTCTATGGCCCGAAACCCTAGCCCATGCGATCGCATGGCTGGGCAACTGAGGACTCATGCGATCGCATGAGCCCATCTGACACGCCAGATTTGACTTCCTGCTGCAATAATTACGAAATTATTATTATTATTATATAATTAAAACCCTAATTAGGGTATTATTTTTTTTATTATTAGTTTAGTTTTTATTATTATTAATTTGTTATATTTAGTTTTATTTTAGTTTTCATTAAATTATAAAATTAATAGTTTTATAAAATAAATAATATAAAAATAATTTTTTTATAAAAATTGTACTTTTCACAACTTTTTATATATTTTTATATTTTGTCCCTTTTTAATCGTTTTAGCGTAACTTTTGTATTTTTAGCTCATATTTAGTTTTAATTCATAGTTTTTGCCATAATTATTTTTACTTCTAGATTTTTAGGCTTTGCCGTAAAATCCCTTAAGTGCTTTTTCTTTAGACTAAGATTTAGGTACTCTAGAATTTTGCGACACCTTTTTAAGTTTTAGTTTCTTTTTAAGTTATTTCCATTTGAGATTCAGTTTTTCCTGTAAGCTTTAATATTTTTAGACACCTTTTACTATGTATCAATTATCATTCCAATTAGTAATTTCAATTTGCGATTATAATTTTAAGTTAGTTGTAGTAATAAGGTTAGGTTAGTCTAAGTACTTTTAAGTTTTTGTAAGTTTCTTTTATTTTTCCGTCACTTTTTATTTTTCAACTTTTTATTTTTTCGACGAACTCTTTTTCTTTCTTATTTCTCGCTATTCTAGTTTTAGGACATAGATTTTTATTCTACTTCTTATCTAAATTTCTTAAAATTACGAAAATTTATTTTAAGTGGTTAAATTGATAGACATCAAAATTTTCTGGTTCGTAGTAATAGTTGGATTTGTACGTGGACCGGGTTATTGGAGCCAAACAGTCCTCAATTATATTGAGACCAAACGAATCCTGCCCCTCTGCTGCATCTTTTGGCTATTCGAAACGTGGGCAAAATCAGAAAAGTCTATTAATTGGATAACTTAATATAATTTTTCTTTCCTTTTTAAAACTAATAGGATATTCAGTGAATGCACCGAGCAAGACGTTCACCACCTTTTGTACGTTCACCACCTGTAACTAGATCAAGACATTTAGCAAATATTACCGCCGTTGATTTTTCTTTAGAATCGTCATCCAGTAGACCAAGTACTTCAGTTCAAATTTCCGATAATCCATTTTTTGAACCCGACCTCACAATTGAGAATCCGAAAAATATTCAGGAACGGTTCGTAGATCCTGAACCATTAAACTTTCCTCCGGAACCACCAATCATTCAAACAGAGATTGTTGAGGAACGAACCATTAAATCAGAATCATCTAGTGATACCGATTCAACAAATTCAATTATGGAGAATCTGGAACCTTTAAGTATGGAAGACCGAATGAGAGCTAAACGCACTGGCCAAGGTCACGCAATTACTCATCCATACATTAATGCGCCAGATTATGAAATCAAAGGACAAATTCTACACATGGTGACTAATCAATCCCAATTTAGTGGTGCGCCGAAGGAAGATCCAAATGAACATCTGCGTACCTTTAATAGGATCTGCACACTATTTAAAATCCGAGAAGTAGAGGATGAACAGATATATCTCATGTTATTTCCCTGGACTTTAAAGGGAGAAGCCAAAGATTGGTTGGAATCGTTACCTGAAGGGGCGATTGATACATGGGATGTTTTAGTTGACAAATTTCTTAAACAATTCTTTCCTGCATCTAAAGCCGTAAGACTTCAAGCAGAAATTGTTACGTTTACACAGAAGCCAAATGAAACTCTATATGAGGCATGGACAAGATATGGAAAGTTGTTAAGAGGATGTCCGCAACATGGTTTAGACACCTGTCAAATAGTACAAATATTCTACCAAGGATGCGACATCACTACAAGGAAAGACATAGATATAGCAGCTGGTGGTTCTATTATGAAGAAAACCGAAACTGATGCTTACAAAATTATTGATAACACTGCTTCCCACTCACATGAGTGGCACCAAGAAAAAGACATCGTTAGATCATCTAAAGCAGCTAGAGCCGATTCTAGCCATGACTTAGATTCCATTTCCGCAAAGATAGATGCTGTGGAGAGACGAATGGAAAAGATGACTAAAGATATTCACTCAATACGAATTAGTTGTGAGCAGTGTGGAGGACCACATTTGACAAAAGATTGTCTCAGTATTGAATTAACAATGGAACAAAGAGAGAATATTTCATACATAAACCAAAGGCCTGGAAATAATTATCAACCGCCAAGACCGATTTACAATCAAAACCAGAATTATAACCGAAATATTCCATACAACAACCAACAAGGTCCTACCAATCAACAAGTATCTAATAACAATTACAATTAGCAAAGACCTAATTTTCAAAACAAACCACCACAACAAACCGATGATAAAAAGCCGAATTTAGAAGATATGATGACAAAGCTAGTTGAAACTCAAACGCAATTTTTCACATCTCAGAAACAAACCAATGAACAAAATGCTCAAGCATTTAGAAATCAACAAGCTTCTATTCAAAATCTGGAACAAGAAGTAAGTAACCTAGCAAGGTTAATAGGTGAAAGAAAACCGGGAAGTCTACCTAGTGATACAAATGCTAACCCCCGGAGTGAAACAGCTAAAGCCATTACCACAAGAAGTGGTACAACACTTAAACCACCTGAAATACCTGTAACTTCTGATGAAGCCATTCCTACTCCACAAGAACCACAACCTGATCAAGATAAGGAAAAAGAACCGGTAGTTGAAAAGGTTAATGAAGATAACACAGTTAAGGATAAACCTTATGTTAAACCATACCAACCACCACTTCCTTACCCGAGTAAAATGAAGAAAGAAAAACTTGAAGCCGAGCAATCCAAATTCTTGGATATGTTTAAACAGATAAATGTAAATCTTCCTTTCATTGATGTGATTTCAGGAATGCCTAGATATGCTAAATTCTTGAAAGATCTAATCTCAAATAGAAAGAAAATGGAAGAACTCTCGGCTGTTACTATGAATGCTAATTGTTCAGCAGTGCTGTTGAATAAAATACCAGAAAAACTATCTGATCCAGGAAGTTTCACAATTCCATGTTTTCTGGGTAGTCTTAGTTCAATAGAAGCATTGGCAGACTTAGGTGCTAGTATAAATCTAATGCCGTATTCACTATACGCTAAACTAGACCTTGGAGAATTGAAACCAACCAGAATAAGCATACAAATAGCCGATAGATCAATAAAATATCCTAGAGGGATAATGGAGAACATGCTAGTTAAAGTTGGTACTTTAGTATTTCCAGTAGATTTTGTTGTTTTGGACATGGAAGAAGATTCTCAAGTTCCTCTCATATTAGGAAGACCATTCTTAAACACGGCTAAAGCAATGATAGACGTGTTCGGTAAGAAACTGACCCTAAGTATAGAGGATGAGAGTGTTACCTTTTCAGTTGATAGAGCAATGCAACAACCACAATCTGCAGATGATACATGTTATTATATTCAAACTATAGATGCACATGCAGAATTATTAGAAGAATTTCCAGAATTACAAGGAACAGGAGAATGCTCTTTAGGAGAAGGTAATGAACCAATTGATGAAGCTGAAATGTTAGCTACACTTATAGCTAATGGATATGAACCAACAACAGAAGAAATTCAAATGCTAAAAGAAGAAGACAGATATCGATACAAATCATCGATAGAAGAACCTCCGAAATTAGAGTTAAAGCCACTTCCAAACCATTTGGAATACGCTTATTTACATGGTGAATCTGAATTACCTGTAATAATATCATCTTCTCTTACTGAAAATGAGAAATCACAACTCATTTCTGTGTTGAAAGCTCATAAACCAGCCATTGCATGGAAGATTCATGATATTAAAGGAATAAGTCCTTCGTATTGCACACATAAAATCCTTATGGAAGAAGGTCATAAAATGTATGTGCAACGCCAACGAAGACTAAATCCTAATATGCAAGATGTAGTTAAGAAAGAGATTATTAAACTGCTAGATGCAGGTTTAATTTATCCAATCTCTGATAGTCCATGGGTAAGCCCAGTTCAATGCGTGCCTAAGAAGGGTGGCATGACTGTCATTACAAATGAGAAAAATGAGCTTATTCCTACTAGGACTGTAACAGGATGGCGTGTGTGTATTGATTATACAAAATTAAATGACGCCACCAGAAAAGATCACTTTCCCTTACCTTTCATTGATCAAATGTTGGAAAGATTAGCCGGAAATAGCTACTATTGTTTTCTAGATGGATTTTCCGGATATTTTCAAATTCCAATAGCACCCGAGGACCAAGAGAAAACCACATTCACGTGCCCTTATGGTACTTTTGCTTACAAACGCATGCCATTTGGACTTTGCAACGTCCCTGCAACCTTTCAAAGATGTATGATGGCGATTTTTCACGACATGATAGAAGAATGCATGGAAGTTTTCATGGATGACTTTTCAGTCTTCGGTGATACATTTAAATCATGTCTAGTTAATCTGGAACGAATGCTAATTAGATGCGAACAATCAAATCTAGTACTTAATTGGGAGAAATGCCATTTCATGGTTAAAGAAGGCATCGTTCTTGGACATAAAATTTCAAAAGAAGGAATTGAAGTGGATAGAGCTAAAGTAGATGTAATTGCTAAACTTCCACATCCCACCAATGTTAGAGGAGTTAGGAGTTTTCTAGGGCATGCCGGTTTTTACCGACGTTTCATAAAAGATTTTTCTAAGATTGCCACTCCTATGAATAAACTTCTAGAAAAGGATGCGCCATTCATCTTTTCAGATGAGTGTATCAAATCTTTTAATATTCTTAAAGAGAAACTCACTAATGCGCCGATCATGATAACGCCAAATTGGAATCTACCATTTGAACTCATGTGCGATGCAAGTGATTTTGCAATGGGAGCCGTTTTAGGACAAAGGATTGAAAAACGATTTCAACCTATATATTATGCTAGTAAGACATTACAAGGAGCACAGACGAATTACACAACTACTGAAAAAGAACTCCTTGCTATTGTCTTTGCTTTTGACAAATTTCGTTCATATCTCGTTCTATCCAAAACGGTGGTCTATACCGACCATTCTGCTCTTAGATACCTATTTTCAAAACAAGATGCTAAACCAAGATTAATCCGTTGGATCTTACTCTTACAAGAGTTTGATATTGAAATCCGAGATAAAAGAGGAGCAGAAAATCTCGCCGCTGATCATCTTTCTCGTCTTGAAAATCCCGAATTAGAAGTTCTAAATGAATCAGCCATACAAGACAACTTTCCTGATGAATATCTATTGAAGATAGATTATAAAGAAATCCCATGGTTTGCAGACTATGCAAACTACTTAGTTTGTGGATTCCTTGAAAAAGGATTATCGTACCAAAGACGAAAGAAATTCTTTAGTGATATAAAACACTATTTCTGAGAAGATCCACATCTGTTTAAAAGTTGTCCCGATGGAATAATACGCCGATATGTATTTGGAGATGAAGCTAGTAAAATTTTAAACCATTGTCACACAGGACCAACAGGAGGGCATTATGGGCCTCAACTAACAGCAAGAAAAGTTTATGATGCTGGATTCTATTGGCCTACAATTTACAAAGACGCACACCTTCTTTGCAAATCCTGTGATGCTTGTCAAAGGGCCGGAAAAATAAGTCAACGTGATGAAATGCCACAAAATGTCATCCAAGTATGTGAAGTATTTGACATTTGGGGTATTGACTTTATGGGTCCATTTCCAAAATCTCATAATAATCTATATATACTCGTAGCCATTGATTATGTATCTAAATGGGCGGAAGCACAAGCTCTCCCAACTAACGATGCACGAGTTGTAGTCAACTTTTTAAAACGTCTTTTTGCAAGGTTTGGAACACCGAAAGCTTTAATAAGTGATCGGGGTACTCATTTCTGTAATAATCAACTTGAGAAAGTTCTTAAAAGATATGGAGTAACTCATAAAATCTCCACCGCATATCATCCACAAACAAGTTGACAAGTTGAAAATACCAACCGAGCCTTAAAACGTATTCTAGAGAAAACCGTAGGATCAAATCCGAAGGAATGGTCCATTAAATTTGAGGATGCACTCTGGGCTTTTAGAACAGCCTACAAAACTCCAATTGGAACCACACCTTTTAGACTTGTTTATGGAAAAGCATGTCATCTTCCAGTAGAAATTGAACACAAAGCATTTTGGGCTTTGAAAACATGTAATCTTGATTTACATGAAGCCGGACGTCTACGATTAAGTCAACTAAACGAATTAGAAGAATTAAGACATGAAGCATACGAAAATTCGTTAATCTATAAGGAAAGAACGAAGAAATGGCATGATAAAAGAATCAGAAGTTCAAAAGAATTTAAAGAAGGAGACAGAGTTCTTCTTTTCAATTCACGATTCAAGCTATTTCCTGGAAAATTGAAATCAAGATGGTCTGGACCATTCATAGTCAAAAGAGTTTTCCCATACGGAACAATAGAATTAATAAATTCAAATGGGATTGAATTTAAAGTTAATGGTCACAGAGTTAAACATTACATATATGGTCCGATGGAAGTCGACAATGAAGTTAATCACAATTTCGACACCACAGCTAACTAAGTGTGGGGAGAATCAAGTCTTTAAAGGATAATATGTATTTCTGTTAGAGTTAGATTGTCTGTTTTCGTGTAGTTCTCGAAAATGGAACCCGAATGGTCTTTCCCTAGCAGACCCTAAAGAACTAGTCTTCTCCCCCCATTCTGAATTTTTATTTTTTTTAGGTTTTTACAAAATGAAGACTGCCTGTGAACTAAACCATGGTCTAATGCTACACGCTTTGATCACTAAACATAATAATGACATACTACCGAGTGAAATAGTATCAGTAATCAGAGAAAGAATGGACGGAGTTAGAAAAGAATCCAGATGCGAAGATAATAAGTTACAATTTGGTAAAGGAAAATCAAAATCCGCAGCGAAAAGAAGAGCACGACACTTAGAACGATGTCACAAATGCGGAAAATGGTCACATGGAGGTAAATGTTCAAATAATCAAACCTATTCAAATACCGAATTTGTTACTTTATGCAGAGACGGACCGTTCATATGTTTAGAAGAAAAGACACTGAATGCTCGAGGTTACGCCTATGTAGCCATGGAAAACCAATTAAACCGACTATCTTATGAATGGGATAGATCATATAACTAAGAAATCTATTTCACAGGTATGTATGTACAGTTTTTATTTTTATTTTTATTTTTAACCTTTTGATAATAAACGCTAATTTGTTCGCTAAAAAGTATTAAATTGGTATTGAATAAAATTAGGTTTGGCGACCGAAATTATTGATATCATTCAAAAATTTATTACATCACTGCGAAATTTAACGTTTATTCTTAAGGTATAAATATCTTTAATCAATCAACCCAAAATATTTCAAAAATTCTTCATGAGTTAAATTAGGTCTTGGAACCGAAATTACTTTACCGAAAAGAGGGGCGCATATTTTTGATAATATTTGATTGATTAAAGTGGGATAAAAAGCTAAAAAGATTTTTAATATTATTTTTACCATGTTTTTAAAATTAATATTTAAATCTTAAATTAATATTGTAAACTTTGTATAAACAATATTTTTTAAAATTGTAAATATTTGAATTTTTAAATTAAGTTTGGTGTGAATTTTTAATTTTTAAAATATGAATTTTTAATTTTATGCATTTCAAATTTTAAGTTTGGTGTGAATTTTTAATATTAATTTTGAATTTTATATTTAAGTTGTGTGAATTTAAAAACAAAAATTTACTTTATCTCATTAAGTTAAAAATATGATTTTTAAAAATTCGTCGTAAGTTGAAGACTAGGTCTTTAAACCGAAATTGCTTTACCCGAGGGAGGGACGAGAACTTTTATTATCATTATTTTTAATCTTATTGAATTAAAGTATGCCAAAAACATAAACCTTTAAAAAAAAAAAAAAAAAAAAAAAAACCTGAAAACACTGTACCCGGACCCCCATGCGATCGCATGGGTTTTACACTTCAACTCCATGCGATCGCATGGAGCTGAAGTCCAGACCTGATACATACAGCAGCCTGTTCTGCCTTCCTCACCACAACACACACACATTCACGAAACTCACCCAAAAATTCACCAATTTTCGCCATTTTTCCACCGTAATTCGTCATTTTTCTTGCTCTAATCATGCCTAGATTCTCATTCCTCAGCAAATTGGTAAAAATTACACCCCTAAACTCTATAAATTCCTAGTTTTTGTGATAATTACCAATTTTTTACCTAATGCAATTTTGTTAATTTCTATTGTAATTAGTGATAAATTGTTAGTATTTTGTGCATGTATAACCTAGATTGATGCTATTTAACATGATTTGAAGCCAAAAACTTCAAAATTTTTAGAAATCTAGGGTTTGTGTTCTTGAGCAATTTGGGGCTTTTTGATATAAACAGGTTATGGCCGATTTTTGTCATGAATTATTGCTAAATTGAGTAGTGTAACATGTTTAGATAGTTAAATGATCCAAACAATGATCCTAAACATGATTTTTGGAGATTAAAGTGGACTTTTTAAGTCCAAAATTCATGAACTTGATTAATTTGATATATTTGCCATTTGAGACTTGTTTAATTATTAATAATGAATATTTTGACATGTTATTTGAGTTAAATGCTTATGAATTTTGTATACATTTTCATATGTGCTTATTTGAAAAGTGTAGAATTGTGAAAAATTGTGAAAATGTGTATAAGTTTAATTTTGATTTAACATGTTATAGTGATTGTTTTAAGTTGTTATTTTGCTAACACTAATGCATATTTGGATGCACAATTTTTGTGTTTAATGTGTTTTACAGAGAGCCGATACTGGAGGTTCAGGAGCATCATCATCTAGACGACCAGCACAAGAACCACAGCCAGAAATGCAACACGAACAAGAACCACAACAGGAACAACAACAGCCTGATCAGCACATACCTTATTATGATCCGGTACAGTTTGTTGATGAATTCATAGTATTCCCAATGAGGCCGCCAGTAGAATTCCCAACGATTCCTGAGCACACTCTACATCCTAATCTGAGATTTGATAGAAGATGGAGAGATTACGAGACATATCAAAGGAACAAATTCAAATTGGTAACAAAAAATGTAGAGGTGCCAAGGGTAATTGATTGGGCCCCTTTGGAAACGGTCCATCTAGCTGACCGTGTTAGACAGCTTTTAGTTCAAAGGTATGGCAGTTCTTCTTTTACAGATTGGGAACGTCTTTTCACCATTCGTAGACCTGTATATAAGGAATGGTGTGTTGAGTTGATGAGTACTGTATCACTTGATACAAATATAGTTAGAATAGATGATAGAAGATTTCTTAGGTTTATCCTTGGCGGTAGGATGTACAGAATGTCCATGCTGGACATGGCCAGGGCCTTACAGATTTATACTCCTGGTGAGTTGCTATTACCCGATTGTACAAACTTGATTCATTATGGTGAACGGGTAGATAGTAACTTTGACGCTGACGCCATTTGGAGGCGTATGTCACATTTTGATGTTTTTACACGAGCAGGAGGACACTCCTATACACATATTGACAGAGCCGAGCTTCGTATTATTCATAGATTTTTGGCCAACTCGATTACACAAAGAGGTCATAATAAAGAAAAAATTACCTTATATGATTTATTCTACCTAAAGTGTATTCGGGATCCTAGAAGCTTTGTCAATATCCCTTACTGTGTTGCTTTTTATTTATCTAAAATGGTAGAGGGAATGCAGGACGGGAGTATAATAGGAGGAGGTATTTTTGTTACTCTCATTGGAGAGTATTTAGGTGTTGATAGGAACCAAGGGGGTCCATTACAGATTTGTAGAGAACAGGTTGAGCCCTTAGGATTGAAAGTTTATGTGGGTGCTAAGGTATTGAAAAGTAGACGTAACCAGGCAGTACCCTATGAGGGATCTCATCCTCAGGTAGAGAGAGGCTCAGACGAGGAAATGGAGGAGGCGGAAGACATTAGGGATGTCTTTCGAGATGCTATTCTTGACGTCCACGTTCGTATAGATGAGGAAGCAATGACGAACGCGGCAAGACATAGTATGTATGAGCAGTGGAACTCCGAGCGAGTATACGAGGATTATAGGCAACGCCAACACGATAGCTGGTTAGTTCATCAGCACCAAATCATGAGCCAGCTATCATATCAGGTACCAAATAACTATGTACCTACTCGACCTGCTCATTTTCCGCCACATAGCCCCGATATCCGACCACCCTTTAACCGGTATGACTATGACCAAGCCTATCAGAACACCTATAACCAACAATGGAACCCACCCGATGAGATGAACTGGAACCCCTATCCAGACTGATTTAGTTCCAATTGGTTATTTTTATGATTTTTATGTTTTTATCTTTTGACTTTTTCATGTTTAAACTTATGTTATTGGATAAATTTGTGTAATTTTTTATTATTTTATTATTATTGTGTACTAATATTTCATATTTAGAATTTGAAAGTGGGATATTAAGTCCCATTTCAAATTGCCATGCATGATTATACTTGTATGTATGTATATTGTCGATTGTTCAAAACAGGGTAAAACAGCGCATTTTCAAAGACTGGCATTAAGTTCAGCAAAAGCTACTAATTTTGACGACAAGATGACAAATAAATGTGATGTTACAACAGACGGAATGAACAAATGATGTGCACCATTTATCATTCAGCAAACAAACGCCAATATATTTGGAAATTTTGGTAAAATTTAATCATTTTCACACAAATCACCCTCAATAATTTAAATTGTTACTGATTTCTTGCAAATGAGGGCATTGCAAGATCTTAAGTGTGGGAAGGGGTTAAATTCTTTCGGATTTTAAAAATTTTTACTTTATACACTTGGTAACCATTAAAAATACTAGTAACGTAGTAGTTGTATTAGAATCTAGTGCTCTCTAATAATAAAGAACAGCCCTAGTCTTATATACTGACTACCCAATTCTAGTAAAATTTTTCAAAATTTTCAATTAAATGAACTCAAAATCATGTTTATACATATTTATGAACGATAAAACTAGGTGTTAACACCGAAATTATTGTTACCTCGGAAAGGACATAAATTGAGAAACAAACCAAAATGTTGAAATTCATTTAAAATGGAATAGAGGACGATAAAAAAAAAGGAAAATAAAAGCCAAGTGTGGGAAAATTTACCAAGTTATCTTAAACATATGTCACATATATCTGTAACAAATAACTGAAAATACTTTTGCTTTGGACTAAACTAAACTGTTTTACCCAATGAAAGAAAAGAAAAGATGGATCTACACGATGAATCAATTCCATCATTAAAAGGAAGTAAAGTCTTCCGAAAAAGAAACGCGCTTCTTGATTCAGGTCATGAAGTTGTCGTTCAGACCAGCTGTAGGTTGACGAAAAATCTAGAAAAGTCATCTCTAAAATCAGCAGGAAATCCACGGACCTCAGCATCAAACAGGGTCGCCATGTGGTCAGATTTATCCTAACCATGAGAAGGATTTATCTTGTAAAATGGGGGGGCACCATGCAAATTAGCTGGATAAGACTAATGAATCAGATCCCCAGAAAGGATAATCTCCTTAAAGATTAAAAATCAGCTTTTAAGACTGATATTACTCAATCCTAGAGATTGACCTTAAAGATTGAGAATTACAAACTCATGGAATTCAATGATATCTAAACTCGAGCTTGAACGAGAAAATATTTTGATCAAAATTACAAACCGATTTGTTTTCTGAAAACCCTATTTTTAATGCGTTCATTACCATTGAACGTGAAATCCTAGGAATTCACCTGGAATTCATTAGGTCACCTGAACCAAATCGGGTGTCAACCGTAAGAACGGTGGTTGCATAGTGGTCAAAGACAGGACCTTGTGCCATACCGAAAAATCATAAGGGTGAGCTTTACTATTGCTCCTACCAAGGATAGTAATTGCGTCCGACACGTTATAGACCATAATTAAAAGCATGTCAGGGGACATTGCCTTAACAGTTGCTTGTTCAACGCTTTCCTTTACAACCAGACGGTAGTTTACCGAAAGGTAATATACGGGACAAGTAAACTGGACGTGTTGCTTTCCAAATACAAGGTTAGCAAGTGGGTGACACAAAACCGCAAGTTTTGAGCTAAAATTTTCAAATCTGAAACCCACCAAACCCACAAAAATATTTTGCAAACACCGGTAAAGGGTTATTCCGGAAAACTTATCTAGGGTAAAAACTAGATTTAATTTTCAAAAGATCAAATGTTTTCATAAAGATCCAATTTCCTTAATGGATCTAAATTTTTATAGTCATGTGGGACTGTAAACCATATCGTTACTACCATTGTTTATATCACCGTATAGAAATCACTGATGTACAAAGTGTGAAGAATAAAGAAGTGATTCTAGTATTTCAAGACGATATTGCTTGAGGACAAGCAACGCTCAAGTGTGGGAATATTTGATAATGCTAAAAACGAACATATATTTCATAGCATTATTCCTCAAGAAAGACAAGCTTTTAATTGCAACTGTTCTATTTACAAGTGATATTCGTTTAAATAATAAAAGGTGAAGACAAAAGACAGATTCGACGAATTGAAGACGCAAACGACCAAAAAGCTCAAAAGTACAAAAGACAATCAAAGAGGTTCCAATTATTGATAAGAAACGTCTCGAAATTACAAGAGTACAAGATTCAAAACGCAAAGTACAAAATATAAAATTGTACGCAAGGACGTTCGAAAATCCGGAACCGGGACCGGAGTCAACTCTCAATGCTCGACGCAACGGACTAAAAATTACAAGTCAACTATGCACATAAATATAATATAATATTTAAATAATTCTTATAATTATTTAATATATTATATTATTTATAAAACGTCGGCACAAGGAAACAAGCAACATGTGAGCTCTCCCAGCTGGCCATGCGATCGCATGGCCAGGAAGAAGAAAGTCCATGCGATCGCATGGCATGAAAAGTCAGGCCACATCTCCTATAAATTCGCAGTTTGGTGAACCAAAATATCCATCTTTTTCTTCCTCATTCATACGTAAAATTTATATTTATATTTATAATTTATATTTTAATTTTAATTATAATTCTAATAATAAGGGTATGTTAGCAAATGTTGTAAGGGTGTAAGTCGAAATTCTGTCCGTGTAACGCTACGCTATTTTTAATCATTGTAAGTTATGTTCAACCTTTTTACATTAATGTCTCGTAGCTAAGTTATTATTATGCTTATTTAAAACGAAGTAATCATGATGTTGGGCTAATTACTAAAATTGGGTAATTGGGCTTTGTACCATAATTGGGGTTTGGACAAAAGAACGACACTTGTGGAAATTAGACTATGGGCTATTAATGGGCTTTATATTTGTTTAACTAAATGATAGTTTGTTAATGTTAATATAAAGATTTACAATTGGGCGTCCCTATAAATTACCATATACACTCAATCGGACACGATGGGCGGGGTATTTATATGTACGAATAATAGTTCATTTAACCGGACACGGGAATGGATTAATAGCCACTAGAATAATTAAAACAGGGGTGAAATTACATTCAAGGGTAATTGGTGTAATTGTTAACAAAGTAGTAAAACCTTGGTTTACACGCAGTCGATAACCTGGTGTATTCATTAAACAAAGTATTAAAACCTTGTTACAATTCGAATCCCCAATTAGTTGGAATATTTAACTTCGGGTATAAGGATAATTTGACGAGGACACTCGCACTTTATATTTATGACTGATGGACTGTTATGGACAAAAACCAGACGGACATATTAAATAATCCAGGACAAAGGACAATTAACCCATGGGCATAAAACTAAAATCAACACGTCAAACATCATGATTACGGAAGTTTAAATAAGCATAATTCTTTTATTTCATATTTAATTTCCTTTATTTTATATTTAATTGCACTTCTAATTATCGCACTTTTATTTATTGTTATTTAATCGCACTTTTAATTATCGTACTTTTTAATTATCGCAATTTTATTTTATCGCACTTTTATTATTCGCAATTTCATTATCGTTATTTATTTTACGCTTTAAATTAAGTCTTTTATTTATTTAATATTTTACATTAGGTTTTAACTGCGACTAAAGTTTTAAAATCGACAAACCGGTCATTAAACGGTAAAAACCCCCCTTTATAATAATAATATTACTTATATATATATTTGTATTTTTATAAAAGTAAACTAATATAGCGTTGAGCTTTGTTTAAAAAAAAAGATTCCCTGTGGAACGAACCGGACTTACTAAAAACTACACTACTGTACGATTAGGTACACTGCCTATAAGTGTTGTAGCAAGGTTTAAGTATATCCATTCTATAAATAAATAAATATCTTGTGTAAAATTGTATCGTATTTAATAGTTTTTCCTAGTAAAATATAAACTATTTCGTATACCTTAGCTTTGACATCAGACGCGGTTGTGGTTGTTGGTAGTGGTAATGATCCTGTTGTGTTGATGATGGTGGTATTGTTGATGCCGGTGATGCTGCTGGTGCTCATGGTATTGTGGCTTGCGATGTTGATGTTACTTGCGGTACTGGTTATGCTGCTGGTGCTGCTGATGGTGTTTGTAATCTTCGCAACGTATTCTCTAAAGTCACTACCCGAGCGCGAAGCTCGTTAACTTCTTCTAGTACACCGGGGTGATCCTCGGTTCGGACGAGCGGATAAATATAATCTAGAATTTGGTGTAATATATAATCATGACGAGATACTCTGGAAATGAGCGAGAAAATGGTGTTTCGGACAGGTTCGCCGGTAAGTGCTTCAGGTTATTCGTCAAGAGGGCAATGTGGTGGATGGAAGGGATCACCTTCTTCTTGTCTCCAATGATTGAGGAGGCTACGAACCCATCCCCAATTCATACAGAATAGGTGATGACTGATTGGTTGATCTATTCCGGTCACACTGCTTTCGGAGCTTGAATGGGATTCCATTTCGGAATCTGAGTGACTTGAACTGATGACGAATTCCATTTCGTACGATTGGATAAAGGATTTTTTTTTTATATGAAATGATTTTGGCTAACGGATGGTATTCTAATTATATATATATATATGGACTTTGCGGGATATGTCAGGCAAAGTTTAAAGTAACAGATACGATAAGATATGATTTAGCAGATATGCTAAGATATGAATTTTTGTCTATACACTATTTATGCAATCAATGCAGCAAGACGTGTCTTGACTTAAGAATAATAATCAGGTAATTTTCTAAGGATGGTAAGTAGATGATTTCCGACTAAAAATGATAAGTAAAACTTTTGACATGCAGACACGGTCGAAGTCCAGACTCACTAATGCATCCTAACGACTTATCAGTTAGACACACTAATGTAGACCTGGTTCGCTAAGACCACCGCTCTGATACCAACTGAAGTATAGTGGGGACAACCACCATCCCACCCAGTGCCTTCCTAGCTAACGGCCTGGTGACCACTGAGTGTACCTCAGATACTGATTTTAGGGCCTGCCTCTCGGCTACTGCTAACCCTCGTAAGGGATCGCAAGGAGTAAGATCCAATGCTTCGTCACAGGTAACACTGTGAGAACCTCCTTTACGACTAACCCGCCACACATGGACGGCGTTATACCAGCTCTGATACCAACTGAAACGCCCGCTCCTAATCCATCCGGACGAAGTCCATATCGATTATAAACGATTCACAATAGTTGATTACATCGCGAGGTACTTGACCTCTAAATGATACATTTTATAAACATTGCATTCATTTTTAAAGACAAACTTTCATTCATCGAAAGTTGACAGGTATGCATACCATTTCATAATATCCAACTATAAATGACCTAATCTGTCATTCACTTAATAGCAATCTCTAATGAACTTCAACGACTCGAATGCAACGTCTTTTGAAATATGTCATGAATGACTCCAAGTAATATCTTTAAAATGAGCTAATGCACAGCGGAAGATTTCTTTCAAACCTGAGAATAAACATGCTTTCAAGTGTCAACCAAAAGGTTGGTGAGTTCATTAGTTTATAGTAATCATTTCATTTTCATCATTTAAATAGACCACAAGATTTCATATTTCCATTTCTCATAAACATATGTCCCATGCATAGAGACAAAAATATCATTCATATGGATTGAACACCTGGTAACCGACATTCACAATATGCATATAAGAATATCTCCATCATTCCGGGATCATCCTTCGGACATGATATAAATTTCGAAGTACTAAAGCATCCGGTACTTTGGATGGGGCTTGTTGGGCCCGATAGATCTATCTTTAGAGTTCGTGTCAATTAGGGTGTCTGTTCCCTAATTTTTAGATTACCAGACTTAATAAAAAGGGGTATATTCGGTTTAATAATCCAGCCATAGAATGTAGTTTTAAGTACTTGTGTCTATTTCGTCAAACATTTATAAAAGCAGCGCATGTATTCTCAGTCCTAAAAATATATATTGCAAAACCATTTAAAAAGGGAGCAAATGAAACCCACACATATAATTATTGTAAAACAGTTAATAAAGCATTTGCATGTATTCTCAGCCCAAAAACGTAAAGAGTAAAAGGGAGCAAATGAACTCACCATACTGTATTTTGTAGTAAAAATACATATAACATCATTGAACAAGTGTAAGGTTGGCCTTGGATTCACGAACCTAAATTAATTATATATATTTATATGATGGTCAATATGTGTCTAATAATTTAAGTAAGGTCATAGCGTACCACAATCCTAATGCTCGAGACTAATATGCAAAAGTTAACAAAAGTTAATTTGACGCAAAAGTGATTTCCAAAATTTATACATGATTATTATATAGTCTTAAATATCGTCGTTTTATATTTTTAAAATATTTTTAAAAGATTTATTAGAGTAGATAATATAATTTATTTATTAATAAATAAAACTTTATATAAAAATATACTTTTATATATATTAGATAATAAAATTTATAAAGTTTATTCAATATCATAAAAATATTGTGATATATTCTATTAAGGAAATTATATAATTTGTATCACATATTTATTTGATAAAATAATATCTATACGTAAACGTTGTATTATTTTGTAATAATAGTTATTATTATTAATAAAATATTACTATTTAAATTTACTAAGAATGATAATATGATAAAATGATAATTTTGATTAGGATAACCTTAATATTTACGATACTTTTTAATAATAATAGTAATGATAAAAATAATAAAAATGACAATTTTATCTAATTTAATATCTTTCAATATTTTAATTTTATCATAATACTCATACCTATTCTTTCTTAATCGATTCATTTAATAGTTTTTAAATCATCTATTATATCGCGTTCATATTAATGATGATAATAATAATAATAATAATAATAATAATAATTAGATAAAACTAGAACGACGATAACGACGATAATAATAATCATTTTTAATAATAATACAAAAATTTAATTGACTATAACTTCTAATCCATCCTTTAAAACTATTTGGTATCTAAAGGAAAAGTTCATAATTTTTTGTTAGCTTTCCAAGGACATGCATATCTTATATCTTATCTCAACCGCAGGTGTAACTAATTCAAGATTCAACATAACCTATCTAAGGGCAATATCAAAAATACAAGCATGCATAATCCTATTTTCTCGAGCACTAGTCAGGCATACACTATTAATATGTAAAAATTAATTTACGAGTACTCACGTATCAATATTGAGATTCAATATTGCAGGAAAGGTACGTAAACGCAACGGAGATGATAAACACTAGTTTGACCTCACGAGCATACCCCCGAACATTACCCATAATCTCCATAGCTATAACCCATAATTTTCTTAGCTCTATCCCGCTCATAAAACCCGTTTTGAAGAACACGCGAGCAGAACCTCGTCGTAGTATTTTATGTATAATACTAATAATATCGCTCCCAATAATACTAATACTAATA
Organism: Rutidosis leptorrhynchoides; assembly: GCF_046630445.1. Taxonomy (NCBI): domain Eukaryota; kingdom Viridiplantae; phylum Streptophyta; class Magnoliopsida; order Asterales; family Asteraceae; genus Rutidosis; species Rutidosis leptorrhynchoides. The sequence goes on from NC_092336.1 coordinate 278,060,601, forward strand.
ATAATAAGATTAATATTAATAATCTTAATATTAATAATAATCATAATATAAATATAAATATATAATATAGAGAGAGTATGATATGATAGATGAATGAAAAAAAATAAACTGGAACCGAAATAGCGAATATAAGCAACCTTACTCTCACCTACCCCCCATGCGTGTAATGACCTGAACTTTTCCATGTTTATATATATTAATTGAGATTGATATTTACATGATTAAATGTTTCCAACATGTTAAGCAATCAAACTTGTTAAGACTTGATTAATTGAAATATGTTTCATATAGACAATTGACCACCCAAGTTGACCGGCGATTCACGAACGTTAAAACTTGTAAAAACGACATGACTATATATATATGGATATACATATGGTTAACATGAGATTATGATAAGTAAGTATCTCCATAAGTATATTAACAATGAGTTATATACATATAAACAAGACTACTAACTTAAGGATTTCGAAACGAGACATATATGTAACGATTATCGTTGTAACGACATTTAAATGTATATATATCATATTAAGATATATTAATATATCATAATATCATGATAATATAATAATTTAACATCTCATTAGATATAATACACAATGGGTTAACAACATTAATTGAGATCGTTAACTTAAAGGTTTCAAAACAACACTTACATGTAACGACTAACGATGACTTAACGACTCAGTTAAAATGTATATACATATAGTGTATTTAGATGTATTAAAATACTTTTGGAAGACTTCAAGACATATATCAAAACACTCATACTTAACGAAAATGGTTACAGTTACTTTCCCATTCTTTTCTTTCATCAAGAATTCTAGTCGTATTCTTACCCGTATTATACACAGCTTCAAAACGTACTTACTATGGGTATATACCAATAGGAACTAGCATGGGATTCCACTCTTGATTATGTCATGTATGACTAATCAATTTTAACTTCTACCATGAGCTAGTCAACTAACTAGAACTCCTTTTAACCCCACTCACCACTCACCAATTACCACTCATCATTCACTCCATTTCACTTCCAATTCTCTTTCTAATTCTCTCTCAACATACACACACACACACACACTATTATGAACGTATTTTTCCAGTAGTTAATCATCATCTTCATTAAAAATCACTTCAAGAATCAAGCTATAATCATCATAGGAAGAACACTTCAAGAACACTTCAAAAATCCCTTCAAGTTTACTAATTTACTTCCAAGCTTTCTAATCCATTCCAAGTAATCATCTAAGATCAAGAAACCTTTGTTATATACAGTAGGTTATCTTTCTTATTCAAGGTAATATTCATATTCAAACTTTGATTCAATTTCTATAACTATAAACTATCTTAATTCGAGTAAAAATCTTACTTGAACTTGTTTTTGTGTCATGATCCTACTTCAAGAACTTTCAAGCCATCCAAGATCCTTTGAAGCTAGATCATTTCTTGTCACTTCCAGTAGGTTTACCTACTAAACTTGAGGTAGTAATTATGTTCATAACATCATTCGATTCATATATATAAAACTATCTTATTCGAAGGTTTAAACTCGTAATCACTAGAACATAGTTTAGTTAATTCTAAACTTGTTCGCAAACAAAAGTTAATCCTTCTAACTTGACTTTTAAAATTAACTAAACACATGTTCTATATCTATATGATATGCTAACTTAATGATTTAAAACCCGGAAACACGAAAAACACTGTAAAACCGGATTTACGCCTTCGTAGTAACACCGCGGGCTGTTTTGGGTTAGTTAATTAAAAACTATGATAATCTTTGATTTAAAAGTTGTTATTCTGAGAAAATGATTTTTATTATGAACATGAAACTATATCCAAAAATTATGGTTAAACTCAAAGTGGAAGTATGTTTTCTAAAATGGTTATCTAGACGTCGTTCTTTCGACTGAAATGACTACCTTTACAAAAACGACTTGTAACTTATTTTTCCGACTATAAACCTATACTTTTTCTATTTAGATTCATAAAATAGAGTTCAATATGAAACCATAGCAATTTGATTCACTCAAAACGGATTTAAAATGAAGAAGTTATGGGTAAAACAAGATTGGATAATTTTTCTCATTTTAGCTACTTGAAAATTGGTAACAAATCTATTCCAACCATAACTTAATCAACTTGTATTGTATATTATGTAATCTTGAGATACCATAGACACGTATACAATGTTTTGACCTATCATGTCGATACATCTATATATATTTCGGAACAACCATAGACACTCTATATGTGAATGTTGGAGTTAGCTATACAGGGTTGAGGTTGATTCCAAAATATATATAGTTTGAGTTGTGATCAATACTGAGATACGTATACACTGGGTCGTGGATTGATTCAAGATAATATTTATCGATTTATTTCTGTACATCTAACTGTGGACAACTAGTTGTAGGTTACTAACGAGGACAGCTGACTTAATAAACTTAAAACATCAAAATATATTAAAAGTGTTGTAAATATATTTTGAACATACTTTAATATATATGTATATATTGTTATAGGTTCGTGAATCAACAGTGGTCAAGTCTTACTTCTCGACGAAGTAAAAAAATTTGTGAAAGTGAGTTATAGTCCCACTTTTAAAATCTAATATTTTTGGGATGAGAATACATGCAGGTTTTATAAATGATTTACAAAATAGACACAAGTACGTGAAACTACATTCTATGGTTGAATTATCGAAATCGAATATGCCCCTTTTTATTAAGTCTGGTAATCTAAGAATTAGGGAACATACACCCTAATTGACGCGAATCCTAAAGATAGATCTATTGGGCCTAACAAACCCCATCCAAAGTACCGGATGCTTTAGTACTTCGAAATTTATATCATATTCGAAGGGTGTCCTGGAATGATGGGGATATTCTTATATATGCATCTTGTTAATGTCGGTTACCAGGTGTTCACCATATGAATGATTTTTATCTCTATGTATGGGATGTGTATTGAAATATGAAATCTTGTGGTCTATTGTTACGATTTGATATATATAGGTTAAACCTATAACTCACCAACATTTTTGTTGACGTTTAAAGCATGTTTATTCTCAGGTGAATATTAAGAGCTTCCGCTGTTGCATACTAAAATAAGGACAAAATTTGGAGTCCATGTTTGTATGATATTGTGTAAAAACTGCATTCAAGGAACTGATTTCGATGTAACATATTTGTATTGTAAACCATTATGTAATGGTCGTGTGTAAACAGGATATTTTAGATTATCATTATTTGATAATCTACGTAAAGCTTTTTAAACCTTTATTTATGAAATAAAGGTTATGGTTTATTTTAAAAATGAATGCAGTCTTTGAAAAACGTCTCATATAGAGGTCAAAACCTCGCAACGAAATCAATTAATATGGAACGTTTTTAATCAATAAGAACGGGACATTTCAGTTGGTATCCGAGCGTTGGTCTTAGAGAACCAGAATTTTGCATTAGTGTGTCTTATCGAGTTTGTTAGGATGCATTAGTGAGTCTGGACTTCGACCGTGTTTACTTGAAAAATGATTGCTTAACAAATTTTGTTGGAAACTATATATTTTTAACATGTGAATATTATGTGATATATTAATCTCTTAACGCGTTTGATATTATATGATAGATGTCTACCTCTAGAACAAGTCCCATTAACTCACCTAATAATAATGAAGAGTCAAATGTAAATTGGAATGATTCGTGGACTGATTCACAAGTTCCCGAAGAGGAACCGGAAGAAGAGTCAGAACCAGAAGAAGAATCGGAACCGGAAGAAGAATCGGAACCGGATGAAGAAATAGAACCGGTGGGGGAAATAATAAAACGGTTAAGTAAAAGAAAATCCTCAACCAACCGACCAAGGTTAATTATGGTCAATGGTGTTTCCGCTAAGGAAGCAAAATATTAGGAGGATTACCAATTCTCCGATGAATCGGATTCTGACGAGAATTCCGATGATGTTATAGAAATTACCCCAACTGAATTTAAAAAGGCAAAAGAAAATAATAAGGGAAAGGGCATAAAAATAGAGAAATCTAATTCCAACCCCGATGAACTTTATATGTATCGTCAACCCCCGAAGTCCTTAAGTTGTAACAATGACCCGGGAACCTCTAAACCACCAGGTTTTTCTAAACCAATGTGGAAAACGACGGCTCGTATTAGGGGAACATCATATATCCCTAGAAACTTGGCAAAACGAACCAAAACCGAAGAAGAAGAAACAAGCGAGTCGGAATAAGATAGTTGTATTCGTGTGGTGTAATATATGTAATATAGTGTGCTTATGCTTTATGATATATGTAAAAATTGCTTGTATTAATAAGTATTTTTTTTTATGAATCTAACTCTTGTCTATTTTACAGTATAAAAACACAAAATGGATAGACAACCCAATATTTTAAGAGACCTACCCGGAGACATGATTGATGAAATCTTGTCTAGAGTCGGTCAGAATTCTTCGGCACAACTATTTAAGGCGAGATCAGTTTGTAAGACATTCGAAGAACGTTCCAAGAATGCCTTGGTTTATAAAAGGCTTTCGTTCGAAAGATGGGGGATATCACATTGGGAAATCCATAAGCTACGATGTGTTTACTTTGACGCATATATTGCGGGGAACCCAAATGCTATTTTACGCAATGGGTTAAGAAATTATTTTGACTCAATATATCCGAATATTGGACTTCGTGATTTAGAAAAAGCGGCTAACATGCAACATAAAGAAGCATGTTATGCTTACGGATTAGTAATGTTCGCTTCTAACAAAAGTGAGAACAAGAACATCGGCCTACAACTATTAAACAAAACGTTCCCACAAGTGACGGAGTCGGTAATTGGGGTAAGAAATGAGGTTTTTAGATTGTTATGGGACTGTTGGACATTACGTAACCCTCGTCCCTTTGACGACGTTACAACACGCTGTCTTATCAACGGCCATAACGGTTATGTTCCACAAGACCAAGGATGGGAAGTAATCCTAGTAAAACCAGAATGCATGACTTGTTTCTGGACGTATGAATTACGTGTCTTTATTGCCTTTGCTGAACGACTTGTGTACTAGCTAGAATTATCTTCACAACCATCTTGTATCAAATTTATTGTGTGCTATATTTCATGCTATATGTAAAATAAGCGGTATTGTAAGTTTGTAAAATATTGTGTAAAAGTTTGAACGCGAAATATTATTATAATCAGTTTTTCATATAGAATTGTAGTAGTTGAATTGTATATTAGCTACTAAGTATGAACTTAACGGGTAGGTACTACCCGAATTTAAACTTATAAAACGCTAATATGAAGAAAAAGCTTTTATAAATGAGTTCATATTATGCTACGAAATACTATTAACTACTCTTAATATTCTGTATGATTAACTTGTTCCATTTGACTATTTTGAAGGAAATGGCACCGACTACTCGATACACCGTGAATATGAATGAAGAGGAATTCCGTACTTTTCTAGCTTCAAACATAGCCGCAGTACAGGCTGCGCTACATACCAACAATAACCTGGGATCTAGCAGTACAGGAAATCGTGTAGGATGCACCTACAAAGAATTCACTACCTGCAAACCTTTGGAATTTGATGGAACCGAAGGACCGATCGGATTGAAACGGTGGACCGAGAAGGTCGAATCGGTGTTTGCCATAAGTAAGTGTACTGAAGAGGACAAAGTAAAGTACGCTAAGCATACCTTCACAGGTTCTGCGTTAACATGGTGGAATACCTATCTAGAGCAAGTGGGACAAGACGATGCGTACGCACTACCGTGGTCAGCATTCAAGCACTTGATGAACGAGAAGTACCGTCCCAGAACCGAGGTCAATAAGCTCAAGACAGAACTTAGAGGGTTACGAACCCAAGGATTTGATATTACCACGTACGAAAGACGATTCACAGAATTATGCCTATTGTGTCCGGGAGCATTCGAAGATGAGGAAGAGAAGATCGACGCATTTGTGAAAGGATTACCGGAAAGAATCCAAGAAGATATAAGTTCACACGAGCCCGCCTCCATACAACAGGCATGTAGAATGGCTCACAAACTAGTGAACCAGATTGAAGAAAGAATTAAAGAACAGACTGCTGAAGAGGCCAATGTGAAGCAAGTCAAAAGAAAGTGGGAGGAAAACGGTGATAAGAATCACCAATACAACAACAACAGCAATTACAACAATAATCGCAACAATTATCCCAACAATCGCAACATCAATCGCAACTACAACAAACGGCCCAACAACAACAACAACAACAACAACAACAGCAACTACAACAATCATCCCAACAACAATAATAACCGCAACAACAACAACAATCAGAAGCAGCTATGCCAAAGGTGTGAAAAGTATCACTCGGGGTTCTGCACTAAATTTTGCAACAAGTGTAAAAGAAATGGTCATAGCGCGGCGAAGTGTGAGGTCTACAGACCAGGGGTTAATAGAAAGAAAGGAACAAATGGTGTCGGAACGAGTAATGGCGGAGCAAGTAGTGTCGGAGCAAGTTATGCCAATGTAGTTTGTTATAAATGTGGAAAACCGGGCCACATTATTAGAAATTGCCCGAACCAGGAGAACACGAATGGACAAGGCCACGGAAGAGTTTTCAATATTAATGCGGCAGAGGCACAGGAAGACCCGGAGCTTGTTACGGGTACGTTTCTTATTGACAATAAATCTGCTTACGTTTTATTTGATTCGGGTGCATATAGAAGCTATATGAGTAGAGATTTTTGTGCTAAATTAAGTTGTCCATTGACGCCTTTGGATAGTAAATTTTTACTCGAATTAGCAAATGGTAAATTAATTTCAGCAGATAATATATGTCGGAATCGAGAAATTAAACTGGTTAGCGAAACATTTAAGATTGACTTGATACCAGTAGAGTTAGGGAGTTTTGATGTGATAATCGGTATGGACTGGTTGAAAGAAGTGAAAGCAGAGATCGTTTGTTACAAAAATGCAATTCGCATTATACGAGAAAAAGGAAAACCCTTAATGGTGTACGGAGAAAAGGGCAACACAAAGCTACATCTTATTAGTAATTTGAAGGCACAAAAACTAATAAGAAAAGGTTGCTATGCTATTCTAGCACACGTCGAGAAAGTACAAACTGAAGAAAAGAGCATCAATGATGTTCCCGTCGCAAAAGAATTTCCCGATGTATTTCCGAAAGAATTACCGGGATTACCCCCACATCGATCCGTTGAATTTCAAATAGATCTTGTACCAGGAGCTGCACCAATAGCTCGTGCTCCTTACAGACTCGCACCCAGCGAGATGAAAGAACTGCAAAGCCAATTACAAGAACTTTTAGAGCATGGTTTCATTCGACCATGCACATCACCGTGGGGAGCTCCTGTTTTGTTTGTCAAGAAGAAAGATGGTACATTCAGGTTGTGTATCGACTACCGAGAGTTGAACAAACTTACCATCAAGAACCACTATCCACTACCGAGAATCGACGACTTATTTGATCAACTACAAGGCTCGTCTGTTTATTCAAAGATTGACTTACGTTCCGGGTATCATCAAATGCGGGTGAAAGAAGATGATATTCCAAAGACTGCTTTCAGAACACGTTATGGTCATTACGAGTTTATGGTCATGCCATTTGGTTTATCTAATGCACCAGCTGTGTTCATGGACCTTATGAACCGAGTGTGTGGACCATACCTTGACAAGTTTGTCATTGTTTTCATTGATGACATACTTATTTACTCAAAGAATGACCAAGAACACGGTGAACATTTGAGAAAGGTGTTAGAAGTATTGAGGAAGGAAGAATTGTACGCTAAATTTTCAAAGTGTGCATTTTGGTTGGAAGAAGTTCAATTCCTCGGTCACATAGTGAACAAAAAAGGTATTAAGGTGGATCCGACAAAGATAGAAACTGTTGAAAAGTGGGAAACTCCGAAAACTCTGAAACACATACGCCAGTTTTTAGGACTAGCTGGTTACTACAGAAGGTTCATCCAAGACTTTTCCAGAATAGCAAAACCCTTGACTGCATTAACGCATAAAGGGAAGAAATTTGAATGGAAGGATGAACAAGAGAAAGCGTTTCAGTTATTGAAGAAAAAGCTAACTATGGCACCTATATTGTCATTGCCTGAAGGGAATGATGAATTTGTGATTTATTGTGACGCATCAAAGCAAGGTCTCGGTTGTGTATTAATGCAACGAATGAAGGTGATTGCTTATGCGTCTAGACAATTGAAGATTCACGAGCAAAATTATACGACGCATGATTTGGAATTAGGCGCGGTTGTTTTTGCATTAAAGACTTGGAGGCACTACTTATATGGGGTCAAAAGTATTATATATACCGACCACAAAAGTCTTCAACACATATTTAATCAGAAACAACTGAATATGAGGCAGCGCAGGTGGATTGAATTGTTGAATGATTACGACTTTGAGATTCGTTACCACCCGGGGAAGGCAAATGTGGTAGCCGATGCCTTGAGCAGGAAGGACAGAGAACCCATTCGAGTAAAATCTATGAATATAATGATTCATAATAACCTTACTACTCAAATAAAGGAGGCGCAACAAGGAGTTTTAAAAGAAGGAAATTTAAAGGATGAAATACCCAAAGGATCGGAGCAGCATCTTAATATTCGGGAAGACGGAACCCGGTATAGGGCTGAAAGGATTTGGGTACCAAAATTTGGAAATATGAGAGAAATGGTACTTAGAGAAGCTCATAAAACCAGATACTCAATACATCCTGGAACGGGGAAGATGTACAAGGATCTCAAGAAACATTTTTGGTGGCCGGGTATGAAAGCCGATGTTGCTAAATACGTAGGAGAATGTTTGACGTGTTCTAAGGTCAAAGCTGAGCATCAGAAACCATCAGGTCTACTTCAACAACCCGAAATCCCAGAATTGAAATGGGAAAACATTACCATGGATTTCATCACTAAATTGTCAAGGACTGCAAGTGGTTTTGATACTATTTGGGTAATAGTTGATCGTCTCACCAAATCAGCACACTTCCTGCCAATAAGAGAAGATGACAAGATGGAGAAGTTAGCACGACTGTATTTGAAGGAAGTCGTCTCCAGACATGGAATACCAATCTCTATTATCTCTGATAGGGATGGCAGATTTATTTCAAGATTCTGGCAGACATTACAGCAAGCATTAGGAACTCGTATAGACATGAGTACTACCTATCATCCACAAACTGATGGGCAGAGCGAAAGGACGATACAAACGCTTGAAGACATGCTACGAGCATGTGTTATTGATTTCGGAAACAGTTGGGATCGACATTTACCGTTAGTAGAATTTTCCTACAACAACAGCTACCATTCAAGCATTGAGATGGCGCCGTTTGAAGCACTTTATGGTAGAAAGTGCAGGTCTCCGATTTGTTGGAGTGAAGTGGGGGATAGACAGATTACGGGTCCGGAGATTATACAAGAAACTACCGAGAAGATCATCCAAATTCAACAACGGTTGAAAACCGCCCAAAGTCGACAAAAGAGCTACGCTAACATTAAAAGAAAAGATATAGAATTTGAAATTGGAGAGATGGTCATGCTTAAAGTTGCACCTTGGAAAGGCTTTGTTCGATTTGGTAAACGAGGGAAATTAAATTCAAGGTATATTGGACCATTCAAGATTATTGATCGTGTCGGACCAGTAGCTTACCGACTTGAGTTACCTCAACAACTCGCGGCTGTACATAACACTTTCCACGTCTCGAATTCGAAGAAATGTTTTGCTAAAGAAGATCTCACTATTCCGTTAGATGAAATCCAAATCAACGAAAAACTCCAATTCATCGAAGAACCCGTTGAAATAATGGATCGTGAGGTTAAAAGACTTAAGTAAAACAAGATACCAATTGTTAAGGTTCGATGGAATGCTCGTAGAGGACCCAAGTTCACCTGGGAGCGTGAAGATCAGATGAAGAAGAAATACCCGCATCTATTTCCAGAAGATTCGTCAACACCTTCAACAGCTTAAAATTTCGGGACGAAATTTATTTAACGGGTAGGTACTGTAGTGACCCGAACTTTTCCATGTTTATATATATTAATTGAGATTGATATTTACATGATTAAATGTTTCCAACATGTTAAGCAATTAAACTTGTTAAGACTTGATTAATTGAAATATGTTTCATATAGACAATTGACCACCCAAGTTGACCGGCGATTCACGAACGTTAAAACTTGTAAAAATGACATGACGATATATATATGGATATACATATGGTTAACATGAGATTATGATAAGTAAGTATCTCCATAAGTATATTAACAATGAGTTATATACATATAAACAAGACTACTAACTTAAGGATTTCGAAACGAGACATATATGTAACGATTATCGTTGTAACGACATTTAAATGTATATATATCATATTAAGATATATTAATATATCATAATATCATGATAATATAATAATTTAACATCTCATTAGATATAATAAACAATGGGTTAACAACATTAATTGAGATCGTTAACTTAAAGGTTTCAAAACAACACTTACATGTAACGACTAACGATGACTTAACGACTCAGTTAAAATGTATATACATGTAGTGTATTTAGATGTATTAAAATACTTCTGGAAGACTTTAAGACATATATCAAAACACTCATACTTAACGAAAATGGTTACAGTTACTTTCCCATTCTTTTCTTTCATCAAGAATTCTAGTCGTATTCTTACCCGTATTATACACAGCTTCAAAACGTACTTACTATGGGTATATACCAATAGGAACTAGCATGGGATTCCACTCTTGATTATGTCATGTATGACTAATCAATTTTAACTTCTACCATGAGCTAGTCAACTAACTAGAACTCCTTTTAACCCCACTCACCACTCACCAATTACCACTCATCATTCACTTCATTTCACTTCCAGTAGGTTTACCTACTAAACTTGAGGTAGTAATGATGTTCATAACATCATTCGATTCATATATATAAAACTATCTTATTCGAAGGTTTAAACTCGTAATCACTAGAACATAGTTTAGTTAATTCTAAACTTGTTCGCAAACAAAAGTTAATCCTTCTAACTTGACTTTTAAAATTAACTAAACACATGTTCTATATCTATATGATATGCTAACTTAATGATTTAAAACCTGGAAACACGAAAAACACCGTAAAACTGGATTTACGCCGTCGTAGTAACACCGCGGGCTGTTTTGGGTTAGTTAATTAAAAACTATGATAAACTTTGATTTAAAAGTTGTTATTCTGAGAAAATGATTTTTATTATGAACATGAAACTATATCCAAAAATTATGGTTAAACTCAAAGTGGAAGTATGTTTTCTAAAATGGTCATCTAGACGTCGTTCTTTCGACTGAAATGACTACCTTTACAAAAACGACTTGTAACTTATTTTTCCGACTATAAACCTATACTTTTTCTGTTTAGATTCTTAAAATAGAGTTCAATATGAAACCATAGCAATTTGATTCACTCAAAACGGGTTTAAAATGAAGAAGTTATGGGTAAAACAAGATTGGATAATTTTTCTCATTTTAGCTACGTGAAAATTGGTAACAAATCTATTCCAACCATAACTTAATCAACTTGTATTGTATATTATGTAATCTTGAGATACCATAGACACGTATACAATGTTTCGACCTATCATGTCGACACATCTATATATATTTCGGAACAACCATAGACACTCTATATGTGAATGTTGGAGTTAGCTATACAGGGTTGAGGTTGATTCCAAAATATATATAGTTTGAGTTGTGATCAATACTGAGATACGTATACACTGGGTCGTGGATTGATTCAAGATAATATTTATCGATTTATTTCTGTACATCTAACTGTGGACAACTAGTTGTAGGTTACTAACGAGGACAGCTGACTTAATAAACTTAAAACATCAAAATATATTAAAAGTGTTGTAAATATATTTTAAACATACTTTAATATATATGTATATATTGTTATAGGTTCGTGAATCAACAGTGGCCAAGTCTTACTTCTCGACGAAGTAAAAAAATCTGTGAAAGTGAGTTATAGTCCCACTTTTAAAATCTAATATTTTTGGGATGAGAATACATGCAGGTTTTATAAATGATTTACAAAATAGACACAAGTACGTGAAACTACATTCTATGGTTGAATTATCGAAATCGAATATGCCCCTTTTTATTAAGTCTGGCAATCTAAGAATTAGGGAACAGACACCCTAATTGACGCGAATCCTAAAGATAGATCTATTGGGCCTAACAAACCCCATCCAAAGTACCGGATGCTTTAGTACTTCGAAATTTATATCATATCCGAAGGGTGTCCCGGAATGATGGGGATATTCTTATATATGCATCTTGTTAATGTCGGTTACCAGGTGTTCACCATATGAATGATTTTTATCTCTATGTATGGGATGTGTATTGAAATATGAAATCTTGTGGTCTATTGTTACGATTTGATATATATAGGTTAAACCTATAACTCACCAACATTTTTGTTGACGTGTAAAGCATGTTTATTCTCAGGTGAATATTAAGAGCTTCCGCTGTTGCATACTAAAATAAGGACAAAATTTGGAGTCCATGTTTGTATGATATTGTGTAAAAACTGCATTCAAGAAATTGATTTCGATGTAACATATTTGTATTGTAAACCATTATGTAATGATCGTGTGTAAACAGGATATTTTAGATTATCATTATTTGATAATCTACGTAAAGCTTTTTAAACCTTTATTTATGAAATAAAGGTTATGGTTTGTTTTAAAAATGAATGCAGTCTTTGAAAAACGTCTCATATGGAGGTCAAAACCTCTCAACGAAATCAATTAATATGGAACGTTTTTAATCAATAAGAACGGGACATTTCAATGCGATCGCATGGGGGCTCTTCAATTTGTTCATGCGATCACATGATTAGCAATCCCAGCTCTCATTCGTCCTTTTAATTGCCGACACCCACGTTTACATTACACCATACACGTAAACTTTATATGTTATTTAATATTTATTATATTTAATCTTTAGAATTAATTAAATATTATATTATATTTACGCTCATGGTAAAAATATAATTTTTACAAAAATGACACGGTCGTGGTCTCACGACTCATGTACCGCTTTCTGTTTTTCGAGCGCACTTTCGTACGTTTAGAAAACTAGCCTTTTACGTTACGCAACGTGTACCTTTTACAAAAATTAGACTTACTCATCAATAAATTTCCTTTATAAAAATATAACTTATAAAATTGAGCGTTGTGGTCATTTACTTCTATAAATCAGTGACTCGTTGTTTATCAGAATATATTATTTTAAATCAGGACGTTTTATGACTCGTACCTTTATCAAAATATAGACTTAAATAAATGAAAAATTAACCCACTCAAAGTGTAACTTAATCTTTTGAGTAATTTGGTTATTTACTTTTATAAACCATAATCTCGTTATTTATCAAAACAATTTTAATGATATTAGTTTAGATCAAAACGTTTGTTGACTAATTATAATATAATAATTCATCATCTCGTAAAATATATATATATTTTCATTTTAATAAAAAAAATAAACTCGTATATATCGTATATAATGGAAATATTAACGTAATAATATTATATTTAGTTTTTCAAACTAATAATAGTTCAAAGTCTATTTTAAAAACATAAAACACGTAACGTTTACACTCTAAACCTATAATTCCTTTATACGCAAACGTTTATTTTAGTTCCCTTAAACTTTCTAAATAAAATAACATAGTATCGATCGAATCAAATAACAAGGGTTATGAAATTCAATCCTCCACCAACTTTTTGTCTAATCCTCAATAATTAACACTTTTGTTCTTATATACAATCACTTTTCTAAATATTCCGAATACCGTTAAAAATAAGGGTTTCCTAATTCAAAGTGGACCTCATAACAGAGACTCTCCATCCTAATTCAATGTATCTTATAAATCAATCATTTTATATTTTCATCTAAATCCATCGATAAGCATATAATAAACTTATATTGAAACAAAATACATTCTTGTAAAGTATTATATATCTAATACCTTGTTAACGCCTTCACTTAATAAATACTATATACACACATCTATATACACATAAATGTTTGTGAATCGTCAGGCATGGTCAAATGGTAACTTGATTACATGAATATAGATTTCAAACTTTCGAGACTTTAACATTATAGATTTTGCTTATCGTGTCGGATACATATAAAGACTAAAGTTTAAATTTGGTTGGAAATTTCCGGGTGATCACATGTGCTTCTTCCATATTTGGAGAAATAGAAAAGAAAGTGAAAGAAAGTGTTCAAGCTGACGTGGATCTCCAGCAATTTATCACTAAATCGCGTGTTGATCCTTCGATATCAAAACACTACACTTGGGAAAATGAGATCTTGACTCGCAAAGGCAAGATTTCCGTGGGAGCTGATGAGGACTTGTGAGTTGCCATTATAAAACACTTCCATGATGATTTAGTAGGAGGTCATTCGGGTTTACACTCTACACTTCAAAAGATTACTCAACGATATTATTGGAAGAAAATGTGAAAGCAAAACGTTATGTTCGCGCATGTGATATTTGCCAACGTAACAAACTAGATCTTGCGCAATATTCGGGGTTATTACAACCATTACCCGTTCTTGAACGTGTCTGAACGAATATATCTATGGATTTGTGGAAGAATTACCAGGGTCTAATGGGAAACGGTCATATTTGTGGTTATGGACCGATTGAGCAAGTACGCGCATTTCATGGTGCTATCGCACCCATTTACTGCTTCTCAGGTAGCTCAATATTTTTTGAAAAATGTGTACATGCTACACAGGTTGCCGGAGGTGATTGTTAGTGATGGTGATAAGATCTTTATAAGTCTCTTTTGGAAAGATCTCTTCAAACTTTTGAAGATCAGCTTGCACATGTCAATGAGATACCATCTCTTCAAACTTTATAAGTCTCTTTTGGAAAGATCTCATAAAGGGCTAGAGCGTTATTTGCTTTGCATGACGGGCAAGTCACCAAAGAATTGGACTAAATGGTTGCCGCTTGCGAATATTGGTATGATACCAATTATCACAGTTCCATCAACTGTACACCTTCTGAGGTTCTTTATGGTCAAAAACCTCCTCTCCCTATTGCATATGTAAAAGGTGATAACAATGTGGATACGGTAGATGTTCCTTGACTGCTCGAGAAGAAGCTCTTGTTGAAATTTTATTTGAAGAGAGCACAAGATCGCATGAAGAGTTTTGCTAATAAGAAGCGTTCTGATTGGGTGTTTAATGTTGACGATTGGGTTTATGTTAAGCTGCAACCATATCGTCAAGTGACCTTACGTGGAGGAAAGCAACACATGTTATCACCGAAGTACTATGACCCATTTCGGATTGCGTACAAGGTTCGACAAGTGGCTCACCGGTTAAGGTTTCAGACTCAAAAGGTGCACAACGTTTTTCATGTGTCACAACTTAAGCTACACAAGTGTTTGGGAATTCTTACAATGGGAACGTTGCCGAATGTTTCATCAGAAGGGTTGTTAGTCGCTGATCCACTAAAAATTCTTGATCGCCAGTTGGTTAAACGTAACAATCAATCGACTATAAAAGTTTTGATTCAATGGATGGGTGGTACTGAGGAAGATGCTACTTAGGAATTTATGGCGGATTTGTTGCTCTGTTTTCCTCATGTGGATCAGAATGCTTTACATGCTTGAGGACAAGCATTGTTTGAAGAAGAGGGAATTGTTATGCCTCATTTGTGCTAGACGTGTGCCACACACATGACCATTCCTCTATTGATCGTCTAAGTATAAATAGCAAGCCTCTAGGCACTTTTCATTTTAGCTTGTGATTTGTAGTCTCTCTCAATTCATTTCTATGTTTTCATTGTAATTTTGGTACAATATCAATAAAAGTTCCAATTAGCATATCAATTTCATTTCTATTTGTGAGATCCATTTGCTTATCTTTGTGTTTCTTCAATTCGTTCCAAGAAATGCATAACAGGTTAACCGCCCAATACATCATGAGTGAAGAAGGGATCAAATGTAATCAATCCTAGAAAGTTTCAAGGATTGTTTGGACCCCATAAATCTAACGAGGACATGATGGGTCCCTTCCGGCACAATCTAATTAAAAAGGACCTACATTTTTATATATGTTGAACAAGACCTAGGCGTGTTTAGAGACTACACCTTCTAAGACCAGTTACAAACCCGGTGAATTGGTCGTAGACATTTTCTGCACAACTAATTTACATCAAAAAAACATTATTAAAACTATCAATCCCAAAAATGGCTACCAATATCAAATGAAAACAAATAGACGACAGCAAAAAGTCACAGTTTTCATTGATATTCATTTCCCTGCAATTAGCTAACAACCTAATCCATGGATACAAACTAATGACCTTTTAATCATAAACCCCCTCATATGAAAGTAAATAGTGGATGACTTCATATTAATCTAGTAGTCATCATCAACATCTTCATTATACGCATTGTCATTATCGTCTTCATCGTCATCATCATTGTAAGCCTTCTTAGTATATGCATTATCATCATCATCTGAATCCTCACCATATGCGTTGTTGTCACTATACGTGTTGTCACTGTAAGATTTTTCTTCAGTATCAGTATCTTCAGTACGTTTAGAAGACTTAATTGCACCTGTAGACAAGTTAAGTATGCGTTGATACTTTTCAGGGCTATCCCACCATGTAGGAGTCGTGATTATTTCTTTTTCCAACCAATATGGATCGTACGGGACCTTGGCTCTGAACTTTTGATAGAAATTGGCAAAGTTGTACATTATGGTCCTTAAACGAGGACCTTTTTTGCCAATTATGAAATTGAAGGTATCAGTTAGGAAGAGTATAACCTGGTCACCCGCAATGATGTACAAGTACTGAAAAAAGAAAAAAAATGATGAGACAAAAGCTGTTAGTTCACTAACGGAGATAGTAGATTTGAATATCAGTTTGTATGTTTCAATCCATTTATAGGATCAATTTGGATTACATTACTCACTTGTTTATAAAAAGCCATTTACAAACAAGACAAAAAACTAGTCATCAACAATTAAATGTTTATCAAAAAATGGCTGAGAGCTACAGCTTCTAATAGCAACCAAGAAAGCATGAAGTGAGTCAACTACATGTAAAACTAAAAAGTTGTCTCAAATGCCCTAAAATGTTTAAAACATCCAAAAACCGTAAATAAGATAAATTTACTATGTTAATAATATACCTTAGTGACTACAGACTTTATAATAATTTAAAAAAATTCAGAAAATAACATCAGAAAAAACGTATGGGGCCCAATGACCCGTCTAATTTGTTTTGACGTGAAATTAAAATGACCCATTTTGATACGGCTGCCTCTCCGGACACGCCCATTTTTCAACGTGTACATAAATCCTAGGGATCCAGGACAAACATTGTTCGGCATAATTGTATTTAAGGCTCTTCAACTCTAAGAAATCGGCAAGGAAACAAAATGTACTCCCAATGAAGTCTGATCCACTAAAAATGCATACTTTGTATTTTAATTGTTCCAAAGCTATGCAATGTTTAATGTTGCTAAAAGATGTATTTGCATAGTTAACTATTTCTCTATTTACAAGACGTTAACAAGATTTAAGGGTATTTATTTGTATATAATAACTACAACACCATATATCATGTTCATGCAACCTTTTCACACAGACCCTTGATTTATGACCAGAAAAAGGTGATTTGACTAATATATCCTTGTTAGAATATTGTATTGCAATATAAATTAAGGGATCATTTGCATGAAGTTACAAAGGAGTTGTAAATGATTTTTCCTCCTACAATTTCATCTTAATAATCCTCCTAACATGCTAACATTATGACAAGTGTCATATCTAAATTCTCTCTAAATCATGATTATTGACATCTTCATGTGTCATTATTCCGCTGAGTAGGATGATCAGTAGGTTAATAAATCATTACTTGTTTTTATCGATTACAGGTCAAATGTGCCAAGTCAGGGAACAGGTAAAATAGGTTGAGAGTGTTCCTGAGTGTATATGACATTCTATATTGGTTAATTGTTAAAAGATATAACATAATTGTACTAAAATAGTTTGGGTGATCATAAAACATTAGTAATTTATAAGACTTTTTATAAGACCTGGACAAACACGCTTTTGGGTCAGCCAGACTTGAACCGATACGTAACATTTTTACATGTTTTCAACAGCGACCTGATTTGTAACCCGCCCGTCCATTATACCACATCCAACTGCAACACCACAACACTTTAGGGACAACAAACAGTTCTCCCGCAAGGTTAATTTTGATGTTGTTAGCCATACTTTAACTCTTAACAAGAAATCTTTACTACTTAAAACAATAACGAATAATCAAAACTAGTAGATAAAATGAATTACCATAACAATAAGTGCAAGGATTGCCAAGGTTGCTTGCAATATATCATCCAAGATCCCAGCAAAGCCTTCATCCTCTGTACCACCAAACCCGCCGCTGCCGCCGCCACCGCCGCCGCCGCTAGGAGGATCTCCATCGTAATAATCTCCTTTCTCCATCTGTTGTCGCAGTACATCCTCTAGTGATTGTTCCTTTTTAAAGCTACTCATTGCTTTCTCAAGTGATTTCCATGGGGAACCCTGTAAAAGATTAATTTATCTTTTAATTAATTGACGACTAATATTGTGTCTGCATACATGGTGTTAACTTATTAAGATAAGTGTAATGATCGAAGTTTATAATTAAGTAAATGACTGTTCTCTCCTTTCCATAATTTACTATTGGCATAGTTCATAGAGGTTACAAATGAAGTCTTTGTAAGAAACTATTAAAAGTGGAGACACTTTAATTGAGGGATACAAAATGGCAAAATATATAACCATACGCTAACACTGAGTTACGCATATAAGATGATGAATACAGAATTCTTTTAATACATAGAATATCAGAAGGTCATATATATAAACTTCACGAAAAGTTAAATGAAGTATTATTGTTAGACGGAGAATAAATGAAAAGTTACTACATAGAATATCAGAAGGTCATATACTAATTCTTCCTATTGTATTTCACCTCTCGTTTTTCGATCTACTACTTTTATAATCTTTGTAGCAGATTTCGCACGCACGCACACACACACACGCACGGAGCCACGCACGCAGCCACACATACTTTTATAATCTTTGTATCAAATTCATACATATATACACATATATCATGAAAGAAGTAGTAGACGATGTCATACCTCATTTCCATTTTTTGATTCTCCTTTGCCACCAAATGAACACACAGGTGTGCAATATTGATAACGAGATGGTCCAGCTTTTAAATTCGCGTTACATTTCATCAATTCTCCGCATTTGTTTGACGAACCAAGGGATATCTTAATGGCATTATGAACATTGTATATGTTCAGTGGAACATTGGATCGAATAGCTGGTCCATGGAGTTTGTTCCGCTGATTGGAAGCACGCATAGAAGGACGGATCGAAGTGACTTGAAGGTAACTCATTTCAGGAACTTATTTCTAATCAAACATCAGACAGAATGGAATTCATATTCAATTTCATCAGATATCAAGTAAACACGACCTATGAATCAGATAGTCAATTGTGATAATAAATTTTTATCAACGCTAAACCTAAAAGGTACGGACCTTATGTCCTTATACAAATTTTATCCATTTCACTAAATCAAAATACTCCAAATGCTTCAAACCCTAAACCTAAAAGTAAGTGAGCTTAAGGATAATTCACTACTATCAATGGAAGCACACAAAACACTGAAATTAACATAGAACTTAGTTGTAAATTAAATTAAATTAAAAAAAGAAGAAAGTAACAATAGAGATACTTACAGAGAAGAAAACATAAAAAAGGTTCCGGTTTGAAGGTCGGAATGTAGCAGAGGCCGGTGACGGATAGTAAACAAACAAGATAGATAGATAGATACCCCTCCGTCCCGGTCCCTACAAAATACACACAGTTCATTATCACAATGTAATTTTTTTTTACTTTACTGTTTTACTCTCAACTAATTAATTAGAAATCTCTCTCCTTTGTAATTTAATTAATTCATTAGGGACAATATTGTAAACATCATCAAATTTACTTTCCATATTTGAAAGTGGACAATTAATTTAGGACATCCCAAAAAGGAATACTGGACAATTAATCCGGGACAGAGGGAGTAATATATACTGATAAAACAAAATTTGTAATTACAGATTAAATTAAAAGTTAAAAGTTAAATAAATAAAAGAAAATGTTAATTTTAGAAAGAAAAATGGGACTTTGAGAATTACGGATTACTCCTCCGATCTTAATCAATTGTCCATTTGGGATTCTTAAATTAATTATCTATTTTTTTATATAAATACAAAAAAAAAAAAAAATAATACTCCTTCTATCTCAAAGAAACTGTCTCATATTTTTTTGAAAAACAAGTTGTTGACATCAAACACTCTCATTTGACACACATGCACATACTTTCGAGTGAAAATCTGAACCACATTACAGAGATCCGAACCTTAAACCATCTTGAGGGGCAGACGGGTCAGACGTGGTTCCTGAATACGGGTCGGTAAAACCTCTGTGGGGCAATCCGGCTTTTGAGAAATAAATCTCTTGATTATTTTTAAAGAGAGAGACTCGAACTTGAACCTCCTCATATTCCAATACACAAGTGTCAAAGAATAAAATACTAGACTACTAGGATGAATTCAACTATCCCACTTACTATTTTACTTTATCCTATCAAAAATGTCCAATACTCAAAATAACAATAAAAATCACCAAAATTTCCCCTTATACCCTTTCATATTCATATTCTTGTAAATTGAAATGCTAAATAGAGCAAGTATTAAACTAATACAGAGTATTTTGGAAATTTAGTGTAATTAGAGGATTTTATCTACACTTGTAAATAAGTTTTGAGGTACGGAGTATACAGCCATTAGGTGATAGAGTACCGGGACCCAAAAGTGGTTTTTCGTTATTTACTATCATGACTTGGTATATTCAAAATTTTGACTAAGTGTTTTCATGCTATGTATACTTAGTCAGCAAAAATATAACTAAGTGTTTTCTGTTCTAGGTCTTCTTAATAAGCTGAAATTTGACTAAGTGTCTGGCGCTGCCGCTGAAGAGGCAGTTTAACACCCCAAATTTTTTATTTTTTTTTTTAAATACAGCGGAAGATAATTTATCAGATACATTATATATATATATATATATATATATATATATATATATATATATATATATATATATATATATATATATATATATATAAAATCCACTTAATAATAAACACGTTAATAAATAAAAGACCGGGTGTTATATTAAAACATTAATACAGCTTTAATAGAAAAGACGCGACATCACAGTTTCGACTAGTCAAAACATATCTCCCAGCAATCCATTTCCCTGGAATCTATCAAGTATGCAACAGTCAACCTACAGGGAAGAGGAGGGGGGTTAGCACGAAGCTAAGTGAGTGCAACAAACTACAGACAATAGCATATATAACTGTTATACTAATCATGTCACATAGTCTAACACATAAACATTACGCAGGTGTCGTCTACAGAGATTCTGGCGGCTCGGCCATGAAATGTCCCGTTCATATTGATTATAAACGTTCCATATTAATTGATTTCGTCGCGAGGTTTTGACCTCTATATGAGACGTTTTTCAAAGACTGCATTCGATTTTAAAACAAATCATAACCTTTAAAATATTACGATGATTATCAAATAATGATAATCTAAAATATAGCGTTTTTCACACGACCATTACATAATGGTTTACAATAATATTACACATCAACATAACTCTTCGAATGCAGTTTTTAAACAATACTGTATTATACAAGCATGGACTCCAAATCTTGTCCTTAATTTAGTATGCAACAGCGGAAGCTCTTAATAATCACCTGAGAATAAACATGCTTAAAACGTCAACAAAATTGTTGGTGAGTTATAGGTTTAACCTACATATTATTAAATCATAATAATAGACCATAAGATTTTATTTTTATAACACATCTCTTATCAGGCATTTCGCAAACTGCATAGAGATAAAAATCATTCATATGTTGAACACCTGGTAACCGACGTTAACTTAATGCATAGAATATCCCCAAAACAGAACCTCTCGTCTGTATAATAATCTCGAAGTACTAAACCATCCATAACCTGAATGGGGGTTGTTAAGCCCAATAGATCTATCTTTAGGATTCGCGTCAATTAGGGGCCATTTCCCTATTTCTTAGGCTACCAGACTTGAAGGGCGATATTCGGTTTAATAATCCAACCATAGAATGTAGTTTTGCGTACTTGTGTCTATTTTGTAAAACATTTTTAAAGCTGCATATATTCTCATCCCAAAATATTAGATTTTTAAAAGTGGGACTATAACTCACTTTCAAAGATTTTTACTTCGTCGGGAAGTAAGACTTGGCCACTGGTCGATTCACGAACCTATAACAAATATGTACATATATATCAAAGTATGTTCAAAATATATTTACAACATTTTTTTAATACGTTTTAATGTTTTAAATATTTTCAGTCAGCTGTCCTCGTTAGTAACCTACAACTAGTTGTTCATAGTTAGATGTACAGAAATAAATTGATATATATTATCTTGAATCAATCCACGACCCAGTGTATACACGTCTCATGCTAGATCACAACTCAAAGTATATATATTTTTGGAATCAACCTCAACCCTGTATAGCTAACTCCAACATTACTGCATATAGAGTGTCTATGATTGTTCCAAATAATATATATACATGGGTCGATATGATATGTCAAAACATTTGCATACGTGTCTATGGTATCCCAAGATTACATTATATATTAGAATAGATGTATAATACAATATAAGTTAGCTAGGATATGATTTGTATAGAATTGTTAATATTTCCCGTAGCTACAACAATAAAAAAATATCCAATCTTGTTTTACACATAACTTCTTCATTTTAAATCCGTTTTGAGTGAATCAAATTGCTATGGTTTTATATTGAACTCTATTTTATGAATAAAAACAGAAAAAGTATAGGTTTATAGACGAAAATATAAGTTACAAGTCATTTTTGTAAGAGGTAGTCATTTCAGTCGAAAGAACGACGTCTTGATGACCGTTTTGAAAAACATACTTCCACTTTGAGTTTAACCATGATTTTTGAATATAGTTTCATGTTCATAAGAAAAATTATTTTCCCAGAAGAAAAACTTTTAAATCAAAGTTTATCATAGTTTTTAATTATCAAACCCAAAACAGCCCGCGGTGTTACTACGACGGCGTATGTCCGGTTTTACGGTGTTTTTTTGTGTTTCCAGGTTTTAAATCATTAAGTTAGCATATCATATAGATATAGAACATGTGTTTAGTTGATTTTAAAAGTCAAGTTAGAAGGATTAACTTTTGTTTGCGAACAAGTTTAGAATTAACTAAACTATGTTCTAGTGATTTCAAGTTTAAACCTTCGAATAAGATAGCCTTATATGTATGAATCGAATGATGTTATGAACATTATTATTACCTCAGGTTTTGTGGATAAACCTACTGGAAAAGATACAAATGGATCTAGCTTCAAAGGATCCTTGGATGGCTTGAAAGTTCTTGAAGCAGAATCATGACACGAAAACAAGTTCAAGTAAGATCATCACTCGAAATAAGATTGTTATAGTTATAGAAATTGAACCAAAGTTTGAATATGAGTATTACCTTGTATTAGAAAGATATCTTACTATAAATAAGAAAGATTTCTTGAGGTTGGATGATCACTTTACAAGATTGGAAGTAAGCTAGCAAACTTGGAAGTATTCTTGATTTTATGAAACTAGAACTTATAGAATTTATGAAGAACACTTAGAACTTGAAGATAGAACTTGAGAGAGATCAATTAGATGAAGAAAATTGAAGAATGAAAGTGTTTGTAGGTGTTTTTGATCGTTGGTATATGGATTAGATATAAAGGATGTGTAATTTTGTTTACATGTAAATAAGTCATGAATGATTACTCATATTTTTGTAATTTTATGAGATATTTCATGCAATTTGCCAAATGATGGTTCCCACATGTGTTAGGTGACTCACATGGGCTGCTAAGAGCTGATCATTGGAGTGTATATACCAATAGTACATACATCTAAAAGCTGTGTATTGTACGAGTACGAATACGGGTGCATACAAGTAGAATTGTTGATGAAACTGAACGAGGATGTAATTGTAAGCATTTATGTTAAGTAGAAGTATTTTGATAATTGTCTTGAAGTCTTTCAAAAGTGTATGAATACATATTAAAACACTACATGTATATACATTTTAACTGAGTCGTTAAGTCATCGTTAGTCGTTACATTTAAATGTTGATTTGAAACCATTAAGTTAACGATCTTGTTAAATGTTGTTAACCCAATGTTTATTATATCTAATGAGATGTTAAATTATTATATTATCATGATATTATGATATATTAATATATCTTAATATGATATATATACATTTAAATGTCATTACAATGATAATCGTTACATATATGTCTCGTTTCGAAATCCTTAAGTTAGTAGTCTTGTTTTTACATATGTAGTTCATTGTTAATATACATAATGACATGTTTACTTATCATTTATCATGATTAAACATAGTGTAACAATATCTTAATATGATTCATATGTAATTAGTAAGACGTTGTTATAACGATAATCGTTATATATATCGTTTCGAGTTTCTTAATTCAATAAACTCAATTTTATGTATATAACACATTGTTAAATTTCCTAATGAGATACTTACTTATCATAATATCATGTTAACTATATATATAATCATATATATGTCATCATATAGTTTTTACAAGTTTTAACGTTCGTGAATCACCGGTCAACTTGGGTGGTCAATTGTCTATATGAAACCTATTTCAATTAATCAAGTCTTAACAAGTTTGATTGCTTAACATGTTGGAAACATTTAATCATGCAAATATAGTTTTTATTTAATATATAATCATGGAAAAGTTCGGGTCACTACAGTACCTACCCGTTAAATAAATTTCGTCCCAAAATTTTAAGTTGTAGAAGGTGTTGACGAATCTTCTGGAAATAGGTGCGGGTATTTCTTCTTCATCTGATCTTCACGCTCCCAGGTAAACACGGGTCCTCTACGAGCATTCCATCGAACCTTAACAATTGGTATCTTGTTTTGCTTAAGTCTTTTAACCCCACGATCCATTATTTTGACGGGTTCTTCAATGAATTGAAGTTTTTCGTTGATTTGAATTTTGTCTAACGGAATAGTGAGATCTTCTTTAGCAAAACATTTCTTCAAATTCGAGACGTGAAAAGTGTTATGTACAGCTGCGAGTTGTTGGGGTAACTCAAGTCGGTAAGTTACTGGTCCGACACGTTCAATAATCTTGAATGGTCCAATATACCTTGGATTTAGTTTCCCTCGTTTACCAAATCGAACAACGCCTTTCCAAGGTAAAACTTTAAGCATGACCATCTCGCCAATTTCAAATTCTATATCTTTTCTTTTAATGTCAGCATAGCTCTTTTGTCGACTTTGGGCGATTTTCAATCGTTGTTGAATTTGGATGATCTTCTCGGTAGTTTCTTGGATAATCTGTCTATCCCCCACTTCACTCCAACAAATCGGAGACCTGCACTTTCTACCATAAAGTGCTTCAAACGGCGCCATCTCAATGCTTGAATGGTAGCTGTTGTTGTAGGAAAATTCTGCTAACGGTAGATGTCGATCCCAACTGTTTCCGAAATCAATAACACATGCTCGTAGCATGTCTTCAAGCGTTTGTATCATCCTTTCGCTCTGCCCATCAGTTTGTGGATGATAGGCAGTACTCATGTCTAGACGAGTTCCTAATGCTTGCTGTAATGTCTGCCATAATCTTGAAATAAATCTGCCATCCCTATCATAGATAATAGAGATTGGTATTCCATGTCTAGAGACGACTTCCTTCAAATACAGTCATGCTAACTTCTCCATCTTGTCATCTTCTCTTATTGGCAGGAAGTGTGCTGATTTGGTGAGACGATCAACTATTACCCAAATAGTATCAAAACCACTTGCAGTCCTTAGCAATTAGGTGATGAAATCCATGGTAATGTTTTCCCATTTCCATTCTGGGATTTCGGGTTGTTGAAGTAGACCTGATGGTTTCTGATGCTCAGCTTTGACTTTAGAACACGTCAAACATTCCCCTACGTATTTAGCAACATTGGCTTTCCTACCTGGCCACCAAAAATGTTTCTTGAGATCTTTGTACATCTTCCCCGTTCCAGGATGTATTGAGTATCTGGTTTTATGAGCTTCTCTAAGTACCATTTCTCTCATATCTCCAAATTTTGGTACCCAAATTCTTTCAGCCCTATACCGGGTTCCATCTTCCCGAATATTAAGATGCTTCTCCGATCCTTTGGGTATTTCATCCTTTAAATTTCCCTCTTTTAAAACTCCTTGTTGTGCCTCTTTTATTTGAGTAGTAAGGTTATTGTGAATCATTATATTCATAGCTTTTACTCGAATGGGTTCTCTGTCCTTTCTACTCAAAGCGTAGGCTACCTCATTTGCCTTCCCCAGGTGGTAACGAATCTCAAAGTCATAATCATTTAATAATTCAATCCACCTGCGCTGTCTCATGTTCAGTTGTTTCTGATTAAATATATGTTGAAGACTTTTGTAGTCGGTATATATAATACTTTTGACCCCATATAAGTAGTGCCTCCAAGTCTTTACTGCAAAAACAACAGCGCCTAATTCCAAATCGTGTGTCATATAATTTTGCTCGTGAATCTTCAATTGTCTAGACGCATAAGCAATTACCTTCGTTCGTTGCATTAATACACAACCGAGGCCTTGCTTTGAGGCGTCACAATATATCACAAAATCATCATTCCCTTCAGGCAATGACAATATAGGTGCCGTAGTTAACTTTTTCTTCAACAATTGAAACGCTTTTTCTTGTTCATCCTTCCATTCAAATTTCTTTCCTTTATGCGTTAATGTAGTCAAGGATTTTGCTATTTTAGAAAAATCTTGGATGAATCTTCTGTAGTAACCATTCAGTCCTAAAAATTGGCGTATATGCTTCGGAGTTTTAGGGGTTTCCCACTTTTCAACGGTCTCAATCTTTGCCGGATCCACCTGAATACCTTCTTTGTTCACTATGTGACCGAGGAATTGAACTTCTTCCAACCAAAATGCACATTTTGAAAACTTAGCGTACAGTTTTTCTTTCCTCAACATCTCTAGCACTTTTCTCAAATGTTCTTCGTACTCTTGATCATTCTTTGAGTAGATAAGTATGTCATCAATGAAAACAATGACAAACTTGTCGAGATATGGCCCACACACACGGTTCATGAGGTCCATGAGCACAGCTGGTGCGTTAGTCAATCCAAACGGCATAACCATAAACTCGTAATGACCGTAACGCGTTCTGAAAGCAATCTTCAGAATATCGTCCTCCTTCACCCGTATTTGATGATACCCAGAACGTAAATCAATCTTCGAATAAACTGACGAGCCTTGTAATTGATCAAATAAGTCGTAGATTCTCGGTAGTGGGTAACGGTTCTTGATGGTAAGTTTGTTCAACTCTCGGTAGTCGATACACAACCTGAATATACCATCCTTCTTTTTGACAAACAAAACAGGAGCTCCCCATGGTGATGTACTTAGTCGTATGAAACCACGCTCTAGAAGTTCTTGTAATTGGCTTTGAAGTTCCTTTATTTCGCTGGGTGCGAGTCTGTATGGAGCACGAGCTATTGGTGCAGCTCCCGGTAGAATATCTATTTGAAATTCAACGGATCGGTGTGGAGGTAATCCCGGTAATTCTTTCAGAAATACATCGGGAAATTCTTTTGCGACGGTAACATCATTGATGCTCTTTTCTTCAGTTTGTACTTTCTCGACATGTGCTAGAACAGTATAGCAACCCTTTCTTATTAGCTTTTGCGCCTTCAAATTACTAATAAGATTTAGCTTCGCGTTGCTCTTTTCTCCGTACACCATTAAGGGTTTTCCTTCTTCTCGTACAATGCGAATTGCATTTTTGTAACATACGATCTTTGCTTTCACCTATTTCAACCAGTCCATGCTAATTATCACATCAAAACTCCCTAACTCTACTGGTATCAAATCAATCTTAAATGTTTCGTTAACCAGTTTAATTTCTCGATTCCGACATATATTATCTGCTGCAATTAATTTACCGTTTGCTAATTCTAGTATAAACTTATTATCCAAAGGCGTCAATGGACAACTTAATTTAGCACAGAAATCCTTACTCATATAGCTTCTGTCCGCACCCGAATCAAATAAAACATAAGCAGATGTATTGTCAATAAGAAACGTACCCGTAACAAGCTCCGAGTCTTCATGCGCTTCAACCGCATTAATGTTGAAGACTCTTCCTCGACCTTGCCCATTATTATCCCCCTGATTTGGACACATATTTTTGTAATGGCCCTTCTTCCTGTATCCAAAACAGGTAATGTCTGCATAACTTGTTCCGGCATTATTTGTTCCCTTAGCCATTGATTCGTAGATTTCGCACTTTGTCGCACCATGGCCCTTTCTATTACACTTAGTACACACTGCTGTACAGAGCCCAGTTGGATGGTATCCTTCACATCTCTGGCAGAATTTCTGCCTCTTGTTGTTATTGTTGGGATTGTTGTTGTTGCGGTTGTTATTGTTGTTGAAACGGTTGTTGTAGTTGTTGCTGGGGTGGTTGTTGTTGTTGCGTTTGTTGTTGCGAAAATTGGTGCGATTGTAGTTATGATTGTTGGGTTGATTATTGAAATTGTGACCCTTGTCACTGGTTTCTTCCCATTTCCTCTTGACTTGTTTCGTATTGGCTTCTTCGGCCGCCTATTCTTTAATCCTTTCCTCAATTTGATTTATAAGTTTATGAGCCATTCGACTTGCCTTTTGTATGGAGGCGGGCTCATGTGAACTTATATCCCCTTGGATCCTTTCCGGTAACCCTTTTACAAATGCGTCGATTTTCTCTTCTTCATCTTCGAACGCTCCCGGACACAATAGGCACAACTCTGTGAATCGTCGTTCGTACGTGGTAATATCAAACCCTTATGTTCGTAACCCTCTAAGTTCTACCTTGAGCTTATTGACCTCGTTTCTGGGACAGTACTACTCGTTCATTAAGTGTTTGAATGCTGACCACGGTAGTGCATAAGCAGCATCTTGTCCCACTTGTTCGAGATAGGTATTCCACCATGTTAACGCAATACCTGTGAAGGTATGCGTGGCGTACTTTACCTTATCTTTCTCAGCACATTTTCTTATAACAAACACAGATTTGACCTTTTTGGTCCATCGTTTCAGTCCGACTGGTCCTTCAGTTCCATCAAATTCCAGAGGTTTACAGGCAGTGAAACCCTTGTAGGAGCATCCTACACGGTTTCCTGTGGAGTTAACTGAAATGTCCCGTTCTTATTGATTAAAAACGTTCCATATTAATTGATTTCGTTGCGAGGTTTTGACCTCTATATGAGACGTTTTTCAAAGACTGCATTCATTTTAAATCAAACCATAACCTTTATTTCATCAATAAAGGTTTAAAAAGCTTTACGTAGATTATCAAATAATGATAATCTAAAATATCCTGTTTACACACGACCATTACATAATGGTTTACAATACAAATATGTTACAACAAAATAAGTTTCTTGAATGCAGTTTTTACACAATATCATACAAGCATGGACTCCAAATCTCGTCCTTATTTAAGTATGCGACAGCGGAAGCTCTTAATAATCACCTGAGAATAAACATGCTTAAAAAGTCAACAAAAATGTTGGTGAGTTATAGGTTTAACCTATATATATCAAATCATAATAATAGACCACAAGATTTCATATTTCAATACACATCCCATACATAGAGATAAAAATCATTCATATGGTGAACACCTGGTAACCGACATTAACAAGATGCATATATAAGAATATCCCCATCATTCCGGGACACCCTTCGGATATGATATAAATTTCGAAGTACTAAAGCATCCGGTACTTTGGATGGGGTTTGTTAGGCCCAATAGATCTATCTTTAGGATTCGCGTCAATTAGGGTGTCTGTTCCCTAATTCTTAGATTACCAGACTTAATAAAAAGGGGCATATTCGATTTCGATAATTCAACCATAGAATGTAGTTTAACGTACTTGTGTCTATTTTGTAAATCATTTATAAAACCTGCATGTATTCTCATCCCAAAAATATTAGATTTTAAAAGTGGGACTATAACTCACTTTCACAGATTTTTACTTCATCGGGAAGTAAGACTTGGCCACTGGTTGATTCACGAACCTATAACAATATATACATATATATCAAAGTATGTTCAAAATATATTTACAACACTTTTAATATATTTTGATGTTTTAAGTTTATTAAGTCAGCTGTCCTCGTTAGTAACCTACAACTACTTGTCCACAGTTAGATGTACAGAAATAAATCGATAAATATTATCTTGAATCAATCCACGACCCAGTGTATACGTATCTCAGTATTGATCACAACTCAAACTATATATATTTTGGAATCAACCTCAACCCTGTATAGCTAACTCCAACATTCACATATAGAGTGTCTATGGTTGTTCCGAAATATATATAGATGTGTCGACATGATAGGTCGAAACATTGTATACGTGTCTATGGTATCTCAAGATTACATAATATACAATACAAGTTGATTAAATTATGGTTGGAATAGCTTTGTTACCAATTTTCACGTAGCTAAAATGAGAAAAATTATCCAATCTTGTTTTACCCATAACTTCTTCATTTTAAATCCGTTTTGAGTGAATCAAATTGCTATGGTTTCATATTGAACTCTATTTTATGAATCTAAACAGAAAAATTATAGGTTTATAGTCGGAAAAATAAGTTACAAGTCGTTTTTGTAAAGGTAGTCATTTCAGTCGAAAGAACGACGTCTAGATGACCATTTTAGAAAACATACTTCCACTTTGAGTTTAACCATAATTTTTGGATATAGTTTCATGTTCATAATAACAATAATTTTCTCAGAATAACAACTTTTAAATCAAAGTTTATCATAGTTTTTAATTAACTAACCCAAAACAGCCCGCTGTGTTACTACGACGGCGTAAATCCGGTTTTACGGGGTTTTTCGTGTTTCCAGGTTTTAAATCATTAAGTTAGCATATCATATAGATATAGAACATGTGTTTAGTTGATTTTAAAAGTCAAGTTAGAAGGATTAACTTTTATTTGCGAACAAGTTTAGAATTAACTAAACTATGTTCTAGTGATTACAAGTTTAAACCTTCGAATAAGATAGCTTTATATGTGTGAATCGAATGATGTTATGAACATCATTACTACCTTAAGTTCCTTGGATAAACCTACTGGAAAAGAGAAAAATGGATCTAGCTTCAATGGATCCTTGGATGGCTCGAAGTTCTTGAAGCAGAATCATGACACGAAAACAAGTTCAAGTAAGATCATCACTTGAAATAAGATTGTTATAGTTATAGAAATTGAACCAAAGTTTGAATATGATTATTACCTTGTATTAGAATGATAACCTACTGTAAGAAACAAAGATTTCTTGAGGTTGGATGATCACCTTACAAGATTGGAAGTGAGCTAGCAAACTTGAAAGTATTCTTGATTTTATGTAACTAGAACTTGTAGAATATATGAAGAACACTTAGAACTTGAAGATAGAACTTGAGAGAGATCAATTAGATGAAGAAAATTGAAGAATGAAAGTGTTTGTAGGTGTTTTTGGTCGTTGGTGTATGGATTAGATATAAAGGATATGTAATTTTGTTTTCATGTAAATAAGTCATGAATGATTACTCATATTTTTGTAATTTTATGAGATATTTCATGCTAGTTGCCAAATGATGGTTCCCACATGTGTTAGATGACTCACATGGGTTGCTAAGAGCTGATCATTGGAGTGTATATACCAATAGTACATACATCTAAAAGCTGTGTATTGTACGAGTACGAATACGGGTGCATACGAGTAGAATTATTGATGAAACTGAACGAGGATGTAATTGTAAGCATTTTTGTTAAGTAGAAGTATTTTGATAAGTGTATTGAAGTCTTCCAAAAGTGTATAAATACATATTAAAACACTACATGTATATACATTTTAACTGATTCGTTAAGTCATCGTTAGTCGTTACATGTAAGTGTTGTTTTGAAACTTTTAGGTTAACGATCTTGTTAAATGTTGTTAACCCAATGTTTATAATATCAAATGAGATTTTAAATTATTATATTATCATGTATGAATATCTCTTAATATGATATATATACATTAAACGTCTTTACAACAATAATCGTTACATATATGTCTCGTTTAAAAATCATTAAGTTAGTAGTCTCGTTTTTACATATGTAGTTCATTGTTAATATACTTAATGATATGTTTACTTATCATAGTATCATGTTAACTATATATATATCCATATATATGTCATCATATAGTTTTTACAAGTTTTAACGTTCGTGAATCACCGGTCAACTTGGGTGGTCAATTGTCTATATGAAACATATTTCAATTAATCAAGTCTTAACAAGTTTGATTGTTTAACATGTTGGAAACATTTAATCATGTAAATATCAATCTCAATTAATATATATAAACATGGAAAAGTTCGGGTCACTACAGTACCTACCCGTTAAATAAATTTCGTCCCGAAATTTTAAGCTGTTGAAGGTGTTGACGAATCTTCTGGAAATAAATGTGGGTATTTCTTCTTCATCTGATCTTCACGCACCCAGGTGAACTCGGGTCCTCTACGAGCATTCCATCGAACCTTAACAATTGGTATCTTGTTTTGCTTAAGTCTTTTAACCTCACGATCCATTATTTCTACGGGTTCTTCGATGAATTGAAGTTTTTCGTTGATTTGGATTTCATCTAACGGAATAGTGAGATCTTCTTTAGCAAAACATTTCTTCAAATTCGAGACGTGGAAAGTGTTATGTACAGCCGCGAGTTGTTGAGGTAACTCAAGTCGGTAAGCTACTGGTCCGACACGATCAATAATCTTGAATGGTCCAATATACCTTGGATTTAATTTCCCTCGTTTACCAAATCGAACAACGCCTTTCCAAGGTGCAACTTTAAGCATGACCATCTCTCCAATTTCAAATTCTATATCTTTTCTTTTAATGTCAGCGTAGCTCTTTTGTCGACTTTGGGCGGTTTTCAACCGTTGTTGAATTTGGATGATCTTCTCGGTAGTTTCTTGTATAATCTCAGGACCCGTAATCTGTCTATCCCCCACTTCACTCCAACAAATCGGAGATTTGCACTTTCTACCATAAAGTGCTTCAAACGGCGCCATCTCAATGCTTGAATGGTAGCTGTTGTTGTAAGAAAATTCTGCTAACGGTAGATGTAGATCCCAACTGTTTCCGAAATCAATAACACATGCTCGTAGCATGTCTTCAAGCGTTTGTATCGTCCTTTCACTCTGTCCATCAGTTTGTGGATGATAGGCAGTACTTATGTCTAGACGAGTTCCTAATGCTTGCTGTAATGTCTGCCAGAATCTTGAAATAAATCTGCCATCCCTATCAGAGATAATAGAGATTGGTATTCCATGTCTGGAGACGACTTCCTTCAAATACAGTCGTGCTAACTTCTCCATCTTGTCATCTTCTCTTATTGGCAGGAAGTGTGCTGATTTGGTGAGACGATCAACTATTACCCAAATAGTATCAAAACCACTTGCAGTCCTTGGCAATTTAGTGATGAAATCCATGGTAATGTTTTCCCATTTCCATTCCGGGATTTCGGGTTGTTGAAGTAGACCTGATGGTTTCTGATGCTCAGCTTTGACCTTAGAACACGTCAAACATTCTCCTACGTATTTAGCAACATCGGCTTTCATACCTGGCCACCAAAAATGTTTCTTGAGATCCTTGTACATCTTTCCCGTTCCAGGATGTATTGAGTATCTGGTTTTATGAGCTTCTCTAAGTACCATTTCTCTCATATCTCCAAATTTTGGTACCCAAATCCTTTCAGCCCTATACCGGGTTCCGTCTTCCCGAATATTAAGATGCTTCTCCGATCCTTTAAATTTCCCTCTTTTAAAACTCCTTGTTGCGCCTCCTTTATTTGAGTAGTAAGGTTATTATGAATCATTATATTCATAGATTTTACTCGAATGGGTTCTCTGTCCTTCCTGCTCAAGGCATCGGCTACCACATTTGCCTTCCCCGGGTGGTAACGAATCTCAAAGTCGTAATCATTCAATAATTCAATCCACCTACGCTGCCTTATATTCAGTTGTTTCTGATTAAATATGTGTTGAAGACTTTTGTGGTCGGTATATATAATACTTTTGACCCCATATAAGTAGTGCCTCCAAGTCTTTAATGCAAAAACAACCGCGCCTAATTCCAAATCATGCGTCGTATAATTTTGTTCGTGAATCTTCAATTGTCTAGACGCATAAGCAATCACCTTCGTTCGTTGCATTAATACACAACCGAGACCTTGCTTTGATGCGTCACAATAAATCACAAAATCATCATTCCCTTCAGGCAATGACAATATAGGTGCCGTAGTTAGCTTTTTCTTCAATAACTGAAACGCTTTCTCTTGTTCATCATTCCATTCAAATTTCTTCCCTTTATGCGTTAATGCAGTCAAGGGTTTTGCTATTCTGGAAAAGTCTTGGATGAACCTTCTGTAGTAACCAGCTAGTCCTAAAAACTGGCGTATGTGTTTCGGAGTTTTCGGGGTTTCCCATTTTTCAACAGTTTCTATCTTTGCCGGATCCACCTTAATACCTTCTTTGTTCACTATGTGACCGAGGAATTGAACTTCTTCCAACCAAAATGCACACTTTGAAAACTTAGCGTACAATTCTTCCTTCCTCAATACTTCTAACACCTTTCTCAAATGTTCACCATGTTCTTGGTCATTCTTTGAGTAAATAAGTATGTCATCAATGAAAACAATGACAAACCTGTCAAGGTATGGTCCACACATTCGGTTCATAAGGTCCATGAACACAGCTGGTGCATTAGTTAAACCAAACGGCATGACCATAAACTCGTAATGACCGTAACGTGTTCTGAAAGCAGTCTTTGGAATATCATCTTCTTTCACCCGCATTTGATGATACCCGGAACGTAAGTCAATCTTTGAATAAACAGACGAGCCTTGTAGTTGATCAAATAAGTCGTCGATTCTCGGTAGTGGGTAGCGGTTCTTGATGGTAAGTTTGTTCAACTCTCGGTAGTCGATACACAACCTGAATGTACCATCTTTCTTCTTGACAAACAAAATAGGAGCTCCCCACGGTGATGTGCTTGGTCGAATGAAACCACGCTCTAAAAGTTCTTGTAATTGGCTTTGCAGTTCTTTCATCTCGCTGGGTGCGAGTCTGTAAGGAGCACGAGCTATTGGTGCAGCTCCTGGTACAAGATCTATTTGAAATTCAACGGATCGATGTGGGGGTAATCCCGGTAATTCTTTCGGAAATACATCGGGAAATTCTTTTGCAATGGGAATATCATTGATGCTCTTTTCTTCAGTTTGTACTTTCTCGACGTGTGCTAGAACAGCATAGCAACCTTTTCTTATTAGTTTTTGTGCCTTCAAATTACTAATAATATGTAGCTTCGTGTTGCCCTTTTCTCCGTACACCATTAAGGGTTTTCCTTTTTCTCGTATAATGCGAATTGCATTTTTGTAACAAACGTTCTCTGCTTTCACTTCTTTCAACCAGTCCATACCGATTATCACATCAAAACTCCCTAACTCTACTGGTATCAAATCAATCTTAAATGTTTCGCTAACCAGTTTAATTTCTCGATTCCGACATATATTATCTGCTGAAATTAATTTACCATTTGCTAATTCGAGTAAAAATTTACTATCCAAAGGCGTCAATGGACAACTTAATTTAGCACAAAAATCTCTACTCATATAGCTTCTATCCGCACCCGAATCAAATAAAACGTAAGTAGATTTATTGTCAATAAGAAACGTACCCGTAACAAGCTCCGGGTCTTCCTGTGCCTCTGCCGCATTAATATTGAAAACTCTTCCGCGGCCTTGTCCATTCGTGTTCTCCTGGTTCGGGCAATTTCTAATAATGTGGCCCGGTTTTCCACATTTATAACAAACTACATTGGCATAACTTGCTCCGACGCTACTTGCTCCGCCATTACTTGTTCCGACACCATTTGTTCCTTTCGTTCTATTAACCCCTGGTCCGTAGACCTCACACTTCGCCGCGCTATGACCATTTCTTTTACACTTGTTGCAAAATTTGGTGCAGAACCCCGAGTGATACTTTTCACACCTTTGGCATAGCTGCTTCTGATTGTTGTTGTTGTTGCGGTTATTATTATTATTGGGATGATTGTTGTAGTTGCTATTGCTGTTGTTGTTGTTGTTGTTGTTGTTATTGTTGGGCCGTTTGTTTTAGTTGCGATTGATGTTGCGATTGTTGGGATAATTATTGCGATTATTGTTGTAATTGCTGTTGTTGTTGTATTGGTGATTCTTATCACCGTTTTCCTCCCACTTTCTTTTGACTTGCTTCACATTGGCCTCTTCAGCAGTCTGTTCTTTAATTCTTTCTTCAATCTGGTTCACTAGTTTGTGAGCCATTCTACATGCCTGTTGTATGGAGGCGGGCTCGTGTGAACTTATATCTTCTTGGATTCTTTCCGGTAATCCTTTCACAAACGCGTCGATCTTCTCTTCCTCATCTTCGAATGCTCCCGGACACAATAGGCACAATTCTGTGAATCGTCTTTCGTACGTGGTAATATCAAATCCTTGGGTTCGTAACCCTCTAAGTTCTGTCTTGAGCTTATTGACCTCGGTTCTGGGACGGTACTTCTCGTTCATCATGTGCTTGAATGCTGACCAAGGTAGTGCGTACGCATCATCTTGTCCCACTTGCTCTAGATAGGTATTCCACCATGTTAACGCAGAACCTGTGAAGGTATGCGTAGCGTACTTCACTTTGTCCTCTTCAGTACACTTACTTATGGCAAACACCGATTCGACCTTCTCGGTCCACCGTTTCAATCCGATCGGTCCTTCGGTTCCATCAAATTCCAAAGGTTTGCAGGCAGTGAATTCTTTGTAGGTGCATCCTACACAATTTCCTGTACTGCCAGATCCAAGGTTATTGTTGGTATGTAGCGCAGCCTGTACTGCGGCTATGTTTGAAGCTAGAAAAGTACGGAATTCCTCTTCATTCATATTCACGGTGTGTCGAGTAGTCGGTGCCATTTCCTTCAAAATAGTCAAATGGAACAAGTTAATCATACAGAATATTAAGAGTAGTTAATAGTATTTCGTAGCATAATATGAACTCATTTATAAAAGCTTTTTCTTCATATTAGCGTTTTATAAGTTTAAATTCGGGTAGTACCTACCCGTTAAGTTCATACTTAGTAGCTAATATACAATTCAACTACTACAATTCTATATGAAAAACTAATTGTAATAATATTTCGCGTTCAAACTTTTATACAATATTTTACAAACTTACAATACCGCTTATTTTACATAAAGCATGAAATATAGCACACAATAACTTTGATACAAGATAGTTGTGAAGATAATTCTAGCTAGTACACAAGTCGTTCAGCAAAGGCAATAAAGACACGTAATTCATACGTCCAGAAACAAGTCATGCATTCTGGTTTTACTAGGACTACTTCCCATCCTTGGTCTTGTGGAACATAACCGTTATGGCCGTTGATAAGACAGCGTGTTATAACGTCATCAAAGGGACGAGGGTTACGTAATGACCAACAGTCTCGTAATAACCTAAAAACCTCATTTCTTACCCCAATTACCGACTCCGTCACTTGTGGGAACGTTTTGTTTAATAGTTGTAGCCCGATGTTCTTGTTCTCACTTTGGTGAGAAGCGAACATTACTAACCCGTAAGCATAACATGCTTCTTTATGTTGCATTTTAGCCGCTTTTTCTAAATCACGAAGTCCTATATTCGGATATACTGAGTCAAAATAATTTCTTAACCCGTTGCGTAAAATAGCATTTGGGTTCCCCGCAATATATGCGTCAAAGTAAACACATCGTAACTTATGGATTTCCCAATGTGATATTCCCCATCTTCCGAACGAAAGCCTTTTATAAACCAAGGCATTCTTGGAACGTTCTTCGAATGTCTTACAAACTGATCTCGCCTTAAATAGTTGTGCCGAGGAATTCTGACCGACTCTAGACAAGATTTCATCAATCATGTCTCCGGGTAGGTCTCTTAAAATATTGGGTTGTCTATCCATT
Source organism: Rutidosis leptorrhynchoides (assembly GCF_046630445.1). Lineage (NCBI taxonomy): Eukaryota > Viridiplantae > Streptophyta > Magnoliopsida > Asterales > Asteraceae > Rutidosis > Rutidosis leptorrhynchoides. The sequence goes on from NC_092336.1 coordinate 278,098,958, forward strand.
TTGTGTTTTTATACTGTAAAATAGACAAGAGTTAGATTCATAAAAAAAATACTTATTAATACAAGCAATTTTTACATATATCATAAAGCATAAGCACACTATATTACATATATTACACCACACGAATATAACTATCTTATTCCGACTCGCTCGTTTCTTCTTGTTCGGTTTTAGTTCGTTTTGCCAAGTTTCTAGGGATATATGATGTTCCCCTAATACGAGCCGTCGTTATCCACATTGGTTTAGAAAACCTGGTGGTTTAGAGGTTCCCGGGTCATTGTTACAACTTAAGGACTTCGGGGGTTGACGATACATATAAAGTTCATCGGGGTTGGAATTAGATTTCTCTATTTTTATGCCCTTTCCCTTATTATTTTCTTTTGCCTTTTTAAATTCAGTTGGGGTAATTTCTATAACATCAACGGAATTCTCGTCGGAATCCGATTCATCGGAGAATTGGTAATCCTCCCAATATTTTGATTCCTTGGCGGAAACACCATTGACCATAATTAACCTTGGTCGGTTGGTTGAGGATTCTCTTTTACTTAACCGTTTTATTATTTCCCCCACCGGTTCTATTTCTTCTTCCGGTTCCGATTCTTCTTCCGGTTCCGATTCTTCTTCCGGTTCCGACTCTTCTTCCGGTTCCTCTTCGGGAACTTGTGAATCAGTCCACGAATCATTCCAATTTACATTTGACTCTTCATTATTATTAGGTGAGTCAATAGGACTTGTTCTAGAGGTAGACATCTATCACATAATATCAAACACGATAAGAGATTAATATATCACATAATATTCATATGTTAAAAATATATAGTTTCCAACAAAAATGTTAAGCAATCATTTTTAAAGAAAACACGGTCGAAGTCCAGACTCACTAATGCATCCTAACAAACTCGATAAGACACACTAATGCAAATTTTCTGGTTCTCTAAGACCAACGCTCTGATACCAACTGAAATGTCCCGTTCTTATTGATTAAAAACGTTCCATATTAATTGATTTCGTTGCGAGGTTTTGACCTCTATATGAGACGTTTTTCAAAGACTGCATTCATTTTAAAACAAACCATAACCTTTATTTCATCAATAAAGGTTTAAAAAGTTTTACGTAGATTATCAAATAATGATAATCTAAAATATCCTGTTTACACACGACCATTACATAATGGTTTACAATACAAATATGTTACAACAAAATAAGTTTCTTGAATGCAGTTTTTACACAATATCATACAAGCATGGACTCCAAATCTCGTCCTTATTTAAGTATGCGACAGCGGAAGCTCTTAATAATCACCTGAGAATAAACATGCTTAAAAAGTCAACAAAAATGTTGGTGAGTTATAGGTTTAACCTATATATATCAAATCATAATAATAGACCACAAGATTTCATATTTCAATACACATCCCATACATAGAGATAAAAATCATTCATATGGTGAACACCTGGTAACCGACATTAACAAGATGCATATATAAGAATATCCCCATCATTCCGGGACACCCTTCGGATATGATATAAATTTCGAAGTACTAAAGCATCCGGTACTTTGGATGGGGTTTGTTAGGCCCAATAGATCTATCTTTAGGATTCGCGTCAATTAGGGTGTCTGTTCCCTAATTCTTAGATTACCAGACTTAATAAAAAGGGGCATATTCGATTTCGATAATTCAACCATAGAATGTAGTTTCACGTACTTGTGTCTATTTTGTAAATCATTTATAAAACCTGCATGTATTCTCATCCCAAAAATATTAGATTTTAAAAGTGGGACTATAACTCACTTTCACAGATTTTTACTTCGTCGGGAAGTAAGACTTGGCCACTGGTTGATTCACGAACCTATAACAATATATACATATATATCAAAGTATGTTCAAAATATATTTACAACACTTTTAATATATTTTGATGTTTTAAGTTTATTAAGTCAGCTGTCCTCGTTAGTAACCTACAACTAGTTGTCCACAGTTAGATGTACAGAAATAAATCGATAAATATTATCTTGAATCAATCCACGACCCAGTGTATACGTATCTCAGTATTGATCACAACTCAAACTATATATATTTTGGAATCAACCTCAACCCTGTATAGCTAACTCCAACATTCACATATAGAGTGTCTATGGTTGTTCCGAAATATATATAGATGTGTCGACATGATAGGTCGAAACATTGTATACGTGTCTATGGTATCTCAAGATTACATAATATACAATACAAGTTGATTAAATTATGGTTGGAATAGATTTGTTACCAATTTTCACGTAGCTAAAATGAGAAAAATTATCCAATCTTGTTTTACCCATAACTTCTTCATTTTAAATCCGCTTTGAGTGAATCAAATTGCTATGGTTTCATATTGAACTCTATTTTATGAATCTAAACAGAAAAATTATAGGTTTATAGTCGGAAAAATAAGTTACAAGTCGTTTTTGTAAAGGTAGTCATTTCAGTCGAAAGAACGATGTCTAGATGACCATTTTAGAAAACATACTTCCACTTTGAGTTTAACCATAATTTTTGGATATAGTTTCATGTTCATAATAACAATCATTTTCTTAGAATAACAACTTTTAAATCAAAGTTTATCATAGTTTTTAATTAACTAACCCGACGACGTAAATCCGGTTTTACGGTGTTTTTCGTGTTTCCAGGTTTTAAATCATTAAGTTAGCATATCATATAGATATAGAACATGTGTTTAGTTGATTTTAAAAGTCAAGTTAGAAGGATTAACTTTTATTTGCGAACAAGTTTAGAATTAACTAAACTATGTTCTAGTGATTACAAGTTTAAACCTTCGAATAAGATAGCTTTATATGTGTGAATCGAATGATGTTATGAACATCATTACTACCTTAAGTTCCTTGGATAAACCTACTGGAAAATAGAAAAATGGATCTAGCTTCAATGGATCCTTGGATGGCTCGAAGTTCTTGAAGCAGAATCATGACACGAAAACAAGTTCAAGTAAGATCATCACTTGAAATAAGATTGTTATAGTTATAGAAATTGAACCAAAGTTTGAATATGATTATTACCTTGTATTAGAATGATAACCTACTGTAAGAAACAAAGATTTCTTGAGGTTGGATGATCACCTTACAAGATTGGAAGTGAGCTAGCAAACTTGAAAGTATTCTTGATTTTATGTAACTAGAACTTGTAGAATATATGAAGAACACTTAGAACTTGAAGATAGAACTTGAGAGAGATCAATTAGATGAAGAAAATTGAAGAATGAAAGTATTTGTAGGTGTTTTTGGTCGTTGGTGTATGGATTAGATATAAAGGATATGTAATTTTGTTTTCATGTAAATAAGTCATGAATGATTACTCATATTTTTGTAATTTTATGAGATATTTCATGCTAGTTGCCAAATGATGGTTCCCACATGTGTTAGGTGACTCACATGGGCTACTAAGAGCTGATCATTGGAGTGTATATACCAATAGTACATACATCTAAAAGCTGTGTATTGTACGAGTACGAATACGGGTGCATACGAGTAGAATTATTGATGAAACTGAACGAGGATGTAATTGTAAGCATTTTTGTTAAGTAGAAGTATTTTGATAAGTATATTGAAGTCTTCCAAAAGTGTATAAATACATATTAAAACACTACATGTATATACATTTTAACTGATTCGTTAAGTCATCGTTAGTCGTTACATGTAAGTGTTGTTTTGAAACTTTTAGGTTAACGATCTTGTTAAATGTTGTTAACCCAATGTTTATAATATCAAATGAGATTTTAAATTATTATATTATCATGTATGAATATCTCTTAATATGATATATATACATTAAACGTCTTTACAACAATAATCGTTACATATATGTCTCGTTTAAAAATCATTAAGTTAGTAGTCTCGTTTTTACATATGTAGTTCATTGTTAATATACTTAATGATATGTTTAATTATCATAGTATCATGTTAACTATATATATATATCCATATATATGTCATCATATAGTTTTTACAAGTTTTAACGTTCGTGAATCACTGGTCAACTTGGGTGGTCAATTGTCTATATGAAACATATTTCAATTAATCAAGTCTTAACAAGTTTGATTGTTTAACATGTTGGAAACATTTAATCATGTAAATATCAATCTCAATTAATATATATAAACATGGAAAAGTTCGGGTCACTACATTAACTCCACTGCTAGACCCTTAGTTATTGTTGTTTTGCATTGCAGCTTGTACTGCGGCTATATTTGCTGCAAGGAAAGCACGGAAGTCTTCCTCACTCATGTTCAAGTTCTGACGAGTAGTCGGTGCCATTTCCTTCAAAAATAGCCAAAAGAATTAAGTTAATCATACAGAATATTAAGAGTAGTCAATAGTATTCCGTAGCATAATATGAACTCATTTATAAAAGCTTTTTTTTCATATTAGCGTTTTATAAGTTTTAATTCGAGTAATACCTACCCGTTAAGTTCATACTTAGTAGCTAACATACAATTTAACTACTACAATTCTATATGAAAACTGATTATAATAATATTTCACATTCAAACTTTTATACAATATTTTGTAAACTTACAATACCGCTATTTTACATATAGCATGAAATATAGCACATAAAAACTCTGATACAAAACAGTTGCGAAGACAATTCTAGTTAATACGCAAGTCGTTCAAGAAAGGCAATAAAGACACGTAATTCATACGTCCAGAAACAAGTCATGCATTCTGGTTTTACTATGACTACTTCCCATCCTTGGTCTTGTGGAACATAACCGTTGTGACAGTTGACAAGACAACATGTTGTAATGTCGTCAAAAGGAAGAGGGTTTCGTAATGTCCAACAGCCCCGTAATAATCTAAAAACCTTGCTTCTCATCTCAACTACCGAGTCCATCACTTGTGGGAATGTTTTATTTAAAAGTTGCAACCCAATGTTCTTTTTCTCAATTTGATGAGAAGTGAACATTATTAACCCGTAAGCATAACATGCTTCTTTATGTTGCATGTTAGAAGCTCTTTCTAACTCATGAAATCCTATGTTGGGATATGGTGAGTCAAAATAGGTTCTTAACCCGTAGCGTAAAATTGCATTTGGGTTCCCCGCATTTAACGCTTTAAAGAAAATACGGCGTAACTTACGGTCTCCCCAATGTGATATACCCCACCTATCAAAGGAAAGCCTTTTATAAACTAAGGCATTTCTGGGAAGTCTTTCAAGTGTTTGACAAGTTAATTTCGCCATAACTAAATGTGCTGATGAATTCTGACCGACTCTAGACAAGATTTCCTCAATCATATCCTCTGGTAGGTCTTCTAAAATATTCGGTTGTCTACCCTTAACGTCCATTTTGTTTTTATACTGTAAAATAGACAAGGATTAGATTCGTAAAAGATAGTTAACAAACAATACGAGCAATTTTTACATAGAACATAAAAGTACAAGCACACTATATTACATATATTACACAACATGATTACAACTCTTTAATCCGACTCACTCGTTTCTTCTTCTTCGGACTTGGTTCGTTTTGCTAATTTCCTAGGGATATATGATGCTTCCCTAATACGAGCTGTCATTTTCCACAATGGTTTAGAAAAACCTGGTGGTTTAGAGGTTCCCGGGTCATTGTTACATTTTAGGAAATACGGATGTTGCCGATACATATAAAGTTCATCGGGGTTGGAATCGGGTTTCTCTATTTTTATACCTTTTTCCTTATTATTTTCTTTCGCTTTATTATATTGGGTCGAGGTAATTTCTATAATATCATCTGAATCCTCATCGGGATCCGATTCATCGGAAAATTGATAATCTTCCCAATATTTTGCTTCCTCGGCGGAAACACCATTGACCATTATTAACTTTGGTCCGTTGGTTGAGGATTTTCTTTTATTTAATCGATTTACTATAGGTATCAATATTTCTTCTTCCGGAACCTCTTCTTCTTCTTCTTCTTTCGATTCCTCCTCTTCTGATTCCTCTTCTTCCGGTTCCTCTTCTTCCGGTTCCCCTTCTTCCGGTTTCTCTTCTTCCGGTTCCTCTTCGGGAATTTGTGAATCTTCCCAAATTATATTCGACTCTTCATTATTATTAGGTGAGTCGATGGGATTTGTACTAGTGGTAGACATCTATCACACAATATCAAACACATTAAGAGGTTAATATATCACATAATATTTACATGTTAATAATATATAGTTTCCAACAAAAGTGTTAAGCAATCGTTTTTAAAGATAAAAAAGTCGAAGTCTAGACTCACTAATGTATCCTAACAAACTCGATAAGACACACTAATGCAAATTTCTGGTTCTCTAAGTCCAACGCTCAGATACCAACTGAAATGTCCCGTTCATATTGATTATAAACGTTCCATATTAATTGATTTCGTCGCGAGATTTTGACCTCTATATGAGACGTTTTTCAAAGACTGCATTCGATTTTAAAACAAACCATAACCTTTAAAATATTACGATGATTATCAAATAATGATAATCTAAAATATAGCGTTTTTCACACGACCATTACATAATGGTTTACAATAATATTACACATCAACATAAGTCTTCGAATGCAGTTTTTAAACAATATTATACAAGCATGGACTCCAAATTTTATCCTTAATTTAGTATGCAACAGCGGAAGCTCTTAATAATCACCTGAGAATAAACATGCTTAAAATGTCAACAAAATTGTTGGTGAGATATAGGTTTAACCTACATATTATTAAATCATAATAATAGACCATAAGATTTCATTTTTATAACACATCTCTTATCAGGCATTTCGCAAACTGCATAGAGATAAAAATCATTCATATGTTGAACACCTGGTAACCGACGTTAACTTAATGCATAGAATATCCCCAAAATAGAACCTCTCGTCTGTATAATAATCTCGAAGTACTAAACCATCCATAACCTGAATGGGGGTTGTTAAGCCTAATAGATCTATCATTAGGATTCGCGTCAATTAGGGGTCATTTCCCTAATTCTTAGGCTACCAGACTTGAAGGGCCATATTCGGTTTAATAATCTAACCATAGAATGTAGTTTTGCGTACTTGTGTCTATTTTGTAAAACATTTATAAAGCTGCATGTATTCTCATCCCAAAATATTAGATTTTAAAAGTGGGACTATAACTCACTTTCACAGATTTTTACTTCGTCGGGAAGTAAGACTTGGCCACTGGTCGATTCACGAACCTATAACAAATATGTACATATATATCAAAGTATGTTCAAAATATATTTACAATATTTTTTAATACGTTTTAATGTTTTAAATATTTTCTGTCAGCTGTCCTCGTTAGTAACCTACAACTAGTTGTCCATAGTTAGATGTACATAAATAAATTGATATATATTATCTTGAATCAATCCACAACCCAGTGTATACACGTTTCAGGCTAGATCACAACTCAAAGTATATATATTTTTGGAATCAACCTCAACCCTGTATAGCTAACTCCAACATCACTGCATATAGAGTGTCTATGATTGTTCTAAATAATATATATACATGGGTCGATATGATATGTCAAAACATTTGCATACGTGTCTATGGTATCCCAAGATTACATAATATATTAGAATACATGTATAATACAATATAAGTTAGCTAGGATATGATTTGTATAGAATTGTTAATATTTCCCGTAGCTACAACAATCAAAAAATATCCAATCTTGTTTTACCCATAACTTCTTCGTTTTAAATCCGTTTTGAGTGAATAAAATTGCTATGGTTTCATATTGAACTCTATTTTATGAATCAAAACAGAAAAAGTATAGGTTTATAGTCAAAAATATAAGTTACAAGTCGTTTTTGTAAGAGGTAGTCATTTCAGTCGAAAGAACGACGTCTTGATGACCATTTTGAAAAACATAATTCCACTTTGAGTTTAACCATGATTTTTGGATATAGTTTCATGTTCATAAGAAAAATTATTTTCCCAGAAGAACAACTTTTAAATCAAAGTTTATCATAGTTTTTAATTATCAAACCCAAAACAGCCCGCGGTGTTACTACGACGGCGTATGTCCGATTTTTCGGTGTTTTTTCGTGTTTCCAGGTTTTAAATCATTAAGTTAGCATATCATATAGATATAGAACATGTGTTTAGTTGATTTTAAAAGTCAAGTTAGAGTTTGCGAACAAGTTTAGAATTAACTAAACTATATTCTAGTGATTTCAAGTTTAAACCTTCGAATAAGATAGCTTTATATGTATGAATCGAATGATATTATGAACATCATTACTACCTCAGGTTTTGTGGATAAACCTACTGGAAAAGATACAAATGGATCTAGCTTCAAAGGTTCCTTGGATGGCTTGAAAGTTCTTGAAGCAGAATCATGACACGAAAATAAGTTCAAGTAAGATCATCACTCGAAATAAGATTGTTATAGTTATAGAAATTGAACCAAAGTTTGAATATGAGTATTACCTTATATTAGAAAGATATCTTACTGTAAATAAGAAAGATTTCTTGAGGTTAGATGATCACTTTACAAGATTGGAAGTAAGCTAGCAAACTTGGAAGTATTCTTGATTTTATGAAACTAGAACTTATAGAATTTATGAAGAACACTTAGAACTTGAAGATAGAACTTGAGGGAGATCAATTAGATGAAGAAAATTGAAGAATGAAATTGTTTGTAGGTGTTTTTGGTCATTGGTATATGGATTAGATATAAAGGATGTGTAATTTTGTTTACTTGTAAATAGGTCATGAATGATTACTCATATTTTTGTAATTTTATGAGATATTTCATGCTAGTTGCCAAATTATGGTTCCTACATGTGTTAGGTGACTCACATGGGCTGTTAATAGCTGATCATTGGAGTGTATATACCAATAGTACATACATCTAAAAGCTGTGTATTGTACGAGTACGAATACGGGTGCATACGAGTAGAATTGTTGATGAAACTGAACGAGGATGTAATTGTAAGCATTTTTGTTAAGTAGAAGTATTTTTATAAGTGTCTTGAAGTATTTCAAAAGTGTATGAATACATATTAAAACACTACATGTATATACATTTTAACTGAGTCGTTAAGTCATCGTTAGTCGTTACATGTAAATGTTGATTTGAAACCTTTAAGTTAACGATCTTGTTAAATGTTGTTAACCCAATGTTTATTATATCTAATGAGATGTTAAATTATTATATTATCATGATATTATGATATATTAATATATCTTAATATGATATATATACATTTAAATGTTGTTACAACGATAATCGTTACATATATGTCTCGTTTCGAAATCCTTAAGTTAGTAGTCTTGTTTTTACATATGTAGTTCATTGTTAATATACATAATGACATGTTTACTTATCATTTATCATGATTAAACATAGTGTAACAATATCTTAGTATGATTCATATGTAATTAGTAAGACGTTGTTATAACGATAATCGTTATATATATCGTTTCGAGTTTCTTAATTCAATAAACTCAATTTTATGTATATAACACATTGTTAAAATTCCTAATGAGATACTTACTTTTCATAATATCATGTTAACTATATATATAATCATATATATGTCATCATATAGTTTTTACAAGTTTTAACGTTCGTGAATCACCGGTCAACTTGGGTGGTCAATTGTCTATATGAAACCTATTTCAATTAATCAAGTCTTAACAAGTTTGATAGCTTAACATGTTGGAAACATTTAATCATGCAAATATAGTTTTTATTTAATATATAATCATGGAAAAGTTCGGGTCACTACAGGCCAAAACATTAACCACCAGTTGATCGGACTGAGGCTTACCAGAAGTTCCTCCACCACCGTGTTGTATATATATAATTCACACGCGACGGACGCGTCATTCACACATATATACACCACGATTGTCTAGGCTATCACATGAGGAACCCAACCTGCAGGTTGACTTCTCCTACCGAGGCTACCACACAATAGGGACGCACTGGGCTCCAGCAGACAAGCATAAACTGACATGCAGTCATCACAACATACTAACTAACCGTAATAGAAAGTATATCTAACAAGCATGACAATCATAATATAACATGCTACTCTATACTATATACTCCAGTTAGTCCCACTCACCGAATACCACCAACTAGCTTAGATAATCTATTACTGAGCGGCTTCCTTATCCTTATCACCTGAACATAAGGCAAATCAAGTTAGTTTCTGTCCATTAACACAAAACAGCACAGTACAGCAAATCAGTATCAAAAAGCGTCGATAAAAAGTCTACTTAACACTTATGATTTTTCAGAATTTACATCCTGATCATCATAAGTCACGCGGACAGCATAACGGCTAGCAAAACAACTAAATTTCACAATAATTCATCACTGATCTAAATCCGTACGGTTGCACATGCATTCGTACGGTTGCAAGTCCATCCGTACGGTTGCATCGTGCACCCGTACGGTTGTACACCCACTGCTCGGTTGCACTAACATCACTGCATCCGTACGGTTGCACATGCACCCGTACGGTTGCACAGTGTACCCGTGCGGTTGCAAGATGCAACTGTAAGGTTGTGTTCTTCGTGCAACAGTAGCAGAAACTGATGGGTTTCAAGCACAAATCACCGATTCTTGCTCTAAAGCTCGATTTTGACCTCAAAACTAACCAAATCAAGTATACTAAACATGTAGGAGCATAAACCCATAAGATTTTGACATAAACAACACCCAATAAACCATTTTTGACTCAAATTACACACTTTGTGAAAACTTACACAAAAGCCCAAGATTAATCCCAAATTGAAGATGTCTATGATCGATTGATAATCCACAAAGCTCATATAACATACATACAACATATATTGAGCATCTAACAAGCTTAAGTAACATCAATTAGCAAGATTAAAGCATAAAATGCATATTTCTATCTTGAACACTAAACCCTAACTAACAAGAATTAAAGCAAGAATCTGAAGCACAAACCTTGAATATAAGCTATAGATGATGCATGAATTCAGTATCTAGCTTTACTTGATCTAATTTCACTCTTAGATTAAACTTAGGGTTAGAGATTTGGGAGTGAAAGTAAGTATGAGATGTTTTGGGAGTTTTCTAGAGAAATCAAGAAATGAGCAGCCATATAGTATAAAATGGGTTAAAATCCCATACCTCATAACACATGGGTATTTATCAGTAATCTGAAATCTTTCATACATCAATAGGCGACCCTAACGAGGTCTAAATTAAATAAACAAACATGTTATGTGAACCTTATCACAAATTGGTCTTAACCAAATACACAACTAATTATAAACATATAATTATTAAAATCACTAATTAACACCATACAAGGGCAATTTGGTCATTTTCACATAGGTCCGATCTCAGGATGTTACAAATCTACCCCCCTTAAAGAGATTTCGTCCTCGGAATCTGGTTAATCAAGGTCAACCAAGGTCATGGGTATTACAAACCACCACAACGGTTATAACTAGACCTATGTCAAAACATGTCTTGCGGTCATACGCCTTACAAAGCTCCGTCCATTCTCGTAGGTCAAAAGCTAACTTACCGGTCTAAAGTCAAACACACCATCTGCTAGTCTACTACCCAAGGGTCAAGACCCGCTATATGCCGATCTGCAAACTTACTTACTTACTTACACTACGCGATATCTGAATCTTTCCTCACATTCTGATCTAGAAAACGGTCTTTACCACTAGCTAAAGAAATTCAATGCTGAAAACCTGTCGCTATCTAATAATTGAACAAGTCTCCTTTCGTCTGAATCCCAAACTTGATCTATCATCAATCTTACGAAATACCACAAAAATTCCTTCTCAAGTCTAGGTTTTACACACTAACATCTCGAGTCACTACTAATGACCCACTACATGGTATCTGTCAATCATGATTTGAGGTTAACCCCGAGTCACCTTCATCAAATTTCCTAAATCAACTCAGTCTAAAACACTGAATAATGGCTATCATTTACCTTAGAACACATAAACTTGGCTAATTTCATCACTACAATATCGCCAAGTCAACTCGGATTATACTAAATTACCCAAACTCTGAAATTTAATACCTGTTTCAATCCCGATATTTAAGAATTTCGTTGAAATTCGTTTATCTGGGTCAATATTCACCCAATTATTCAATGACTAAATCGTGATTCTGGTCAACTCAATCATAGTAGAAATGATTACCTACCCAATTTCAAATCAATTAAATCATTATATCACAAATCTTGAGTAAAGAATAACCATCCTTGTAACACCCTAGGCAAATCCCACATCGCCCACGGACATGAGTGATCATGGGATTATAAGGTAATACTCACGCTTAAATGACACAACGCGTTTTGGGACCACATGCAGAGCGGGTGAGCGAGTACATTGTGGTTAAGCGTGATCGGGCGAGAGCATTACCAGGATGGGTGACCTGCTGGGAAAGTGCTTCTCGTGTGTGGTCTCCAAGAAAAAACCGTGCGCCTGCGGGAAAAGCGAACAATATTGTGGTCATGTTAAGCTGGGGTGTTACAGAATGGTATCAGAGCCACTCATGTGTCGTTGGGGGTGGTGGGGCAAACCTCATCGAGGACGATGAGTCCCTAAGGGGAGGGTGAATGTAACACCCTAGGCAAATCCCACATCGCCCACGGACATGAGTGATCATGGGATTATAAGGTAATACTCACTCTTAAATGACACAACGCTTTTTGGGACCACATGCAGAGCGGGTGAGCGAGTACGTTGTGGTTAAGTGTGCTCGGGCGAGAGCACTACCAGGATGGGTGACCTCCTGGGAAAGTGCTTCTCGTGTGTGGTCGCCAAGAAAAAGCCGTGCGCCTGCGGGAAAAGCGGACAATATTGTGGTCATGTTAAGCTGGGGTGTTACAATCCTCATGTTCCGGAAGTAATTATCCAAGTGTTAATTCCCTCAAGTAACATTAATACACATGCCCAACATTGCTAAAGTTACATCAGAAAGATAATCACTTGGTTAAAATGCTACTAGAACCGGCAATTAAATACCTATTTCAAACTTTATATTTAAAACTTTCGTCAATTCACTCAACTTATGTCAATATTTACCCAAAATTCATCACTTAAAGCATGGCTTTATTCATATCATCATTAGAAGAAAAACTTACAAATGCAATATTAAACCAACATTAATCATTCGAACATTAACACAAGTAATAAACATCTATCTAACAATTAACTCCGTCAAATGACATCAATACATGTATTTGACACCGCTAAAACTATCTCTGCATCGTCTTTATTTTACTTAGAACTTCATCAGAACTCAAAACTAAAGCTTATTCGATCATCAATAGCCTAGGTACAGATATTGTTCAACTAGCATTACTATGTCAGAAAAGTCAACTCTCGGTCAACAATCATAAAAAATTGCATTAATCGTCAAACAACATCCGATTTAACATTCTTTACATCTCTTCCGACTCTCGAAACTACTGTGTGATTTACTACAATGTATTTCCGCTGGCCAGAATAATACATCATTCTAAATCACACTTTCATTTCGAGTATTTCGGAACAAGATCTTAATCGAGTTCATCAATACAACACGGTCTATTTTCTCAAGTCACTGGTAGTTATAAATCTCCACTATATCCCACAACTAATAGATTTTACAATCTAAGACTATCAAAATCGCAAAAAGTCTTGAAAGTAAACACCTAACTCGGTTCTAGTTCGATCTTAATTCTACTAAGTCCTCTTTAGCAACCACATTTGTAAATCTGATCTAACATTCAATAAACTATACCTACTTACTTCGTCTTATTTGTAAATACTATTATCGTTCGTCCTCAACCTTACATTCAAATCTTCAAAAGATAAAATATTCACAACAATCACTATCAAACCACCAGCTGAATGATTCTACCTTAACAGTAATATGATCACTATTCTAATCACGTCTCCCAACCTAATCAAGATTCATCATAATTCAGCGTGAACTGAATTCCTATTCCCGTTAAGGTCTTTTCTACTTCCAAAAAAGTCACTAAACAAATGTCTCATATACGGACATCTTATGAGCCACATCAATTCAAAAAAGTCAACAACTTCTCAGGACAACTCTACGGGTCCTATATAGTTAGTCCAATCCTGCAACGGTACAGCCAAGCTAGTAATACTCCTCACATAACGACAAAACATAGTATTTCTATCTTCAGTCAAGACTACATGGAAAGCTTCATTCAAACTTACTTTTGAAAGATCACCATCAACTCACATGAGTCTATGGTAGGAAAAGCGATTTCTCAAGGTCTTACTATGGTCACAATCATCTGAACCAAAAGTCGACATCATACATGACACGTAAACCACATACCTACGTCAACAACAAACAGGGTTCGAGTCCTCTTATTAGAAGACAAGGAAACTATTACTCAATTCCAACCCTTATGGGCCACTACGTGTGCCCTGTCAATCCATGGAAATGAATTATATTTCACCTAAGTCCAACACAACAAGTCCCGTCATACTACAATATCACAGGGTCCATCATCTACTGGTTCAGTCACGGTCGACAAGCATGAAGACTACACTTCACGTAGTTAGATACTAGGGTTCGGGACTTTCAACAATCATCAAGGAGTCACTAGCCTAATCAGTCTCTATGTGTCACTACATGTGTCCCATCGGTAAACAGTAAAGAAAGGACTTCATACTCATCTTGGTTAATACTAACAAATCATTCACGTTAATTCTTCCAGTCTAGGTCAACAGTAGTCTCACGTACAGTATAACAGACCATATAACAAACAATTCACAACAGCATGAAAAAATATCACAAGGTCATTTCTATAAAGTCTCACAGAACATGGCAGTCAGTCTAAGGGAATAAAATCCCAATGATGGCTAGGGTAGCTCCAGAGACAATTGTCGTAACTGGATTCGTCAACTGTCATATATTTCTATGTTACATGAATAAGAATTCAACCGCAACTAGAAACACTAATCGTCACATATTATCATTACAACAAACACAAAATTTGACAAAGACAGGAATACAACTTACAGGTACAATAATAATAATTACATCAATGTAACAAGAATGTACCTTTATGAATAAGAAGACATCTTTTGTATCTATCAACACCTCGATCGCACTCGCACCCTTGACCCTCATCAACTGAATCCTCATCCTTGGGCCACGTCAACTAATACTTGTCAAGTCCTTCATCCAAATCGGTATCAAACACGTCCACCGAAGTTCTGTCAGCACTGAGGGTCAACGGGGAACCAGCAGGGTGGAATCAATCTTCATACCTGTCTTATTACAACATCTCACACACAAAGGTTTAGTAGATAATCTGTTAGTTTCTATCAACTAACTCGTCAATACCTACTTCATTCACTTAATCCACCCCTAAGATATGTTTGACTCGACACATGGTTTGGGAACATGTCACTTCCGTGTACATGCTGCCAAATCTACGCTCTGATACCAAGTTTTAACACCCCAGATTTTTTTATAAATACAGCGAAAGATAATTTATCAGATACATTATATAAACATGTATATATATAATGTGTTTATTATTAAGAGGATTATATATATATATATATATATATATATATATATATATATATATATATATATATATATATATATATATATATATATATATATATATATATATATATATATATATATATAATCCTCTTAATAATAAACACGTTAATAATAAAAGACCGGGTGTTATATTAAAACATTAATACAGCTTTAATAGAAATGACGCGACATCAAAGTTTTGACTAGTCAAAACATATCTCCCAACAATCCGTCTTCCTGGAATCTATCAAGTATGCAACAGTCAACCTGCAGGAAAGAGGATGGGGGTTAGCACGAAGCTAAGTGAATGCAACTAACTACAAGAAATAGCATACAGAACTGTTATACTAATCATCTCACATAGTCTAACACATAAATATCACCCAGGTGCCATCTACAGAGATTCTGGCTGCTCGGCCAAACCATTAACCACCAGTTGATCGGATTGGGGCTGATAATGCCAAAAATGAACACATATTTTATAGCATTATTCCCCAAGAAAGACAAGATTTTAGTTGATATTGTTCAATTTTCAAGTAATATTCGTTTATATTAAATAAGTGCGAAGACAAAAGGCGAAAACGACGAATTGAAGACACAAAGGTCCAAACAGCTCAAAAGTACAAGATACAATCAAAAAGGTTCAAATCATTGATGAAGAACGTCTAAAAATGACAAGAGTACAAGTTACAAAACGCAAAGTACACGATATAAAATTGTACGAAAGGATGTTCGAAAATCCGGAACCGGGACATGAGTCAACTCTCAACGCTCGACGCAATGGTGTAAAAATTACGAGTCAACTATGCACAAGAATAAAATATAATATTTAAATAATTCATAATAAGAATAATATTAAATAATAAAAAGTTGTTAATTGAGCATAGTTCAGGGGTCGTAAATGAAAATTCAATTTCATATTTTGCCTATAAAAGGCGATGATTTACGTTCAATTAAGGATACCCTTTTCTATCCTAAATCTATCTTTCTATATATATATCGATCCCTTTTCTATATCTAATATCAATATCTATAATTCTCTATCATAATGTTAATGTAATAAGATATAACAATAATCTTAATTTTAAGTTTAAATTATGATAATAATAAGATTTATGATAGAGATCGTTTGAGTGTGTAAGTCGAAATTCTGTCCGTGTAACGCTACGCTATTTTTAATCATTGTAAGTTATGTTCAACCTTTTTACATTAATGTCTCGTAGCTAAGTTATTATTATGCTTATTTAAAACGAAGTAATCATGATGTTGGGCTAATTACTAAAATTGGGTAATTAGGCTTTGTACCATAATTGGGGTTTGGACAAAAGAACGACACTTGTGGAAATTAGACTATGGGCTATTAATGGGCTTTATATTTGTTTAACTAAATGATAGTTTGTTAATGTTAATATAAAGATTTACAATTGGGCGTCCCTATAAATTACCATATACACTCAATCGGACACGATGGGCGGGGTATTTTTATGTACGAATAATCGTTCATTTTACCGGACACGGGAATGGATTAATAGTCACTAGAATAATTAAAACAGGGGTGAAATTATGTACAGGGACACTTGGTATAATGGATAACAAAATATTAAAACCTTGGGTTACACTCAGTTGACATCCTGGTGTAATTATTAAACAAAGTATTAAAATCTTGTTACAGTTTAAGTCCCCAATTAGTGGAAAATTTAACTTCGGGTATAAGGATAATTTGACGAGGACACTCGCACTTTATATTTATGACTGATGGACTGTTATGGACAAAAACCAGACGGACATATTAAATAATCCAGGACAAAGGACAATTAACCCATGGGCATAAAACTAAAATCAACACGTCAAACATCATGATTACGGAAGTTTAAATAAGCATAATTCTTTTATTTCATATTTAATTTCCTTTATTTTATATTTAATTGCACTTCTAATTATCGCATTTTTATTGTTATTTTATTTAATTGCACTTTTAATTATCGTACTCTTTAATTATCGCAAGTTTATTTTATCGCACTTTTATTATTCGCAATTTCATTATCGTTATTTACTTTATGCTTTAATTTAAGTCTTGTATTTATTTTTAATATTTTACATTTGGTTTTAACTGCGACTAAAGTTTTAAAATCGACAAACCGGTCATTAAACGGTAAAAACCCCCTTTATAATAATAATATTACTTATATATATATATATATATATATATATATATATATATATATATATATATATATATATATATTTGTATTTTTATAAAAGTAAACTAATATAGCGTTAAGCTTTGTTTAAATAGATTCCCTGTGGAACGAACCGGACTTACTAAAAACTACACTACTGTACGATTAGGTACACTGCCTATAAGTGTTGTAGCAAGGTTTAAGTATATCCATTCTCTAAATAAATAAATATCTTGTGTAAAATTGTATCGTATTTAATAGTATTTCCTTGTAAAAATTAATAGTATTTTATACCCCTCTGCTTTGACATCAAGTATTTTTGGCGCCGCTGCCGGGGAGCGCCGAAGCGAAACGCTATATAAAAAAAAAGGAATCTAGACAACTAGTTACCTTATTTTAAGATATATTCGAAAAAAAAAAATTTTAAAAAGAAAAAAAAA
This sequence comes from Rutidosis leptorrhynchoides, assembly GCF_046630445.1. NCBI lineage: Eukaryota > Viridiplantae > Streptophyta > Magnoliopsida > Asterales > Asteraceae > Rutidosis > Rutidosis leptorrhynchoides. Next base: position 278,117,129 of record NC_092336.1, read on the forward strand.
TCTCGTTTTAAAAAAAAAAAAAAAAATCTCCAATTATTTTCAAAATTCTTCAATGATTGTTGTAAATCTTGGGACCCACCCATGTGGGGTTGTCACGGTTAAAAAAAAAAAAAAAAATCACATGCATATCTTTGAATTATCAACACAATCTAATTGTTTATGTCTTTCGTTTACCAATACAACAAAAGTCGTTGCTTTACTTATTCAAGTGGGCCGATTGATTTTATTGGATGTATAATTCCAATTTTTATTTCTGCATAAACACATGCATGTATCAAAACATGCACCTCCCCACATGAACATATACAATCAAAAGTCTATATAATTCAAAAAAAAAAATAAAAAAATAAAAAAAATTCACTAAGAGTAGTTTTCCTTACTAGTATTTGCAATAGTTATTTTTATTTTTAGATTTTTAGGCTTTGTCGTAAAATCCCTTAAGTGCTTATTCCTTAGACTAAGTATTAGGTGCTTTAGAATTTTGCGACGGCATTTTTCGTACTATTTTCTTATTTCGTATTTTTCGACGCCTTTTACCTATGTATCAATTACAATTCCAATTAGTGATCTCAATTTGTAATTTTAATTTTAAAATAGTGATAGTAATAAGGTTGGATTAGTCGTGTGTTTTTTAAGCCACTTTTCGCCTTTTTATTTTTCGACACTTTTCGACGCGCAATCTATTTCTTCCTTATTTCTCGTCATTCTAGTTATAGGACATAGAATTTTATCTACTTCTTATCTAATATTTCTTAAACGGAAAGAGAAATTATCTAAGTGGTTAAATTAATAGACGTTGACATTTTTCTGGTTCGTAGTAATAGTTGGATTTGTACGTGGAACGGGTTGTTGGTGCCAAACAGTCCTCAATTATATTGAGACCAAATGAATCCTGCCCCTCTGCTGCATCTTTTGGCTATTCGAAACGTGGGCAAAAATCAGAAAAGTCTATTAATTGGATAGCTTATATAAGTTTTTCTTATTATTTTTATAACTAATAGGATATTCTGTGAATGCACCGAGCAAGACGTTCACCGCCGGTCATACGTTCACCACCTGTAACTCGATCAAGACATCGTTTAACAAATATCGCCGCCGTTGATTTTTCTTTAGAATCGTCATCAAGTCGACCGAATACTCAAACTCAAATTTCCGATAATCCAGTTTTTGAAACAAACCTCACAATTGAGAATCCGGAGAATACTCAGGGACAATTCCGAGATCCTGATCCACTAATTATTCCTCCAGAACCTCCAATCATTCAAACAGAGATTGTTGAGGAAGAAACCATTAAATCAGAATCCTCTAGTGATTCAGATTCAACACTTCCAATCATGGAAAATCTAGAACCTCTAAGTATGGAAGACCGAATGAGAGCTAAACGTACTGGCCAAGGTCATGCAATTACTCAACCAAACGTTAATGCGCCAGATTATGAAATCAAAGGACAAATTCTACATATGGTGACTAACCAATGCCAATTCAGTGGTGCGCCGAATGAAGACCCAAACGAACATCTTCGTACCTTCAATAGAATTTGTACACTATTCAAAATCCGAGAAGTAAAAGACGAACAAATCTATCTCATGTTATTTCCCTGGACTTTAAAGGGAGAAGCCAAAGATTGGTTGGAATCGTTACCTGAAGGGGCGATTGATACATGGGACGTTTTAGTTGAAAAATTTCTTAAACAATTCTGTCCTGCATCTAAAGCCGTAAGACTTCAAGCAGAAATTGTTACGTTCACACAGAAGCCAAATGAAACTCTATATGAGGCGTGGACAAGATATGGAAAGTTGTTAAGAGGATGTCCGCAACATGGTTTAGACACCTGTCAAATAGTACAAATATTCTACCAAGGATGCGACATCACTACAAGGAAAGACATAGATATAGCAGCTGGTGGTTCTATTATGAAGAAAACCGAAACTGATGCTTACAAAATTATTGATAACACTGCTTCCCACTCACATGAGTGGCACCAAGAAAAAGATATCGTTAGATCATCTAAAGCAGCTAGAGCCGATTCTAGCCATGACTTAGATTCCATTTCCGCAAAGATAGATGCTGTGGAGAGACGAATGGAAAAGATGACTAAAGATATTCACTCAATACGAATTAGTTGTGAGCAGTGTGGAGGACCACATTTGACAAAAGATTGTCTCAGTATTGAATTAACAATGGAACAAAGAGAGAATATTTCATACATAAACCAAAGGCCTGGAAATAATTATCAGAATAATTATCAACCGCCAAGACCTATTTACAATCAAAATCAGAACTATAACCGAAATATTCCATACAACAACCAACAAGGTCCTAGCAATCAACAAGTATCCAACAATACTTACAATCAGCAAAGACCTAATTTTCAAAACAAACCACCACAACAAACCGATGATAAAAAGCCGAATTTAGAAGATATGATGACGAAGCTAGTTGAAACTGAAACGCAGTTTTTCACATCTCAGAAACAAACTAATGAACAAAATGCTCAAGCATTTAGAAATCAACAAGCTTCTATTCAAAATCTGGAACAAGAAGTAAGTAACCTAGCAAGGTTAATAGGTGAAAGAAAACCGGGAAGTCTACCTAGTGATACAAATGCTAACCCCCGGAATGAAACAACTAAAGCCATTACCACAAGAAGTGGTACAACACTTAAACCACCTGAAATACCTGTAACTTCTGATAAAGCTATTCCTACTCCACAAGAACCACAACCTGATCAAGATAAGGAAAAAGAACCGGTAGTTGAAAAGGTTAATGAAGACAACACAGTTAAGGCTAAACCTTATGTTAAACCATACCAACCACCACTTCCTTACCAGAGTAAAATGAGAAAAGAAAGACTTGAAGCCGAGCAATCTAAATTTTTGGATATGTTTAAACAAATAAATGTAAATCTTCCTTTCATTGATGTGATTTCAGGAATGCCAAGGTATGCTAAATTTTTGAAAGATCTAATCACAAATAGAAAGAAAATGGAAGAACTCTCGGCTGTCACTATGAATGCAAATTATTCAGCAGTGCTGTTGAATAAGATACCCGAAAAACTCTCTGATCCAGGAAGTTTCACAATTCCATATTTTCTGGGTAGTCTTAGTTCAATAGAAGCATTGGCAGACTTAGGTGCTAGTATAAATCTAATGCCGTATTCACTATACACTAAACTAGACCTTGGAGAATTGAAACCAACCAGAATAAGCATACAACTAGCCGATAGATCAATAAAATATCCTAGAGGGATAATGGAGAACATGCTAGTTAAAGTTGGTACTTTAGTATTTCCAGTAGATTTTGTTGTTTTGGACATGGAAGAAGATTCTCAAGTTCCTCTCATATTAGGAAGACCATTCTTAAACACGGCTAAAGCAATGATAGACGTGTTCGGTAAGAAACTGACCCTAAGTATAGAAGATGAGAGTGTTACCTTTTCAGTTGATAGAGCAATGCAACAACCACAATCTGCAGATGATACATGTTATTATATTCAAACTATAGATGCACATGCAGAATTATTAGAAGAATTTCCAGAATTACAAGGAACAGGAGAATGTTCTTTAGGAGAAGGTAATGAACCAATTGATGAAGCTGAAATGTTAGCTACACTAATAGCTAATGGATATGAACCAACAACAGAAGAAATTCAAATGCTAAAAGAAGAAGACAGATATCGATATAAATCATCGATAGAAGAACCACCGAAATTAGAATTAAAGCCACTTCCAAACCATTTGGAATACGCTTATTTACATGGTGAATCTGAATTACCTGTAATAATATCGTCTTCTCTTACTGAAAATGAGAAATCACAACTCATTTCTGTGTTGAAAGCCCATAAACCAGCCATTGCATGGAAGATTCATGATATTAAAGGAATAAGTCCTTCGTATTGCACACATAAAATCCTTATGGAAGAAGGTCATAAAACGTATGTGCAACGCCAACGAAGACTAAATCCTAATATGCAAGATGTAGTTAAGAAAGAGATTATTAAACTGCTAGATGAAGGTCTAATTTATCCAATCTCTGATAGTCCATGGGTAAGCCCAGTTCAATGCGTACCTAAGAAGGGTGGCATGACTGTCATTACAAATGAGAAAAATGAGCTTATTCCTACTAGGACTGTAACAGGATGGCGTGTATGTATTGATTATAGAAAATTAAATGACGCCACCAGAAAAGATCACTTTCCCTTACCTTTTATAGATCAAATGTTGGAAAGATTAGCCGGAAATAGTTACTATTGTTTTCTAGATGGATTTTTCGGATATTTTCAAATTCCAATAGCACCCGAAGACCAAGAGAAAACCACATTCACGTGCCCTTATGGTACTTTTGCTTACAAACGCATGCCATTTGGACTTTGTAACGCCCCTGCAACCTTTCAAAGGTGTATGATGGCGATTTTTCATGACATGATAGAAGAATGCATGGAAGTTTTCATGGATGACTTTTCAGTCTTCGGTGATACATTTGAATCATGTCTAGTTAATCTTGAACGAATGCTTATTAGATGCGAACAATCAAATCTAGTACTTAATTGGGAGAAATGCCATTTCATGGTTAAAGAAGGCATCGTTCTTGGACATAAAATTTCAAAAGAAGGAATCGAAGTGGATAGAGCTAAAGTAGATGTAATTGCTAAACTTCCACATCCCACCAATGTTAGAGGAATTAGGAGTTTTCTAGGGCATGCCGGTTTTTACCGACGTTTCATAAAAGATTTTTCTAAAATTGCCACTCCTATGAATAAACTCCTAGAAAAGGATGCTCCATTCATCTTTTCAGATGAGTGTATCAAATCTTTTAATATTCTTAAAGAGAAACTAACTAATGCGCCGATCATGATAACACCAAATTGGAATCTACCATTTGAACTAATGTGCGATGCAAGTGATTTTGCAATGGGAGCCGTTTTAGGACAAAGGATTGAAAAACGATTTCAACCTATATATTATGCTAGTAAGACGTTACAAGGAGCATAAACAAACTATACAACTACTGAAAAAGAACTCCTTGCTATTGTCTTTGCTTTTGACAAATTTCGATCATATCTCGTTCTAGCAAAAACGGTGGTATATACCGACCATTCTGCTCTTAGATACCTATTTTCAAAACAAGATGCTAAACCAAGATTAATCCGTTGGATCTTACTCTTACAAGAGTTTGATATTGAAATCCGAGATAAAAGAGGAGCAGAAAATCTCGCCGCTGATCATCTTTCTCGTCTTGAAAATCCCGAATTAGAAGTTCTAAATGAATCGGCCATACAAGACAATTTTCCTGATGAATATCTATTGAAGATAGATTATAAAGAAATCCCATGGTTTGCAGACTATGCAAACTACTTAGTTTGTGGATTCCTTGAAAAAGGATTATCGTACCAAAAACGAAAGAAATTCTTCAGTGATATAAAACACTATTTCTAGGAAGATCCACATTTGTTTAAAAGTTGTCCAGATGGAATAATACGCCGATGTGTATTTGGAGATGAAGCTAGTAAAATTTTAAACCATTGTCACACAGGACCAACAGGAGGGCATTATGGACCTCAACTAACAGCTAGAAAAGTTTATGAAGCTGGATTCTATTGGCCTACAATTTACAAAGACGCACACCTTCTTTGCAAATCCTGTGATGCTTGTCAAAGGGCCGGAAAAATAAGTCAACGTGATGAAATGCCACAAAATGTCATCCAAGTATGTGAAGTATTTGACATTTGGGGTATTGACTTTATGGGTCCATTTCCAAAATCTCATAATAATCTATATATACTCGTAGCCATTGATTATGTATCTAAATGGGCGGAAGCACAAGCTCTCCCAACTAACGATGCACGAGTTGTAGTCAACTTTTTAAAACGTCTTTTTGCAAGGTTTGGAACACCGAAAGCTTTAATAAGTGATCGGGGTACTCATTTCTGTAATAATCAACTTGAGAAAGTTCTTAAAAGATATGGAGTAACTCATAAAATCTCCACCGCATATCATCCACAAACAAGTGGACAAGTTGAAAATACCAACCCAGCCTTAAAACGTATTCTAGAGAAAACCGTAGGATCAAATCCGAAGGAATGGTCCATTAAATTGGAGGATGCACTCTGGGCTTTTAGAACAGCCTACAAAACTCCAATTGGAACCATACCTTTTAGACTTGTTTATGGAAAAGCATGTCATCTTCCAGTAGAAATTGAACACAAAGCATTTTGGGCTTTGAAAACATGTAATCTTGATTTACATGAAGCTGGACGTCTACGATTAAGTCAACTACACGAATTAGAAGAATTAAGACATGAAGCATACGAAAATTCGTTAATCTATAAGGAAAGAACGAAGAAATGGCATGATAAAAGAATCAGAAGTTCAAAAGAATTTAAAAAAGGAGACAGAGTTCTTCTTTTCAATTCACGATTCAAGCTATTTCCTGGAAAATTGAAATCAAGATGGTCTGGACCATTCATAGTCAAAAGAGTTTTCCCATACGGAACGATAGAATTAATAAATTCAAATGGGATTGAATTTAAAGTTAATGGTCACAGAGTTAAACATTACATACATGGTCCGATGGAAGTCGACAACGAATTTAATCACAATTTCGACACCACAGCTAACTAAGTGTGGGGAGAATCAAGTCTTTAAAGGATAATATGTATTTCTGTTAGAGTTAGATTGTCTGTTTTCGTGTAGTTCTCGAAAATGGAACCCGAATGGTCTTTCCCTAGAAAACCCTAAAGAACTAGTCTTCTCCCCCCATTCTGAATTTTTATTTTTTTTTAGGTTTTTACAAAATGAAGACTGCCTGTGAACTAAACCATGGTCTAATGCTACACGCTTTGATCACTAAACGTAATAATGACATACTACCGAGTGAATTAGTATCAGTAATCAGAGAAAGAATGGACGGAGTTAGAAAAGAATCCAGATGCGAAGATAATAAATTACAATTTGGTAAAGGAAAATCAAAATCTGCAGCGAAAAGAAGAGCACGACACCTAGAAAGATGTCACAAATGCGGAAAATGGTCACATGGAGGTAAATGTTCAAATAATCAAACCTATTCAAATACCGAATTTGTTACTTTATGCAGAGACGGACCGTTCATATGTTTAGAAGAAAAGACACTGAATGCTAGAGGTTACGCCTATGTAGCCATGGAAAACCAATTAAACCGACTATCTTATGAATGGGATAGATCATATAACTAAGAAATTTATTTCACAGGTATGTCTGTACAGTTTTTATTTTTATTTTTATTTTTAACCTTTTGATAATAAACGCTAATTTGTTCGCTAAAAAGTATTAAATTGGTATTGAATAAAATTAGGTTTGGCGACCGAAATTATTGATATCATTCAAAAATTTATTACATCACTGCGAAATTTAACGTTTATTCTTAAGGTATAAATATCTTTAATCAATCAACCCAAAATATTTCAAAAATTCGTCATGAGTTAAATTAGGTCTTGGAACCGAAATTACTTTACCGAAAAGAGGGGCGCATATTTTTGATAATATTTGATTGATTAAAGTGGGATAAAAAGCCAAAAAGATTTTTAATTTTATTTTTACCATGTTTTTAAAATTAATATTTAAATCTTAAATTAATATTGTAAACTTCGTAAAAACAATATTTTTAAAATTGTAAATATTTGAAAAATTAATATAAGTTTGGTGTGAATTTTTAATATTAATTTTGAATTTTATATATAAGTTGTGTGAATTTAAAAACAAAAATTTACTTTATCTCATTAAGTTAAAAATATGATTTTTAAAATTCGTCGTAAGTTGAAGACTAGGTCATTGAACCGAAATTGCTTTACCCGAGGGAGGGACGAGAGTTATTATTATCATTATTTTTAATCTTATTGAATTAAAGTATGCCAAAAACATTTAAAAAAAAAAAAACCCTAAAATCTTAGCTTTTAAAACAATCGCTACAAAAAGACAAATTTTAAAATTTTGTCGAATGACGGACTAGGACATCGATCCGAAACGACCTCGTCCTAAATAACAAGAGAAACAAATTTTTAAAATTAATTAATATTTTTTTTATAAGTTAAAGATTTCTAAAAAAAAAAATCCAATATGTTTGGAAACTTTGGTAAAATTTAATCATTTTTCTACGCAAATCACCCTCAATAATTTAAATTGTTACTGATTTCTTGCAAATGAGGGCATTGCAAGATCTTAAGTGTGGGAAGGGGTTAAATTCTTTCGGATTTTAAAATTTTTATCTTAAACACTGGGTTACCATTAAAAATACTAGTAAAGCAGTAGTTGTATTAGAATCTAGTGTTCTCTGATAATAAAGAACAGCCCTAGTCTTATATACTGACTACCCAATTCTAGTAAAAATTTTCAAAATTTTCAATTAAATGAACTCAAAATCATGTTTATACATATTTATGAACGATAAAACTAGGTTTTAACACCGAAATTATTGTAACCTCGGAAAGGACATAAATTGAGAAACAAACCAAAATGTTAAAATTCATTTAAGAACGGAATAGAGGAGAACAAAAAGGCAAATAAAAGAAAATAAAAGTCAAGTGTGGGAAAATTTACCAAGTTATTTTAAACATATGTAACATATTTCTGTAACAAATAATTTAAGATACTTTTGTTTTGGACTAAATTGACCGTTTTACCCGCAATATTATAATAAAGATAAAAGATGGATCTACACAATGAATCAATTCCATCATTAAAAGGAAGTAAAGTCTTCCGAAAAAGACACGCGCTTCTTGATTTAGGTCAAGAAGTTGTCGTCCAGACCAGCTGTAGGTTGACGAAAAATCTAGAAAAGTCATCACTAAAATCAGCAGGAAATCCACGGACCTCAGCATTAAACAGGGTCGCCAAGTGGTCAGACTTATCCTAACCATGAGAGGATCTGTCTTGTAAAATGGGGAGGACGCCGTGCAAATTAGCTTGATAAGACTAATGAATCAGACCCCCAGAAAGGATAATCTCCTTAAAGAGTAAAAATCAGCTTTTAAGACTGATATTACTCAATCCTAGAGATTGACCTTAAAGATTGAGAATTCAAACTCATGGAATTCGATGATATCTAAACTCGAGCTTGAACGAGAAAATATTTTGATAAAAAAATACAAACCGATTTGTTTTCTGAAAACCCATTTTCAATGCGTTCATTACCATTGAACGTAAAATCCTAGGAATTCACCTGGAATTCATTAGGTCACCTGAACCAAATCGGGTGTCAACCGTAAGAACGGTGGTTGCATAGCATGGTCGGAGACAGGACCTTGTGCCAGACCGAAAAATCATAGGATGATCTTTACTATTGCTCCTACCAAGAATAGTACTAGCATCCGACACGTAATTAGACCATGAACAAATGCATGTCATTAGACATTGCCTTAACAGTTTCTTGTTCATCGCTTTCCTTTACAACCAGACGGTAGTTTACCGAAAGGTAATATACGGAACAAGTAAACTGGATGTGTGCTATTCGATACCGGGATAGCAGTGGATTACACGAACCTAAAAGTTTTAGCCAAAATATTGATCCACAAATATATTTTGCAACACCGATGATGGATCAAATTAGAAAACTTGTCTAGGGTAAAATCTAGCATGAATTTTCAAAAGATCAAATGTTTTCATAAAGATCCAATTTCTTTGAAGGATCTAAATTTTTATAGTCATGTGGGACTGTAAACCGCCTTTCAAATGTGCACTTTGCTTTGGAAACCGAAAGTAAATCGGCTATTTGATTGCCAGTGTCGTTGACCTAAACCCGAGGCAACTATAAAAGACACACCCACCTTTAACCACATTGTTACTACCATTGTTCATACCGCCGTATTGAAGTCACTGATGTACAAAGTGTGAAGAATAAAGAAGTGATTCAAGTATTTTTCAAAACTATATTGCTTGAGGACAAGCAACGCTTAAGTGTGGGAATATTGATAATGCCAAAAATGAACACATATTTTATAGCATTATTCCCCAAGAAAGACAAGATTTTAGTTGATATTGTTCCATTTTCAAGTAATATTCGTTTATATTAAATAAGTGCGAAGACAAAAGGCGAAAACGACGAATTGAAGACACAAAGGTCCAAACAGCTCAAAAGTACAAGATACAATAAAAAAGGTTCAAATTATTGATGAAGAACGTCTAAAAATGACAAGAGTACAAGTTACAAAACGCAAAGTACACGATATAAAATTGTACGAAAGGACGTTCGAAAATCCGGAACCGGGACATGAGTCAACTCTCAACGCTCGACGCAACGGTGTAAAAATTACGAGTCAACTATGCACAAGAATAAAATATAATATTTAAATAATTCATAATAAGAATAATATTAAATAATAAAAAGTTGTTAATTGAGCATAGTTCAGGAGTCGTAAATGAAAATTCAATTTCATATTTTGCCTATAAAAGGCGATGATTTACGTTCAATTAAGGATACCCTTTTCTATCCTAAATCTATCTTTCTATATATATATCGATCCCTTTTCTATATCTAATATCAATATCTATAATTCTCTATCATAATGTTAATGTAATAAGATATAACAATAATCTTAATTTTAAGTTTAAATTATGATAATAATAAGATTTATGATAGAGATCGTTTGAGTGTGTAAGTCGAAATTCTGTCCGTGTAATGCTACGCTATTTTTAATCATTGTAAGTTATGTTCAACCTTTTTACATTAATGTCTCGTAGCTAAGTTATTATTATGCTTATTTAAAACGAAGTAATCATGATGTTGGGCTAATTACTAAAATTGGGTAATTAGGCTTTGTACCATAATTGGGGTTTGGACAAAAGAACGACACTTGTGGAAATTAGACTATGGGCTATTAATGGGCTTTATATTTGTTTAACTAAATGATAGTTTGTTAATGTTAATATAAAGATTTACAATTGGGCGTCCCTATAAATTACCATATACACTCAATCGGACACGATGGGCGGGGTATTTTTATGTACGAATAATCGTTCATTTTACCGGACACGGGAATGGATTAATAGTCACTAGAATAATTAAAACAGGGGTGAAATTATGTACAGGGACACTTGGTATAATGGATAACAAAATATTAAAACCTTGGGTTACACTCAGTTGACATCCTGGTGTAATTATTAAACAAAGTATTAAAATCTTGTTACAGTTTAAGTCCCCAATTAGTGGAAAATTTAACTTCGGGTATAAGGATAATTTGACGAGGACACTCGCACTTTATATTTATGACTGATGGACTGTTATGGACAAAAACCAGACGGACATATTAAATAATCCAGGACAAAGGACAATTAACCCATGGGCATAAAACTAAAATCAACACGTCAAACATCATGATTACGGAAGTTTAAATAAGCATAATTCTTTTATTTCATATTTAATTTCCTTTATTTTATATTTAATTTCACTTCTAATTATCGCATTTTTATTGTTATTTTATTTAATTGCACTTTTAATTATCGTACTCTTTAATTATCGCAAGTTTATTTTATCGCACTTTTATTATTCGCAATTTCATTATCGTTATTTACTTTATGCTTTAATTTAAGTCTTGTATTTATTTTTAATATTTTACATTTGGTTTTAACTGCGACTAAAGTTTTAAAATCGACAAACCGGTCATTAAACGGTAAAAACCCCCCTTTATAATAATAATATTACTTATATATATATATATATATTTGTATTTTTATAAAAGTAAACTAATATAGCGTTAAGCTTTGTTTAAAAAGATTCCCTGTGGAACGAACCGGACTTACTAAAAACTACACTACTGTACGATTAGGTACACTGCCTATAAGTGTTGTAGCAAGGTTTAAGTATATCCATTCTCTAAATAAATAAATATCTTGTGTAAAATTGTATCGTATTTAATAGTATTTCCTTGTAAAAATTAATAGTATTTTATACCCCTCTGCTTTGACATCAGGGGCTTACAAGAAGTTCCTCCACCACCGTGTTGTATATATATAATTCATACGTGGCGGATGCGTCATTCACACATATATAAACCATGATTGTCTAGGCTACCACATGAGGAACCCAAACCGCAGGTTGATCTCTCCTACCGAGGCTACCACACAATAGGGACGCACTGGGCTCCAGTAGACAACCATCAACTAACATGCAGTCATCACAATATACTAACTAAGCGTAATAGAAAGTATATCTAACAAGCATGGCAATCATAATATAACATGCTACTCTATACTATATACTCCGGTTAGTCCCACTCACCGAATACCAGCAACTAGTTTAGATAATCTGAAACTAAGTGGCTTCCTTATCCTTATCACCTGAATATAAGGTAAATCAAGTTAGTTTCTGTCTGTTAACACAAAACAGCACTGTACAGTAAATCAGTATCAAAAAGTGCCATTAAAAAGTCTAATTAACACTTTTGCATTTTCAGAATTTACATCCTGATCATCATAAGTCATGCGGACAGCATAACGGCTAAGAAACAACTAAATTTCACAATAATTCATCACTGATCTACATCCGTACGATTGCACATGCATCCGTACGGTTGCATCGTGCACCCGTACAGTTGCACACCCACTGCCCGGTTGCACCAACATCACTGCATCCGTACGGTTGCACATGCACCCGTACGATTACACAGTGTACCTATGCGGTTTCAAGATGCAACCGTACGGTTGTGTTCTTCGTGCAGCAGTAGCAGAAACTGACGGGTTTCAAGCACAAATCACCAATTCTTGCTCTAAAGCTCGATTTTGACCTCAAACCTAACAAAATCAAGTATACTAAATATGTAGGAGCATAAACCCATAAGATTTTGACATAAATAACACCCAATCAACCATTTTTGACTCAAATTACACACTTTGTAAAAACTAACACAAAAACCCAAGATTAATCCCAAATTGAAGATGTTTATGATCGATTGATAATCCACAAAGCTCATATACCATACATACAACATATATTGAGCATCTAACAAGCTTAACTAACATCAATTAGCAAGAATCAAGCATAAAATGCATATTTATATCTTGAACACTAAACCCTAATTAACAAGAATTAAAGCAAGAATCTGAAGCACAAACCTTAAATATAAGCTATAGATGATGCATGAATTCAGTAGCTAGCTTTACTTGATCCAATTTCACTCTTAGATTAAACTAAGAGTTAGAGATTTGGGAGTGAAAGTAAGTACGGGATGTTTTGGGAGTTTTCTAGAGAAATCAAGAAATGAGCAGCCATATAGTATAAAATGGGTTAAAATCGCATACCTCATAACACATGGGTATTTATCAGTAATCTGAAATCTTTCGTACATCAATAGGCGACCTACAAGGTCCAAATTAAATAAATAAACATGTTCTGTGACCCTTGTCACAAACTGGTCTTAACCAAATACACAACTAATTATAAACATATAATTATTAAAATCACTAATTAACACTATACAAGGGCAATTTGGTCGTTTTCTCCTAGGCCCGATCTCAGTGTTAAGGCAGCATGAATTCATGCTCCCTCTTATGTGGCAGCATGGAAATCACTTAGCACGAATTTTGAGTTTTTCGTGCTGTCCGAGTTTTAGTAAATTATGGAAGAATTTTTCCTCTAACCATTTATGTTATATTTTTGAAAAGGATAACTCTTGTTTATGGACAATATTATTATCTTAACTACTTTGAATATTATGAGAGATATTTATGGAGAGTCAATCGACTAATTGATTCGAATATATCTTCTCTCATAATTATGGGTGCCTATAAATACATACAGGAATTATTCATGAGGGAAAAATAATATGAAAACATCAATACTATTCTGCAACAGGTTCTTGTTTTCTGCCAAAACAAGAACGTAATCTATGTCTTATCCGAAAGTGATATTCGTGTAACCCAGGCAATAAAGGGTCAAATAATTACTTTCGGAAAGTGATGCCACGATTCAATGATTTATCTGACTATCAATTATTTTACCCTACACGAAAATTTAAAACCTACAACAGATTACCTGATATGAGAATTGATAGAAAAAAAAATCCACTGATTTGAAACAGACTTTTGCAAACAAACTATAAATACATTAAACAAAATTATCTTTATTTTGGAACATCATACTCTTATTATTCTAGTGACACAAATAGCATCACAATTTCATAAAAATCTAAATCTACTGACCCAAATATGAAATTACATCATTTACTAAGTTTTCATCAGAATTTGTAACGGTAAATTTCCTTAATTTTCCAACCTACCCTTACTAATGTGTGGTGTTCGATAACTGTTACCTCCTCGAACTTTCATTATCTCTTTCATGCATGTTTGTAAAGTTAAAAATACATTATTGAGTTCACGTGATCTCATTTTCTCAAAGAAAACATTAACTGCTGAAATTAGTTCGTCGATTGTTCGAAGAGACTCTTGTTCTTGAAGAGACTAACTTGCTCGAAAAAATCCAATATCTAGAAGATTTAAATCTTGACTATTTAGAGGTTGGGAACTAAGGCGAATATCAAATCCATCTCGAGATGCTCCTTCGAGAAACTCGTTATCATCGACATTAATATGGGGGTTTGCATTGTCTTGTTGTATGAAAATTGTACTCGCGTTTCCTTTTGGCCATTTAGCTCTTATCATTAGTAGAACTTTCTCTCTTAATCATGATCGTGTTACTTCCTTAGTTACGGATAAAATGGTTTTGTCTCCAAAGTTCCCGCAACATGATTCTTGTTTGATCATTTAGCCGGTTCTAATTTCGTGAATGGAAAAATACCAATCTTTCCTGAGAATATCTCGTTGCCCGATGAATTGAATCTAGAACGTTCAACTGCGGTTAGAAACATGACTTTTGTGATAAATTTTTTACTTTTACATGTTCTTGATGGTTTCTTTTCCCCTGGAACGAGGTAATAGCGTCTTGAAGCTTTTGTAAGGTAAAACTATTTTTCATCAATGTGGATAACATTAAACATATCATTAAAAATGGTTACATTACTTGACAATGATCTAGAAACCTTTGATATACAAAATTCTAACCTTGCCTTTTTATTTGCTTTAGTCAATTATGGTTTAATGTCGTTAGTGTATGGTCTAAGTGCACCTCCTTTTACTCTTCTATGCAAAGTCGATTTTGAGATACCAATAGATTTTGCAACGGATCAAATATTAGTTTGACGACTGTAGGGAAGACCGGAAACTACACCGAAATTTATTTCTAGCTTTTTTCGCCCAACGAATTTTGCATTCATGAGGAGACATTAACCGCTAATCCCTCATTTAAATGAAGTTTAACACAACTCCAAATGCGACTTATGTGACGACCCGAAAATTTCCGACCAAATTTAAACTTAATCTTTATATGTTTCCGACACGATAAGCAAAGTGTGTAGAGTTAAGTCTCAAAAAGTTTGAACTATTTTCATATATTCATGTGACCTTCGATTGTCCCGGATGATTCACGAACCATTGCATGTAAATATGTGGATATATATAAATATGTGTATATATAAATATATGTATAATATATATAATAACATGAACATTATTAAACTATATTATACATTTATTGTTATAAATAAATATGTACAATAAAATACATTGTAATAAAAACTATTATTTTATACGTATATTTCTTGTATATATTTATATTGTTATATCTAATTTAATTATTTAATATATATTTATTTGCATAGTAAATTTTGTTATTTACAACTGTTTATATATATATATATATATATATATATATATATATATATATACATAGTGTATATTAAATATAATTAATTTTGAGCTTAAATGGTAAATGTCTGTAACTTTCGGTTGACGTTTAATTATTTTTAAAATAGGTCTAATATATATATATATATATATATATATATATATATATATATATATATATATATATATATATATATATATATATATATATATATATATATATATATATATAAAGTTTTAAAATAAAAGTTGTTCCAAAATTTGATTAAAAAGATAATAGTTTTGATAAATATTTTTTTTACCTTTTCAAGCTAAGTTTTTGTACTCCGTACATATAAATTGGAACAGAAAATAAATAATTATCGAATCTTTTTGATCAGGTTTCAAACAGGTAATGACCAGAATGAATAAATGGACTTAAATTGAAAATTTGAGTTTTCTAGAAACACTTTTATATTTTAACTGTTTTGCAATGGACACGAAATAATATCCGAAGTCATTAATAATTCCGATGGCTTTCCTGTTCTTTCACATGTGTTTGATTTTATTATTATATTATTATTATTAATTATTAAATTAGTTTTATAATTATAGAATATACATATATCTGTATATATATATATGTATGAGACACATATATCATAAGCTAACACTCGTCAACACCATGATCTCCACCATCCGCAACCACCACCATGACACTAAGAACCGGCAACCATCACCACTCCAATCCACCACCATTCCATCGATACATTTTGTTTTCTCTTTTCTTTCCTGTTGATGAGTTAACCGAAGAAACACCACCATCTCTTTGATGATTGATATCACGAACCACCCATCATCATCAATTGAAACCACCACCACTGTCAACCTTCAAACTGCCATCATTCACCATCGTTACCACCACTACAAACCAACTGCCACCTCGAGACCCACTCCAACATCGAACACCAAACACCATAATCAAAAACACCATCATCATTCTGTTGCGTAATTTTATCGTTCTACTTGAATAACAATCGCCACCATCACCTTTTAATTCACCACCCTTTTGCGTGATCACACCATGAACTTCCATTTTGCTTCCTGAAATAACGAGAAAGATGATGGTTTATTGAAGTTAATTAAATGATATTATACTGTAACGAGACAATAAAGGCAGATGTATAAAGTGGTTCGATAGAATCCAGCTGGTGACAAGTTGACCGAAAATATGTTTTGTTATTAGACTGCTATATTTTTTTAGGGCTTATTCTATTTTATGGAGTGGGCTTGTGAAGGGATATTGGGCCACAAGATGCAAATCCATCGTTTATATATCTGGGTTATACTAGACGGTTTCTACTTCCACTTCTAGATCATGACAATTAGTGATGATGATTAAGTTAATATAGGGTAGATGATGAAACGATACATGATGATGTGTATGATTTTGTGATGAACGCTATATGATGTGATGATGATGATGATTTAGATTAAGAAGATAATTAGATGATGATGTTAAATGGGTTTAAAAAAAAAGAGAAAGTGACAATAGAGAATTTCGGGTTAAAGTAATTTAATGGGATGATTGATACACGAATTGACTAGTGGAGGAATGGTTAAGTGGTGCGTGGCTTATTTGAGAGGTCGCAGGTTCGAGCCTCGGTTGTGGCATATTTTTTTTAGAAAAAGAAGAAGAAAGGGAAACATGAAGAAAAGGGGTTATATAAATATAAGTATCATATTAATTAGAAATGAAATAGACAAAGCTTTGGTTAAGGATGTTATCGGGTTAGCGGGATGTCGCGGGTTCAAACCCGGACTTGGGCATTTTTGTAAGAACTACTCCTTTAGGTAGTTATTACTAATACTCTTATTATTATTATTTCGTTATTATATTTATTATTATTATATTTATTATTATTATTATTTATTATTGATTGTTATTAAGTAATTATTATTATTACTAATATTAGAAATAAGATTTTTAGTATAACTAATATTATTATCATTATCATTTTATTATTAGTATTATCATTATTAATAAAGTTATTATTATTATTATTATTATTATTATTATTATTATTATTATTGTTATGATTACTACTTTACATTAACAATATTATTATAACAAATAAATATTTTCTATATAAGTGTATATATATTCCAACTACCATAATTTTACATATAATTATATCTAAATATTTACATATAACAAATTATTGATTTTAAATATAATATTAAACTATATAAATATTAACTATTTTAATTATGTACAAATTAAATATATAAGATATATAATTTAAGATATAATATATGAATTTATTTGATTATAATTATGTGTGTTAATGTATACATAAATGATTTAGGTTCGTGAATCCGAGGCCAACCCTACACTTGTTTAATGTCGTCATATGTATTTTTACTACAAAATACAGTATGGTGAGTTCATTTGCTCCCTTTTACTCTTTAGATTTTTGGGACTGAGAATACATGCGCTGCTTTATAACTGATTTACAACTGTCTTATTCAATGCTTTTACAATCTATATTTTTGGAATACACAAGATACTTTTATAAATGTTTGACGAGATAGACACAAGCAAAACATTCCTCGAATGAATTATTATGCAGACAGAAGTTCTATGGATTATTATTGAATTAGTTGGACGTGATAATTGCCACTAATTGTTGTGAATATTTTCCCCTGATTATTATTGCTTGGTAACCTAAGAATTACAATCGGGTGTGGCCCTAATTCACGCGAATCCTAAAGGTAGCTAACGGGTTTAACACCCCTACCCAGAATGTTCACTAGACGAAAGAGCTAGTGGGCGTGGTATTTAGTACTTCGAGGTTTATATATTATACAGACGAGATGTTCTGTTTTTGGGGATATTATTGATGCGCATTATATGTTAAGGTCGGTTACCAAGCCAAGCTATGAAAGCAAAGTGAATGTTATGTATCGAGAGAATGAATTTTATACACAGGTTATGTGTATTATATTTTGTGCACGAGATATGTGTACGGTTACTAGGATTTATGAAAAACGGATTTTCGTACCCGAGAAAGGTGTACTGTATTTAAAAGATATCGCATGTACATTACATGTGGGTAAAGGATTCGGGCCCATTTGTACCATGCAGCATTTAAATCTTGTGGTCTATCAAAATGATGAATTTTATTGTTCTATGATAAACCTATGAACTCACCAACCTTTTGGTTGACACTTGAAAGCATGTTTATTCTCAAGTATGAAAGAAATCTTCCGCTGTGCATTTGCTCATTTTAGAGATATTATTTGGAGTCATTCATGACATATTTCAAAGGACGTTGCATTCGAGTCATTGAGTTCATCAAGATTATTATTTAAGTCAATTATAGTTGAAGGTATTATGAAATAGTATGCATGCCATCAACTTTTGATGTAAAGAAAGTTTGTCTTTTAAAAACGAATGCAATATTTGTAAAATGTATCATATAGAGGTCAAATACCTCGCGATGTAATCAACTATTATGAATCGTTTATATTGTATATGAACGGGGCATTTTAGTTGGTATCAGAGCAGTGGTCTTAGCGAACCAGGTCTTGCATTAGTGTGTCTAACTGGTAGTTGTTTAGATGCATTAGTGAGTCTGGACTTCGACCGTGTCTGCATGTCAAAAGTTTTGCTTATAATTTATTGTCGAAAATTAATTGCTTATCATCCTTAAAGTCTAGACACATCTTTCTACCTCTATTTCATAGACAGTGTATAGATAAATTCATATCTTAGCGTATCTGTTATTGTTACCTTTGCCTGACATCTTCCATAGATTCCTCCGTAACTTATGAGATTTTAGTATTATATATGTATATGTAAATTATGTATTGCAGGGTACTAATTGAAAGGACCCGTTCATATACATTATAAACGATTCACAATAGTTGATTACATTGCGAGGTATTTGACCTCTATATGATACATTTTACAAACATTGCATTCGTTTTTAAAAGACAATCTTTCTTTACATCGAAAATTGACAGGCATGCATACCATTTCATAATATCCACTATCCAATTATAAATTGATTTAATAATAATCTTTGATGAACTCAATGACTCGAATGCAACGTTCTTCGAAATATGCTATGAAAGACTCCAAGTAATATCTTTAAAATGAGCAAATGCACAGCGAAAGATTTCTTTAACACCTGAGAATAAACATGCTTTAAAGTGTCAACCAAAAGGTTGGTGAGTTCATTAGTTTATCATAATCATTTATTTCCATCATTTTAATAGACCACAAGAATTTCATTTCCAGTTCTCATAAATATACGTCCCATGCTAGAGACAAAAATAATCATTCATATGGTGAACACCTGGTAACCGACATTAACTAGATACATATAAGAATATCCCCTATCATTCCGGGATCCTCCTTCGGACATGATATAAATTTCGAAGTACTAAAGCATCCGGTACTTTGGATGGGGTTTGTTAGGCCCAATAGATCTATCTTTAGGATTCGCGTCAATTAGGGTGTCTGTTCCCTAATTCTTAGATTACCAGACTTTAATAAAAAGGGGCATATTCGATTTTGATAATTCAACCATAGAATGTAGTTTCAATTACTTGTGTCTATTTCGTCAAACATTTATAAAAGCGCATGTATTCTCAGTCCCAAAAATATAAAGGGTAAAAAGGTAAATGAAACTCACCATACTGTATTTCGTAGTAAAAATACATATAACGTCATTGAACAAGTGCAAGGTTGGCCTCGGATTCACGAACGTATCAATATTGAGATTCAATATTGCAGGAAAGGTACGTAGACGCAACGGAAATGATAAACACTATATTGACCTCACGAGCATACCCATGAACCATACTCAATCACCTCCATATCTATAACCCATAATTTCCTTAATCATATCCCACTCGAAAAACAATTTCGAAATCACTCGGACAGCACTCCGTAGTAATATTTTATGTATACTAATAATATTTTGAAATAATACGGAGTAAATATATATATGTATATCGATTGAGAGAGTTTAGAGAAAAATATTTTCAAGTTTCTATGAAATAATGAAACCTATTGAATTCTATTTATAATAGATTTTTGAATTATTAAAGTGAATTATTAAAGTATGAATTATTAAAGTGAATTATTAAAGTATGAATTATTAAAGTGAATTATTAAAGTACGAATTATTAAAGTGAATTATTAAAGTATGAATTATTAAAGTGAATTATTAAAGTTAAAGTAAAATAAAAATAAAGTAAAGGTAAAGTTTAAGTATAGTAAAAGTATAAAACTATGTACGTATAATACGCGTATAAATATATATAATATTAATTTAAATCGTTATATATATTTAATAAAATAAAATATAAATATCGTTATCTTTATCATACTAGTTAAGTAATGAGTTGTCAAAAGTGGTTCTAGATATTTATAAAAGTTATATACGTTTTAATAATAAAGTTCTTTTTAAACTAAAAACGTTTTTTGTACGTTTGAAACTAAATAGATCAATCGAGTCTTTATGAAATTCAATCTTCCACTATCCTTTGTCTAGTTCTCAATGATTGACAATTTGTTCTTATTTATAAATCACTTTACCATTTTTCGAATATTGTTAAAATGGAAAGATTTCTCAAATCAACGTGGGCCTTTCAACAGAGACTTGTAATCATAATTCAATATATCTGATAATTCAATCATTTGATCTTATCTTCTAATTCCATTGATAAACATTTTGAAACAGATACAATCATATAAAGTATTTAATCTAATATTTTATTTACGTTTCAAGTTATAATATATATACACATATACATATATAATCATATTCGTTTAATGGTTCGTGAATCGTTGGAACTTGGTCGAGGTTGAATAAATGTATGAACATAGTTTAAAATTCTTGAAATTTAACTTAACAAATATTGCTTATCGTGTCGGAAACATATAAAGATTAAAGTTTAAATTTGGTTAGAAATTTCCGGGTTGTCACAGTACCTACCCGTTAAACAAATTTCGTCCCGAAATTTGAGTGGAAAGGTCGTGAATGATAATAAATATGTTTTCATGATTCATACGGGCTGAAAATTAGAGTTTTGTCATCAGCGAATAATTTGGATAAACAATCCATTTATATGAAGAGTACGAATGAAGCTAACATAGAAGAGTGAAATGAGTAAGTGTAGATTCATCTTATCATTTGACGTAGATATGATTGATTCCCAGATTTCAAGGGATTTGAAGAAAATCTTCTTAATAAGATTTGACTCTCCGGTAATCAAGGGAATTAGGACCCGCTTTAAATGCGATCGTCCATTTTAATTGTTCTGTCGGAGATTTTCTTATAAATTCACCTCCTTCGTTTCCTTACAACTCACACCTTCCGTTGATGCATTTTATGCAAGTACCTAGACATCTACCCACGTCCATTGCAGGTACAACAGTTTACAGGCCACCATGATTGCTCGTTATTATCCTATCCGTGTTTGTATGTGGTTACTAGAACTGCAGGAACGAGATTTAGATGTTTGACTATATTAGACTTAGTCAGACGTACGAGTGAAGCCTCACTAGTATGACTGACAGGCTCATACGCACGGTTGATGCTAAGCTAAGTCACAATTACAACCTAAATGAGAAGACACGAGTGAGTGATCACCCGTACGGCTGATGAAGCCAACTCGTACGTGTGATGAATGAATCGTATGGATGAGTCAACAGCAGGGGTATATAAAGTCTTATGTTCTTCATTTTAGGTTAAGCCTCTCATTTGTTACACACACTCAGATCTAGTGAGCTCCTCCGATTCTCTCTCAGTCCAAATCACCCAGGTGGTGAATAATAGCTCTAGGTGTTGATCTAATCACACTTGATTTAGTTGTGGTTTGACTAAATTAATCAAAAAAAAAAAAAAAAAACTTAACCTATTCACTAGAGGGTTTGATTCACTTATTCCGCCATTGTGTGAGTTAAATCTGTTGATTTCTAAGTTCCTAGTCATGTTTCATCACCTTCTATTCTTTCCCCCTCAACTCATATTTTAAAGTATTCATGAATATGCTCCATCCAGTTCTGATTCTCAATATACTTCTAACTTTCATATCGGTCATTCTTCTTTTTCATCTACCGCCGGAAGAATCTATTTACTTCTACTATACTCTTGGGTTTATAGTGTTTCTAGTTCTCCCGTGTCTTTATATTGCTATATGCATCGATATATATGGTTTATAATTTCTGGTTTATCGTTGGGCTTTATATGTTCCCTTATATTTCAAAGTCTCTGCTTCTGTCTTCTATAATCATTATCATTCACAGTTAATGCTCTCTTTTATTTGCTTCAATTTATACCCCAATTGCTATTTCGGAGTTTTGTCCTTTCGTTTCTTCTTCTTGCGATTAAGCACCGCTTGTAATGGTCCAGAATTCACAGATATGAATTTCGGAATGAACATTGTTAATGTTCTAGGAAGGAAATTGTGATGGCACAATCTTGACTTGTCAAATTACTAGAATACCTTGGAAAAGGCTGAATCATCAAGAAATATTTTCTTGATATTTTAGAGGTTAAATAGAATACAAGAGTCGTATAACATGGCACATGATGATGTTATGATCTGTTAATCATCACGTTCCATTTAGAAACTCAGCATGACTTACTGTAATATAATCACGTTGATCAAGTGTCATTATATTATACTAATTCATGCTTCAGTTCCCAACACTACTTCAAAGTATTCCTATTTTAAACTTGAATGTTTCAGAATTTAGAAACTAAAATAGTTTCTTTTATGATGTAATACAGATAGCGCGAAGAGGTAAATGATTTCAAATAAGAAAAATTAAGAAAATATCTTCAGAAATATGGAGGATATTTATAATGAAAGATATGATGATATTTTAGAATTTCTAATATCAGAGGATGATGAAGAATATTGTCCGCAGGGGTTTAGAGTCAGGAGCAAGGTATTCGTTAATGACTTCAGCAGGTACTGAATCATTTGGATCCTTTGAAGTCAGGTTCAGTCTTTGTAATTTGTCCACAGCCTCCTTCCTACTTTGCTCAATCCGTTTTCCAGTTCCAAAACTTCTCTTTTTCTGCGCTTTGCCAGTACACTTCATTATTATCATCCAGCTTTTACCGTTTAAAGTCGTTTATAGTTTTTGCTGCTTCATCAGTATTTTTTTTTCCATTTTCGGAGAACCAATTCGTAGTTCGGAGTGTTTTTCAGAAACTTCACATTCAAATTAAGTCCAGAAGATAAGACATTATATATACACATATAACTGTTGGCGTAGACATGCTGCAAGATTTCAAAATACTGATTGCTAATTCCCAATGATTCGTATGGCAATTCTCATTACAAGATGCGAATGAGTAAATGATAGGGTTTCAATAAATAATTATAATGACTTTTTGGAGAGGCTAATGTCAAAGGGTAATGAAGTTGTTGGTACATCTGTTAATAATGTGGTGGAATGTAAAAGGTTTCCTGGTAACGATGGTGTATATCTCAAGGTTATAATAAGGTTAGTCTGACTGAAAAGTCGAAGTTGACTTGCTGGAGCTGTGACAAAACTAGCTACTTTGAATAGGAGTCGCAAAGTTATTTTTGCTAATAAATGCCAAAGAATCTGACGCGGATACGTTGTTTAAACTTTTACTTTGGTTTCAAGAGTTTTTCGGGTACATAACTGTGGGTAACATGTGGTTGGATCCTCATCTCGATTGCTCATCATTCGAAGTGTCTTCAGAAATTTTCGAAAGGTTTGAACACAGATTGTAATCGTTAACATACATTTGATGTTCTAACACAGTTTTGAAGTCAAAATATAGCTTGTGAAAGATGTAAGGATCTAAGAGTGATGATTTTGGTCATATCTCGAGTTGAATTTTGAGATTTCAAGATCAGAATATGTAATTAAATCTTGAATGAGTATGGTTGTTTTGATTTCTATAAAAGAATGTATACTGTTGTGAAAGTAGGGAGCATAATGGATGATTTGCAGAATCAGATTCGAAGAATGTAACATATTATTTGTGAATTTATATATCTCTCGGGTATTACCTACCCGTTAAAAAAAATATCATAATTAATATTTTGTACAAAAGAATTTTATTACAGTCTTTATGAAAATATATATATGTATATTTTCTTCAGATGTAACATAGATTTAATGAGTTAATGTTAAATTAAACTCATTTGATTTATGGTTGAAACTAGAATTGAATAATCCCTAAAGGCTTTAAAAAGTACATAACTTTTACGCAGTATTTCTTTAATGACATTGAAATTATGAATCAATACTTCGTTATTTGTTGTTGTATGATGTTCGGTTCGTGGAATTCTTGTGAATTTCGCAAAGTACGAATGATGTTATCTGAAAAGTTTCGGGTACATCGATGATGAAAGTGTAAAATCAAATATATACTTGATTTATTATGAATTGGAATTTGTTGAATTGCGACAGAGATTGTAGTTAACGCTGGTTAAGTTGCGGTCGAAGGACGTACATTATTGCATATTTGTAATACGAATTAACCGAGTAGTTAAGATTCACACACAATAGCTTAGCACGGAAAGATTTATTTCAATATATATATATATATATATATATATATATATATATATATATATATATATATATATATATATATATATATATATATATATATATATAATATACATATAATTTCTTCAGAGGGAATGACTTAATTCTTCATAACTCGTTGATACAATATACACGTTATTGATTCGTAATGATGTCCACAGTGATTCTTGAACTGACGGAGTTTGTGATGTTATCGGTGTTGTTGATTCGGATGTTGACTGTACTGACGATGCTGGTAACGCTGACGGTACTGTTGATGCTGTTGGTAAAGCAAGTTTTGCTTGTTAATCACACACCATTTTTGTCAGGGTTTCTACTCTTCCTTCTATCATTTTGGTACGCTTAACTGATTTATGGTTAGGGCTAGATTAGATAATCTCTAAGACTTTAGAGATTACATAATAGCCGCGGAATGTTTCTCCAATGAAGTTATGAATTAATACTTCGTCAGTTATTGTTGTTGGTACTCCTTGGTATCTATGGTGCGTATGACATTGATGCTCGTGGGACAGATTGTGAAGTTGAGGTTTACGACGCGGTTGTGGTTGGAGGTGGTAATGGTACTGTTGGCGATGATGATGGTGGTACTGGTTATGCTGCTGATGCTGCTGCTGGTGTTTGTAATCTCTGCACCATATTCTCCAAAGCCACTACCTGAGCGCGAAGCTCGTTGACTTCTTCTATTACACCGGGGTGATTGTCGGTTCGGACGAGCGGATAAATAAAATCTAAAATTTGATGTAATATATAATCGTGATGAGATACTCTGGAAATGAGCGAGAACACGGTATTTCGGACAGGTTCGCTGGTAAGTGCTTCAGGTTCTTCGTCAAGAGGGCAATGTGGTGGATGGAAGGGATCACCTTCTTCTTGTCTCCAATGATTGAGGAGGCTACGAACCCATCCCCAATTCATCCAGAATAGGTGATGACTGATTGGTTGATCTATTCCGGTCACACTGCTTTCGGAGCTTGAATGGGATTCCATTTCAGAATCTGAGTGACTTGAACTGATGACGAATTCCATTTCGTACGATTGGATAAAGGATTTTTTTTATATGAAATGATTTTGGCTAACGGATGGTATTCTAATTACATAGAATATATATATATATATATATATATATATATATATATATATATATATATATATATATATATATATATATATATATATAGATCAAAAGATTTCCTAGATTACGGAGGACTTTGCGGGATATGTCAGGCAAAGTTTAAAGTAACAGATATGATAAGATATGATTTAGCAGATATGCTAAGATATGAATTTTTGTCTATACACTATTCATGCAATCAATGCAGCAAGACGTGTCTTAGACTAAAAATGATAAGCAGGTAATTTCCTGAGGATGATAAGTAGTTAATTTTCGACACAAAATGATAAGCAAAACTTTTGACATGCAGACACGGTCGAAGTCCAGACTCACTAATGCATCCTGTCGACTTATCAGTTAGACACACTAATGCAGACCTGGTTCGCTAAGACCACCGCTCTGATACCAACTGAAAGGACCCGTTCATATACATTATAAACGATTCACAATAGTTGATTACATTGCGAGGTATTTGACCTCTATATGATACATTTTACAAACATTGCATTCGTTTTTAAAAGACAATCTTTCTTTACATCGAAAATTGACAGGCATGCATACCATTTCATAATATCCACTATCCAACTATAAATTGATTTAATAATAATCTTTGATGAACTCAATGACTCGAATGCAACGTTCTTCGAAATATGCTATGAAAGACTCCAAGTAATATCTTTAAAATGAGCAAATGCACAGCGGAAGATTTCTTTAACACCTGAGAATAAACATGCTTTAAAGTGTCAACCAAAAGGTTGGTGAGTTCATTAGTTTATCATAATCATTTATTTCCATCATTTTAATAGACCACAAGAATTTCATTTCCAGTTCTCATAAATATACGTCCCATGCGTAGAGACAAAAATAATCATTCATATGGTGAATACCTGGTAACAGACATTAACTAGATACATATAAGAATATCCCCTATCATTCCGGGATCCTCCTTCGGACATGATATAAATTTCGAAGTACTAAAGCATCCGGTACTTTGGATGGGGTTTGTTAGGCCCAATAGATCTATCTTTAGGATTCGCGTCAATTAGGGTGTCTGTTCCCTAATTCTTAGATTACCAGACTTTAATAAAAAGGGGCATATTCGATTTCGATAATTCAACCATAGAATGTAGTTTCAATTACTTGTGTCTATTTCGTCAAACATTTATAAAAGCGCATGTATTCTCAGTCCCAAAAATATAAAGGGTAAAAAGGTAAATGAAACTCACCATACTGTATTTCGTAGTAAAAATACATATAACGTCATTGAACAAGTGCAAGGTTGGCCTCGGATTCACGAACGTATCAATATTGAGATTCAATATTGCAGGAAAGGTACGTAGACGCAACGGAAATGATAAACACTATATTGACCTCACGAGCATACCCATGAACCATACTCAATCACCTCCATATCTATAACCCATAATTTACTTAATCATATCCCACTCGAAAAACAATTTCGAAATCACTCGGACAGCACTCCGTAGTAATATTTTATGTATACTAATAATATCTTGAAATAATACGGAGTATATATATATGTATATCGATTGAGAGAGTTTAGAGAAAAATATTTTCAAGTTTCTATGAAATAATGAAACCTATTGAATTCTATTTATAATAGATTTTTGAATTATTAAAGTGAATTATTAAAGTATGAATTATTAAAGTGAATTATTAAAGTATGAATTATTAAAGTGAATTATTAAAGTATGAATTATTAAAGTGAATTATTAAAGTATGAATTATTAAAGTGAATTATTAAAGTTAAAATAAAGTAAAAATAAAGTAAAGGTAAAGTTTAAGTATAGTAAAAGTATAAAACTATGTACGTATAATACGCGTATAAATATATATAATATTAATTTAAATCGTTATATATATTTAATAAAATAAAATATAAATATCGTTATCTTTATCATACTAGTTAAGTAATGAGTTGTCAAAAGTGGTTCTAGATATTTATAAAAGTTATATACGTTTTAATAATAAAGTTCTTTTTAAACTAAAAACGTTTTTTGTACGTTTGAAACTAAATAGATCAATCGAGTCTTTATGAAATTCAATCTTCCACTATCCTTTGTCTAGTTCTCAATGATTGATAATTTGTTCTTATTTATAAATCACTTTACCATTTTTCGAATATTGTTAAAATGGAAAGATTTCTCAAATCAACGTGGGCCTTTCAACAGAGACTTGTAATCATAATTCAATATATCTGATAATTCAATCATTTGATCTTATCTTCTAATTCCATTGATAAACATTTTGAAACAGATACAATCATATAAAGTATTTAATCTAATATTTTATTTACGTTTCAAGTTATAATATATATACACATATACATATATAATCATATTCGTTTAATGGTTCGTGAATCGTTGGAACTTGGTCGAGGTTGAATGAATGTATGAACATAGTTTAAAATTCTTGAAATTTAACTTAACAAATATTGCTTATTGTGTCGGAAACATATAAAGATTAAAGTTTAAATTTGGTTAGAAATTTTCGGGTTGTCACACTAATCTACATCCCATAATCTATTTCTTACCGAAAATCCTTCATCTGATCATACGAGGTGAATCCCTCAACTAGTTCGAGTCCCTCAGATTCCGATAGCTATTCTGATAGTTATTCCGACAGCTATTCCGACATGGATATTCACCTAAGCTCCGAAAGTAGTGTAAACAAAATGGATCAACCAACTAGTCATCTTCAATTCTGGATGAATTGGGGATGGGTTCGTAGTCTACTTAATCATTGGAGACAAGAAGAAGCGATCCCTTTCATCCACCATATTGTCCGCTGGGCGAAGAACTTGAAGCATTCACCGGCGAACCAATCCGAAACACCATTTTCACTCTCTTTTCCCGAATATCTCGCCACGATTATATTCTATCTAAAATTCTAAACCTTATTCATCCGCTCGTTCCAACCGACAATCATCCCGGAATAATAGAAGAAGTCAACGAATTTCGCGCTCGAGTAGTGACTTTGGAGAATATGATGCAAAATTTACCAGATTCAGCAACATCACCAGCACCAACATCAATACCAGTATCACCAACAACCCAAGTTCAACATCACACACCTCAACATCTCATTATGTACCTCGAGCATAATCATCAATCCGCGAATCGTTCTACATCATTTATTTTCGTTCGACATGGCGATTATGTAATCTTTAATGTTTTAGAGATTATATATTCTTGTTCTAACGGTAAATCAAATGAGTTTAATATCATATTGACTCATTAAATCCATGATTACATCTGAAGAAAATATATATGTATATATATTTTTTCATAAAGATTGTAATTAAAAATTCTTTCGTACAAACTGTTAATGGTGAAAATATTTTAACGAGTAGGTAATACCCGAGGAATATTTAGAGTTCACATTAATAAGTACGCTGTACATTCTTTTAAATCTAATTCAACAGTCATTTACTATTCTATTTACAACCACCGATATACGTATCCGTTCACCGCAGAATAATCCCTTTCATTCAATTTCATATTTGGATTTTGATCTATCAGAATCCAACAAGTGGCATAATGAAGAAAACATTGGATAAAAATAAAATTTGTTAGAAACAAACAAATTAACTATGAGAAATTTTGTTAAGAATCCACGCTAACTATTTCCAGCTAACTGTTCCTAGCTAACTGATTACATTTTATTTATCGCAATTTATTTTATCACAATTTAATTCTCGCAATTTTATTTATTGTTATTTAATTTCTGTTATCTATTTTACGCACTTTATTTATCATCATTTAAATACTGTTATTTACGCATTTTAAATATCGGGACACGTATACAATGTTTTGACATATCATATCGACGCATCTATTTATATTATTTGGAATAACCATAGACACTCTATATGCAGTAATGATAGAGTTAGCTATACAGGGTTGAGGTTGATTCTACAATAATATATATACTCTGAGTTGTGATTGAGTCTGATACATGTATACGGGTCACGATATGTATTAATTATTTCGAATATTATATATTAAACTATATATGAACTATTGGACTGTTAACTGTGGACTATCGACTGTAGACTAATAACATTGGACAATTAAAATGAATTAAAATATTGATAATAACATATGAAACTAAACATTTCTTCAAGTTTGCCAATTGATTCCATCTTAAATCTCATTGTATCTTGACAATTATAATCTGCGTTCAAATCTTTCATGATTCTTGAAAACACCTCAATCGAGAGGATGAACCAACCGCACTTCATCTACGGAAGAAAAGATTGATGCATATAGTTATTGAAAGGACCCGTTCATATACATTATAAACGATTCACAATAGTTGATTACATTGCGAGGTATTTGACCTCTATATGATACATTTTACAAACATTGCATTCGTTTTTAAAAGACAATCTTTCTTTACATCGAAAATTGACAGGCATGCATACCATTTCATAATATCCACTATCCAACTATAAATTGATTTAATAATAATCTTTGATGAACTCAATGACTCGAATGCAACGTTCTTCGAAATATGCTATGAAAGACTCCAAGTAATATCTTTAAAATGAGCAAATGCACAGCGGAAGATTTCTTTAACACCTGAGAATAAACATGCTTTAAAGTGTCAACCAAAAGGTTGGTGAGTTCATTAGTTTATCATAATCATTTATTTCCATCATTTTAATAGACCACAAGAATTTCATTTCCAGTTCTCATAAATGTACGTCCCATGCATAGAGACAAAAATAATCATTCATATGGTGAACACCTGGTAACCGACATTAACTAGATACATATAAGAATATCCCCTATCATTCCGGGATCCTCCTTCGGACATGATATAAATTTCGAAGTACTAAAGAATCCGGTACTTTGGATGGGGCTTGTTGGGCCCAATAGATCTATCTTTAGGATTCGCGTCAATTAGGGTGTCTGTTCCCTAATTCTTAGATTACCAGACTTTAATAAAAAGGGGCATATTCGATTTTGATAATTCAACCATAGAATGTAGTTTCAATTACTTGTGTCTATTTCGTCAAACATTTATAAAAATTGCGCATGTATTCTCAGCCCAAAAATATAAAGGGTAAAAAGGCAAATGAAACTCACCATACTGTATTTCGTAGTAAAAATACATATAACGTCATTGAACAAGTGCAAGGTTGGCCTCGGATTCACGAACCTAAATTAATTATATATATTTATGTGTTGGTCAATATTTGTCTAACAAATTAGGTCAAGTCATAGTGTACCACAATCCTAATGCTCGAGACTAATATGCAAAAGTCAACAAAAGTAAATTTGACTCAAAATAATTTCCAAAAATCTATACATGATTAATATATAGTTTAAATATCGTCGTTTTATATTTTTAAATATTTTTAAAAGATTTATTAGAGTAAATAATATAATTTATTTATTAATAAATAAAATTTTATAATAAAATATACTTTTATATATATTTAAGTAATAAAATTTATAGGGTTCATTTAATATCATAAAGATAATATGATAGGTATTATTAAAGTAAGTTATTACACGTAGTAAAATATGTTTGTATCACATATTTATTTGATAAAATAATATCTATAATGATAGTAAGTAAAAGTTGTATTATTTTGTAATAATAATTATTATTATAAAAATATCAATATTTATAATTACTAAGATGATATTATGATAAAACGATAATTCTAATTATGATAACTTTAATATTTACGATAATTTTTAATATTATCTTTAAAATAATAATTCTATTTAAAATAATAATAATAATGATATTTTATAGTAACAATGACATTTCTATTAAAATGATAATTTTTGTTAAAATGATAGTTTTAATACTAACGATACTTTTAATAATAATAGTAATGATAAAAATAATAAGAACGATAATTTTATCTAAATCAATATCTTATAATATTTTAATTTCATCATGAAACTCTTACCCATTATTTCCTAATCGTTTCGTTTAATAGCTTTTCATCGTCTTTTATATCGTGTTCATAATAATGATAATAATATTAATCAAAATAATTAGATGTTACAAATATTTGTTTTAATTACACTAATATTAATAATGATAGTTACTATAACATTATTAACGATAATACTAATAATTATCTTAATGATAATATAGTAATAATAATAATAACAATAACAATAACTATTTTTAAATAATGATATATATTAATAATGATAATAATAATAATAATACCAATAATAATAATAATAATAATAATTGGATAATAATAATAATAATAATAATAATAATAATTATAACTTTAACGATAATAACGATAGTAATAAAAAAAATTAACAATTTTTAATGATAAATCCCTTTTATTGATAAAGATAATAATAATGATAATAATAAGATAAAACTAGAACGACGATAAAAACGACGATAATAATAATCATTTTTAATAAAAATATTGAAAGTTCAATTGATTATAACTTCTAATCCGTTCATCGAAACTATTCGATATCTAAAGGAAAAGTTCTTAATTTTTCGCTAGCTTTCTAAGGACATGCATATCTTATACCTTATCTCAACCGCAAGTGTAACTAATTCAAGATTCAACCTAACCTGTCTAAGGGCAATATCAAAAGTACAAGCATGCATAATCCTAAATACTCGAGCATTAGTCAGGGATACACTATTAGTATGTAAAAGTTAAATTATGAGTACTCACGTATCAATATTGTGATTCAATATTGCAGGAAAGGTACGTAGACTCAACGGAAATGATAAACACTATATTGATCTCACGAGCATACCCATGAACCATACTCAATCACCTCCATAGCTATAACCCATAATTTTCTTAATCCTATCCTACTCGAAAAACAATTTTGAAATCACTCGGACAGCACTCCGTCGTAATATTTTATGTATACTAATAATATCTTGAAATAATACGGAGTAAATATATATATGTAAATCGATTGAGAGAGTTTAGAGAAAAATATTTTCAAGTTTCTATGAAATAATGAAACCTAATGAATTCTATTTATAATAGATTTTTGAATTATTAAAGTGAATTATTAAAGTATGAATTATTAAAGTGAATTATTAAAGTATGAATTATTAAAGTGAATTATTAAAGTATGAATTATTAAAGTGTGAATTATTAAAGTGAATTATTAAAGTTAAAGTAAAGTAAAAATAAAGTAGAGGTAAAGTTTAAGTATAGTAAAAGTATAAAACTATGTACGTATAATACGCGTATAAATATATATAATATTAATTTAAATCGTTTAATAAAATAAAATATAAATATCGTTATCTTTATCATACTAGTTAAGTAATGAGTTGTCAAAAGTGGTTCTAGATATTTATAAAAGGTATATACGTTTTAATAATAAAGTTCTTTTTAAACTGAAAATGTTTTTGTACGTTTGAAACTAAATAGATCAATCGAGTCTTTATGAGATTCAATCTTCCACTATCCTTTGTCTAGTTCTCAATGATTGACAATTTGTTCTTATTTATAAATCACTTTACCATTTTCCGAATATTGTTAAAATGGAAAGATTTCTCAAATCAACGTGGGCCTTTCAACAGAGACTTGTAATCATAATTCAATATATCTGATAATTCAATCATTTGATCTTATCTTCTAATTCCATTGATAAACATTTTGAAACAGATACAATCATATAAAGTATTTAATCTAATATTTTGTTTACGTTTCAAGTTATAATATATATACACATATACATATATAATCATATTCGTTTAATGGTTCGTGAATCGTTGGAACTTGGTCGAGGTTGAATGAATGTATGAACATAGTTTAAAATTCTTGAAATTTAACTTAACAAATATTGCTTATCGTGTCGGAAACATATAAAGATTAAAGTTTAAATTTGGTTGGAAATTTTCGGGTTGTCACAGTACCTACCCGTTAAAGAAATTTCGTCCCGAAATTTGAGTGGAAAGGTCGTGAATGATAATAAGTATGTTTTCATGATGCATACGGGCTGAAAATTAGAGTTTTATCATCAGCGAATAATTTGGATAAACAATCCATTTATATGAAGAGTACGAATGAAGCTAACATAGAAGAGTGATTGATTCATCTTATCATTTGACGTAGATATGATTGATTCCCAGATTTTAAGGGATTTGAAGAAAATCTTCTTAATAAGATTTGACTCTCCGGTACTCAAGGGAATTAGGATCCTCTTTAAATGTGATCGTCCATTTTAATTGTTCTTTCGGAGATTTTCTTATAAATTCACCTCCTTCGTTTCCTTACAACTCACACCTTCTGTTGATGTATTTTATGCAACTCCCTAGACATCTACCCACGTCCATTGCAGGTACAACAGTTTACAGGCCACCATGATTGGTCGTTATTATCCTATCCGTGTTTGTATGTGGTTACAGGAACTGCAGGAACGAGATTTAGATGTTTGACTATGTTAGACTTAGTCAGACGTACGAGTGAAGCCTCACTAGTACGGCTGACAAGCTCATACGCACGGTTGATGCTGAGCTAAGTCACAATTACAACCTAAATGAGAAGACATGAGTGAGTGATCACCCGTACGGCTGATGAAGCCAACTCGTACGTGTGATGAATGAATCGTATGGGTGAGTCAACAGCAGGGGTATATAAAGTCTTATGTTCTTCATTTTAGGTTAAACCTCTCATTTGTTACACACACTCAGATCTAGTGAGCTCCTCCGATTCTCTCTCAGTCCAAATCACCCAGGTGGTGAATAATAGCTCTAGGTGTTGATCTAATCACACTTGATTTAGCTGTGGTTTGACTAAATTAATCAAAAAAAAACTTAACCTATTCACTAGAGGATTTGATTCACTTATTCCGCCATTGTGTGAGTTAAATCTGTTGATTTCTAAGTTCCTAGTCATGTTTCATCACCTTCTATTCTTTCCCCCTCAACTCATATTTTAAAGTATTCATCAATATGCTCCATCCAGTTCTGATTCTCGATATACTTCTAACTTTCATATCGGTCATTCTTCTTTTTCATCTACCGTCGGAAGAATCTATTTACTTCTACTATAATCTTGGGTTTATAGTGTTTCTAGTTTTCCCGTGTCTTTATATTGCTATATGCATCGATATATATGGTTTATAATTTATGGTTTATTGTTGGGCTTTATATGTTCCCTTATATTTCAAAGTCTCTGCTTCTGTCTTCTATAATCATTATCATTCACAATTAATGCTCTCTTTTATTTGCTGCAATTTATACCTCAATTTCTATTTCGGAGTTTTGTCCTTTCGTTTCTTCTTCTTGCGATTAAGCACCGCTTGTAATGGTCCAGAATTCACAGATATGAATTTCGAAATGAACATTGTTAATGTTCTAGGAAGGAAATTATGATGGCACGATCTTGACTTGTCAAATTACTAGAATACCTTGGAAAAGGCCGAATCATCAAGAAATATTTTCTTGATATTTTAGAGGTTAAATAGAATACAAGAGTCATATAACATGGCACATGATGATGTTATGATCTGTGAATCATCACGTTCCATTTAGAAACTCAGCATGACTTACTGTAATGTAATCACGTTGATCAAGTGTCATTATATTATACTAATTCATGCTTCAGTTCCCAACACTACTTCAAAATATTCCTATTTTAAACTTGAATGTTTCAGAATTTAGAAACTAAAATAGTTTCTTTTATGATGTAATACAGATAGCGCGAAGAGGTAAATGATTTCAAATAAGAAAAATTAAGAAAATATCTTCAGAAATATGGAGGATATTTATAATGAAAGATATGATGATATTTTAGAATATCTAAGATCAGAGGATGATGAAGAATATTATTCACAAGGGTTTAGAGTCAGGAGTAAGGTATTTGATAATAATTTCAGCAGACACTGAATCATTTGGATTCTTTGAAGGCAGGTTTAGTCTTTGTGATTTGTCCATAGCCTCCTTCATGGTTTGCTTAATCCGTTTTCCAGTTCCAAACCTTCTCTTTTTCTAAGCTTTTCCAACACACTATCCTTTATTATCAAACTTTTGACTGTTAAGTTCATTTACAGTTTTTGCTGCTTCATCAGCATTTTCCAAACTTCGGAGAACTAGTTTGCAGTTTAGGGTGTTTTTCAGAAACTTCACATTCAAAGTACATAAGTCTAGGAGATAGACGTTATATATACACCTATAACTGTTGGCAGAGACATGCTGCAAGATTTCAAAATACTAATTGCTGATTCCCAGTAATTGGCATGACAATTCTTGTTACAAGATGCGGATGAGTAAATGATGGGGTTTCGATAAATATAATGACTTTTCGGAAAGTCAAAGATCAGTGAAGTTGTTGGTAAGTTTATTTTTAATGTGGTGAGACATAAAAGGTTCTCCGGTAACGATGACGAAAGGGCAACGTCTATATCAAGGTTATAATAAGACTGTTTCAACTGAAAAGTCGAAGTTGACTTGCTAAAGCTGTGACAAAACTGACTAATTTGAAAAGGAATCGCAAAGTTATTTTTGCTAATAAATGCCAAAGGGTCTGACACAGATACGTGTTAAATTATGACTCTGGTTTCGAGAGCTTTTCAGATGCAAGACAGTGGTTAATATGTGGTTGGATCATCATCTCGATTGTTTATTATTTGAAGTGTCTTCAGAAATTTTCGAAGGGTTTGAACACAGATTGTAATCGTTAACATACATTTGATATTCTAACACAGTTTTGAAGTCAAAATATAGCTTGTGAAAGATGTAAGGATCTAAGAGTGATGATTTTGGTCATATCTCAAGTTGAATTTTGAGATTTCAAAATCAGAATATGTAATTAAATTTTGAATGAGTATGGTTATTTTGATTTCTATAAAAGAATGTATATTCTTGTGAAAGTAGGGAGTATAATGGATGATTTGCTGAATCAGATTCGAAGAATGTAACATATTAATTGTGAATTTATATATCTCTCGGGTATTACCTACCCGTTAAAAAAAAAATTTCCACAATTAATATTTTGTACAAAAGAATTTTATTACAGTCTTTATAAAAATATATATATGTATATTTTCTTCAGATGTAACATAGATTTAATGAGTTAATGTTAAATTAAACTCATTTGATTTACGGTTGAAACTATAATTGAATAATCCCTAAAGGCTTTAAAAAGTACATAACTTTTACGCAGTATTTCTTTAATGACATTGAAATTATGAATCAATACTTCGTTATTTGTTGATGTATGATGTTCGGTTCGTGGAATTCTTGTGAATTTCGCAAAGTACGAATGATGTTATCTGAAAAGTTCCGGGTACATCGATGATGAAAGTGTAAAATCAAATATATACTTGATTTATTATGAATTGGAATTTGTTGAATTGCAACAGAGATTGTAGTTAACGCTGGTTAAGTTGCGGCCGAAGGACGTACATTATTGCATATTTGTAATATGAATTAACCGAGTAGTTAAGATTCACACACAATAGCTTAGCACGGAAAGATTTATTTCAATATATATATATATATATATATATATATATATATATATATATATATATATATATATATATATATATATATAATTTCTTTAGAGGGTATGAGTTAATTCTTCATAACTCGTTGATACAATATACACGTTATTGATTTGTAATGATGTCCACAGTGATTCTTGAACTGACGGAGTTTGTGATGTTATCGGTATTGTTGATTCGGATGTTGACTGTACTGACGATGCTGGTAACGCTGACGGTACTGTTGATGCTGTTGGTAAAGCAAGTTTAGCTTGTTAATCACACACCATTTTTATCAGGGTTTCTACTCTTCCTTCTATCATTTTGGTTTGCTTAACTGATTTATGGTTAGGGCTAGATTAGATAATCTCTAAGACTTTAGAGATTACATAATCGCTGCGGAATGTTTCTCCAATGAAGTTATGAATTAATACTTCGTCAGTTATTGTTGTTGGTACTCCTTGGTATCTATGGTGCGTATGACGTTGATGCTCGTGGGACAGATTGTGAAGTTGAGGTTTACGACGCGGTTGTGGTTGGAGGTGGTAATGGTACTGTTGGCGTTGATGATGGTGGTACTAGTTATGCTGCTGATGCTGCTGCTGGTGTTTGTAATCTCTGCACCATATTCTCCAAAGCCACTACCCGAGCGCGAAGCTCGTTGACTTCTTCTATTACACCGGGGTGATTGTCGGTTCGGACGAGCGGATAAATAAAATCTAAAATTTGATGTAATATATAATCGTGACGAGATACTCTGGAAATGAGCGAGAAAATGGTGTTTCGGACAGGTTCGCCGGTAAGTGCTTCAGGTTCTTCGTCAAGAGGGCAATGTGGTGGATGGAAAGGATCACCTTCTTCTTGTCTCCAATGATTGAGGAGGCTACGAACCCATCCCCAATTCATCCAGAATAGGTGATGACTGATTGGTTGATCTATTCCGGTCACACTGCTTTCGGAGCTTGAATGGGATTCCATTTCGGAATCTGAGTGACTTGAACTGATGACGAATTCCATTTCGTACGATTGGATAAAGGATTTTTTTTTTGATATGAAATGATTTTGGCTAACGAATGGTATTCTAATTACATAGAATATATATATATATATATATATATATATATATATATATATATATATATATATATATATATATATATATATATATATATATATAGATCAAAAGATTTCGTAGATTACGGAGGACTTTGCGGGATATGTCAGGCAAAGTTTAAAGTAACAGATACGATAAGATATGATTTAGCAGATATGCTAAGATATGAATTTTTGTCTATACACTATTCATGCAATCAATGCAGCAAGACGTGTCTTAGACTAAAAATGATAAGCAGGTAATTTCCTGAGGATGATAAGTAGTTAATTTTCGACACAAAATGATAAGCAAAACTTTTGACATGCAGACATGGTCGAAGTCCAGACTCACTAATGCATCCTATCGACTTATCAGTTAGACACACTAATGCAGACCTGGTTCGCTAAGACCACCGCTCTGATACCAACTGAAAGGACCCGTTCATATACATTATAAACGATTCACAATAGTTGATTACATTGCGAGGTATTTGACCTCTATATGATACATTTTACAAACATTGCATTCGTTTTTAAAAGACAATCTTTCTTTACATCGAAAATTGACAGGCATGCATACCATTTCATAATATCCACTATCCAACTATAAATTGATTTAATAATAATCTTTGATGAACTCAATGACTCGAATGCAACGTTCTTCGAAATATGCTATGAAAGACTCCAAGTAATATCTTTAAAATGAGCAAATGCACAGCGGAAGATTTCTTTAACACCTGAGAATAAACATGCTTTAAAGTGTCAACCAAAAGGTTGGTGAGTTCATTAGTTTATCATAATCATTTATTTCCATCATTTTAATAGACCACAAGAATTTCATTTCCAGTTCTCATAAATGTACGTCCCATGCATAGAGACAAAAATAATCATTCATATGGTGAACACCTGGTAACCGACATTAACTAGATACATATAAGAATATCCCCTATCATTCCGGGATCCTCCTTCGGACATGATATAAATTTCGAAGTACTAAAGAATCCGGTACTTTGGATGGGGCTTGTTGGGCCCAATAGATCTATCTTTAGGATTCGCGTCAATTAGGGTGTCTGTTCCCTAATTCTTAGATTACCAGACTTTAATAAAAAGGGGCATATTCGATTTTGATAATTCAACCATAGAATGTAGTTTCAATTACTTGTGTCTATTTCGTCAAACATTTATAAAAATTGCGCATGTATTCTCAGCCCGAAAATATAAAGGGTAAAAAGGCAAATGAAACTCACCATACTGTATTTCGTAGTAAAAATACATATAACGTCATTGAACAAGTGCAAGGTTGGCCTCGGATTCACGAACCTAAATTAATTATATATATTTATGTGTTGGTCAATATTTGTCTAACAAATTAGGTCAAGTTATAGTGTACCACAATCCTAATGCTCGAGACTAATATGCAAAAGTCAACAAAAGTAAATTTGACTCAAAATAATTTCCAAAAATCTATACATGATTAATATATAGTTTAAATATCGTCGTTTTATATTTTTAAATATTTTTAAAAGATTTATTAGAGTAAATAATATAATTTATTTATTAATAAATAAAATTTTATAATAAAATATACTTTTATATATATTTAAGTAATAAAATTTATAGGGTTCATTTAATATCATAAAGATAATATGATAGGTATTATTAAAGTAAGTTATTACACGTAGTAAAATATGTTTGTATCACATATTTATTTGATAAAATAATATCTATAATGATAGTAAGTAAAAGTTGTATTATTTTGTAATAATAATTATTATTATAAAAATATCAATATTTATAATTACTAAGATGATATTATGATAAAACGATAATTCTAATTATGATAACTTTAATATTTACGATAATTTTTAATATTATCTTTAAAATAATAATTCTATTTAAAATAATAATAATAATGATATTTTATAGTAACAATGACATTTCTATTAAAATGATAATTTTTGTTAAAATGATAGTTTTAATACTAACGATACTTTTAATAATAATAGTAATGATAAAAATAATAAGAACGATAATTTTATCTAAATCAATATCTTATAATATTTTAATTTCATCATGAAACTCTTACCCATTATTTCCAAATCGTTTCGTTTAATAGCTTTTCATCGTCTTTTATATCGTGTTCATAATAATGATAATAATATTAATCAAAATAATTAGATGTTACAAATATTTGTTTTAATTACACTAATATTAATAATGATAGTTACTATAACATTATTAACGATAATACTAATAATTATCTTAATGATAATATAGTAATAATAATAATAACAATAACAATAACTATTTTTAAATAATGATATATATTAATAATGATAATAATAATAATAATAATAATTGGATAATAATAATAATAATAATAATAATTATAACTTTAACGATAATAACGATAGTAATAAAAAAAATAACAATTTTTAATGATAAATCCCTTTTATTGATAAAGATAATAATAATGATAATAATAAGATAAAACTAGAACGACGATAAAAACGACGATAATAATAATCATTTTTAATAAAAATATCGAAAGTTCAATTGATTATAACTTCTAATCCGTTCATCGAAACTATTCGATATCTAAAGGAAAAGTTCTTAATTTTTCGCTAGCTTTCTAAGGACATGCATATCTTATACCTTATCTCAACCGTAAGTGTAACTAATTCAAGATTCAACCTAACCTGTCTAAGGGCAATATCAAAAGTACAAGCATGCATAATCCTAAATACTCGAGCATTAGTCAGGGATACACTATTAGTATGTAAAAGTTAAATTATGAGTACTCACGTATCAATATTGTGATTCAATATTGCAGGAAAGGTACGTAGACTCAACGGAAATGATAAACACTATATTGATCTCACGAGCATACCCATGAACCATACTCAATCACCTCCATAGCTATAACCCATAATTTTCTTAATCCTATCCTACTCGAAAAACAATTTCGAAATCACTCGGACAGCACTCCGTCGTAATATTTTATGTATACTAATAATATCTTGAAATAATACGGAGTAAATATATATATGTAAATCGATTGAGAGAGTTTAGAGAAAAATATTTTCAAGTTTCTATGAAATAATGAAACCTAATGAATTCTATTTATAATAGATTTTTGAATTATTAAAGTGAATTATTAAAGTATGAATTATTAAAGTGAATTATTAAAGTATGAATTATTAAAGTGAATTATTAAAGTATGAATTATTAAAGTAAATTATTAAAGTATGAATTATTAAAGTGAATTATTAAAGTTAAAGTAAAGTAAAAATAAAGTAGAGGTAAAGTTTAAGTATAGTAAAAGTATAAAATTATGTACGTATAATACGTGTATAAATATATATAATATTAATTTAAATCGTTTAATAAAATAAAATATAAATATCGTTATCTTTATCATACTAGTTAAGTAATGAGTTGTCAAAAGTGGTTCTAGATATTTATAAAAGTTATATACGTTTTAATAATAAAGTTCTTTTTAAACTGAAAATGTTTTTGTACGTTTGAAACTAAATAGATCAATCGAGTCTTTATGAGATTCAATCTTCCACTATCCTTTGTCTAGTTCTCAATGATTGACAATTTGTTCTTATTTATAAATCACTTTACCATTTTCCGAATATTGTTAAAATGGAAAGATTTCTCAAATCAACGTGGGCCTTTCAACAGAGACTTGTAATCATAATTCAATATATCTGATAATTCAATCATTTGATCTTATCTTCTAATTCCATTGATAAACATTTTGAAACAGATACAATCATATAAAGTATTTAATCTAATATTTTGTTTACGTTTCAAGTTATAATATATATACACATATACATATATAATCATATTCGTTTAATGGTTCGTGAATCGTTGGAACTTGGTCGAGGTTGAATGAATGTATGAACATAGTTTAAAATTCTTGAAATTTAACTTAACAAATATTGCTTATCGTGTCGGAAACATATAAAGATTAAAGTTTAAATTTGGTTGGAAATTTCCGGGTTGTCACAGTTATGCACTCGAAAAACTC
This sequence comes from Rutidosis leptorrhynchoides, assembly GCF_046630445.1. NCBI lineage: Eukaryota > Viridiplantae > Streptophyta > Magnoliopsida > Asterales > Asteraceae > Rutidosis > Rutidosis leptorrhynchoides. Next base: position 278,160,156 of record NC_092336.1, read on the forward strand.
TCGGAAACTGAGTAAACGTTTAACACGTATCTGTGCTAGCTCCTTTGGCGTTGTTATTACCGAAAATAACTTTGCAATCCCTTTCTAAAGTAGCGAATTTTGTCACAGCTCCATCAAATCAACTTCAACTTTTCATTCGCATCAATCTTATTATAACTTTGATATATACGTTGCCATACCAAATATCGGGAAGCATAAATCATTAATTCTCGAATTTCGTAGCGTTCCTACGTCAACAGTTATATATCTATATATAACGTATATCTTCTGGACTGATGATTTTCAAATCGGAATCTCTGAATATCTGAAAAGCACTCTAACTTACGAATTCAGATCTCTGAGTTCTGAAAAAGCTGATGAAACAGCGAAAACTGCGACATACTGAAAAAGCTCAAAAGTTTTGATACTGAAAAATGAATTGAGCAAACCATGAAGGAGGCTATGGACAAATCACAAGGACTAAACCTTCCTTCAAAGAATTCAATAATTCTGTATCTGCTGAAGTCATTAATGAATACCTTGCTCCTGACTCTAAACCCTTGCGGACAATATTCTTTATCATCTTCTGATATTAGAAATTCTAAAATATCATCATATCTTTCATTATAAATATCCTCCATATTTCTGAAGATATTCCATAACTATTCTTATCTGAAATCATTTACCTCTTCGTGCTATATGTATTACATCATAAAAGAAACTATTTTAGTTTCTAAATTCTAAAACCTTCGAGTTTAAAATGAGAATGTTTTGAAGTAGTGTTGGGAACTGAAGCATGAGTTAGTATAATATAATGACACTTGATCAACGTGATTATATTACAGTAAGTCATGCTGAGTTTCTAAATGAAACATGATGATTCACAGATCATAACGTCATCATGTGCCATGTTACATGACTCTTACATTCTATCTAATCTTCAAACATATCAAGAACATATCTTCCTGGTAATTCTATCTTTTCTCTTGAATTCTGGTAATTTGACCAATCAAGATCGTGCTATTACAAACTCTCTCTTAGAACATCAGTCATGTTCATTCGAAACTTCATATCTACGAATTTTGGAACATTATTCGCTTAACTTAATGTCGGGAAGAGAAAACAAAAGAATGGAACTCCAAAATATAAAGGAAACGAAGAGGGTGGATTTATAGTGAAATATTCGACAGAGCAATCGAAACAGATTATCGCATTTAATTAAAAAGGATCCTAATTTCCTTAATCCCGAGGAATCAGATCTTATTCAGATTTCAAAGATTTTCTTGAATTTCGGAAATCAACTGTGATTACATCACCGGTTAGGACGAACCTGCATTTACTCATTTCACTATTTTGTGATAGCTTCACTCGTACTCTTCACATAATTAAATGGTTTTATCTATATTACTCAATGATGATAAAACTTTAATTTCCAACTTGTATGGGTCATAAAACATACTTATTGTCAGCCATGATGATCCCACTCAAATTTCGGGACGAAATTTCTTTAACGGGTAGGTACTGTGACGACCCGGAAATTTCTGACCAAGTTTAAACTTAATCTTTATATGTTTCCGACACGATAAGCAAAGTTTGTAGAGTTAAGTCTCAAAAAGTTTGAACTATTTTCATATATTCATGTGACCTTCGACTGTCCCCGATGATTTACGAACCATTGCTTGTAAATATGTGGATATATATAAATATGTGTATATATAAATATATGTATAATATATATAATAACATGAACATTAATAAACTATTATATACATTTATTGTTATAAATAAATAAGTACAATAAAATACAGTGTAATAAAAACTATTATTTTATACGTATATTTCTTGTATATATTTATATTGTTATATCTAATTTAATTATTTAATATATATTTATTTGCGTAGTAAATTTTGTTATTTACAACTGTTTATATATATACATAGTGTATATTAAATATAATTAATTTTGAGCTTAAATTATGTCTGTAACTTTCGGTTGACGTTTAATTATTTTTAAAATAGGTCTTATATATATATATATATATATATATATATATATATATATATATATATATATATATATATATATTTATATATATATATATATATATATTTATATATATATATAGTTTTAAAATAAAAGTTGTTCCAAAATTTGATTAAAAAGATAATAGTTTTGATAAATATTTTTTTTACCTTTTCAAGCTAAGGTTTTGTACTCCGTACATATAAATTGAAACAGAAAATAAATAATTATCGAATCTTTTTAATCAGGTTTCAAACAGGTAATGACCAGAATGAATAAATGGACTTAAATTGAAAATTTGAGTTTTCTAGAAACACTTTTATATTTTAACTGTTTAGCAATGGACACGAAATAATATCTGAAGTCATTAATAATTCCAATGGCTTTCCTATTCTTTCACATGTGTTTGATTTTATTATTATATTATTATTATTAATTATTAAATTAGTTTTATAATTATAGAATATACATATATCTGTATATATATGTATGAGACAGATATATCATAAGCAAACACTCGTCAACACCATGATCTCCACCATCCGCAACCACCACCATGACACTAAGAACCGGCAACCATCACCACTCCAATCCACCACCATTCCATCGATACATTTTGTTTTCTCTTTTCTTTCCTGTTGATGAGTTAACCGAAGAAACACCACCATCTCTTTGATGATCAATATCACGAACCACCCATCATCATCAATTGAAACCACCACCACTGTCAACCTTCAAACCGCCATCATTCACCACTGTTACCACCACTACATACCAACCGCCACCTCGAGACCCACTCCAACATCGAACACCAAACACCATCATCAAAAACACCATCATCACATCTCCATTGAATCATCAAAATACTCATTTAGATTTTTGTTGTTCCGATCATAAAACAACACAGCAAACCTTGTTCAATATAACCCAAAACAAATCAACATCATCACCATGAATAACAAGATTACTGCGACTGTTTATATTCGATTAAACCACCCTACACCCATCATCTTTAATCTCTCCCTCATGATAGTATAATCACCTTAATCTACCACCACCCCATCGTTTAATTTTTTTTCTTTTCTTTCTTGTTTGACGATCAAATACCACGGTGACCATCATGAACCGACCACCATACAACTATCTACAATCACCACCTCTTCAATCTTGTATTTCTGTTTTTCCGTTTCACCACACTTCACCATCGTACATGGTTAAACTTCTATTGCATAGTTCTCATTTGGTTCGTTATTGTTGTTGACAAACGCAATCACCACAGACTTATTTTAAACAGTAACCTTCGATCACTGTTATTCTGTTGCGTAATTTTCTCGTTCTACTTGAATAACAATCGCCACCATCACCTTTTAATTCACCACCCTTTTGCGTGATCACAACCACCATTATCTTCCATTTTGCTTCCTGAAATAATGAGAAAGATGATGGTTTATTGAAGTTAATTAAATGATATTATACTGTAACAAGACAATAAAGTGTAACGACCCAACCCGTTATCCTTCCAAAAACGTGCCATTAAAAAAAAAATTCTGGGACAACACATCTGGACGTCGTCCAGATTTCTGGACGGCATCCAGCTCTGAAGGACTGGACGGCGTCCAAGCCCTTTGGACGGCGTCCAAATGGTCTGCCAGATTCTGTTCAGTTTTACAATTACACACGGGCGAAAAACCCGATTCCCGACACTTTTAAACCAAAACACTTTCACAATATGTTATAATAATTAAACCTAAGATTTTTCCACAATAAAACCGAGTTTTGCAACACCGGGCCCACGTCGACCCATATTACTACAAAGTGACCATTTTGACCCATTTAGTTTAATTCAAAACATAGACCGAGCATGGTGATTGGGGATACGCTACCCAATCCTAATCGAATCCAAAAGCAAGTCTTCTAAAGCAAACTACGCAAGTCTACTAGTCCCACGCTTACCCGAGCCACCGCATCTATGCAATCTATAAAAATGTAAACAACGAGAGGGTAAGCTAACGCTTAGTGAGTGAAAATATACTACATACATATATATGCATAAAATGGACACGCCACACAAATAATCAAATACCGCATACCAGAGCATCCAAGCATAAAGGCAAGCTAATCTAAGTATACCGTACGATCACTAAGCAACAATCTAAATATCAACAATAAAGTAAGTTCACCAACGACGATGTGAACAATGCCAAGAAGCTACACCCGGAGGGTTAGCTACATCACGACAATACATCAATATATATATAACAATATATAAATGAATAAGGTTAACCCCTTAACCCATTACCGAAATACCAAACACCACAATGAAGATTGGCCGAACTACAAGAGCCTTAGTAATCCGAAACCACACGAGATTACTATCTTCAACAAGACAACATCGAGGTTGGCCGAACTACACGAGCCTTAGCAATCCGAACTACACGAGATCACTACCTCAATAAGATGACCGAACTACACGCGTCACCGTGAATCCGAACTACACGAGACTCACTTCCGATAAGATGACCGAACTACACGCGTCATCGTGAATCCGAACTACACGTGATCCACTTTTCCAACTCAAAACCCACGGTCACGGGATTATAAAATCCACCACATCGGGGTTATCCACATCACAACAATATCAACCCTTCGCCATTGGGGTTATATACCCCACATCACAAACACGTGTGATAACGTACACACAAAACGTGTACCTCGCCAAAGGTGGTCAACCAAAATGCACAACCGTGCCAATTGGACCTAAATGCAAGTCCATCAAATCCACCTATATGTGAAGTGAGCTCTATAACCAAGAACCACTTCACCCGACCCGCACCCATCCTACACATACATATGCACATAGGGTATTAACACTCACCTTATCACCTTGATGAATGCCACCGAATAATCCGCAACTTGTCAATGGAAAGTACATATTCCATTATCACAAAACACACAACACAATTAGAGTTGACTTACAAACCAACCCAATTGACACTTAGTGCAAATTCGACCCAAATGCACTTCCAAGCACAAAACGCTCCCAAAGTAACCAATAATCACTAACACAAGTGAAAATGGTCCTAACATACCGATTAAACCCGAACACAAGTGTTAACCATGCGTCTTACCCATTTTGACACCAAAACCCTAATTCGACCCATTTCAAAATTAGGTAGCCAAACACACCCAAAAGTGTTCCAACACTTCCATAATCAATAAACCTAGTGATTAAACTCAAGATCAAAGCCTAATCAAGGCCAAAATTGTCAACCAAACCAAAACCCGCCAAGTGACAAGAATAACTAGTCACCATGAACCTACTTCATCATCTAAAAGGGTTTTACAACAAACTAGCTCAAAACCCTAACTTGAATATCAAATCTAACAAATAAAATTCGGAGTTTGAGCTTACCAATGCAACCACAACGTATCCGCGAATGAGATGAGCAACTTTTGAACCCGAGCTTTGGTGAGAAACCGACTCCTTCTTCTCCAAATCCAGTTCTCTCTCTCTCTCTCTCTCTCTCTAAACCCTTACTCTCTCACTAGAACAAGATGGGAGGGTTTTTGTGGGTGATAATGGAGCAAATGAGGCTCCTAGAACTGATCTTGTGGCCTTAACTCGTTCCACATGTGAAAATACCATTTTACCCCTCTAAATATCTTAAAGTAAAACAGCTGGCCCGTCAGACAAGTTGAACGGCATCCAACATTTTGGACGGCGTCCAACGCTTCATTACTGGACGGCGTCCCCCAAATCTGGACAGCGTCCCACTTAGTTGAACAAAACAGAAACTGAAACAGGGTGTTACATAAAGGCAGATGTATAAAGTGGTTCGATGGAATCCAGCTGGTGATAAGTTGACCGAAAATATGTTTTGTTATTCAACTGCTATATTTTTTTAGGGCTTATTCTATTTTATGGAGTGGGCTTGTGAAGGGATATTGGGCCACACGTTGCAAATCCATCGTTTATATCTCTGGGTTATACTAGACGGTTTCTACTTCCACTTCTAGATCATGATACTTAGTGATGATGATTAAGTTAATATAAGGTAGATGATGAAACGATACATGATGATGTGTATGATTATGTGATGAACGCTATATGATGTGATGATGATGATTTAGATTAAGAAGATAATTAGATGATGATGTTAAATGGGTTTAAAAAAAAAAGAGAAAGTGACAATAGAGAATTTTGGGTTAAAGTAATTTAATGGGATACACGAATTGACTAGTGGAGGAATGGTTAAGTGGTGCGTGGCTTATTTGAGAGGTCGCAGGTTCGAGCCCCGGTTGTGGCATATTTTTTTTAGAAAATGAAGAAGAAAGGGAAACAGGAAGAAAAGGGGTTATATAAATATAAGTATCATATTAATTAGAAATGAAACAGACAGAGCTTTGGTTAAGGATGTTATCGGGTTAGCAGGATGTCGCGGGTTCAAACCCGGACTTGGGCATTTTTGTATGAACTACTCCTTTGAGGTAGTTATTACTAATACTCTTATTATTATTATTATTATTATTATTATTATTATTATTATTATTATTATTATTATTATTATTATTATTATTATTATTATTATTATTATTATTATTATTATTATTATTATTATTATTATTATTATTATTATTATTATTATTATTATTATTATTATTATTATTATTATTATTATTTATTATTTATTGTTATTAAGTAATTATTATTATTACTAATATTAGAAATAAGGTTTTTAGTATAACTAATATTATTATCATTATCATTTTATTATTAGTATTATCATTATTAACAAAGTTATTATTATTATTATTATTATTGTTATGATAACTACTTTACATTAACGATATTATTATAACAAGTAAATATTTTCTATATAAGTGTATATATATTCCAACTACCATAATTTTACATATAATTATACCTAAATATTTACATATAACAAATTATTGATTTTAAATATAATATTAAACTATATAAATATTAACTATTTTAATTATGTACAAATTAAATATATAAGATATATAATTTAAGATATAATATATGAATTTATTTGATTATAATTATGTGTGTTAATATATACATAAATGATTTAGGTTCGTGAATCTGAGGCCAACCCTACACTTGTTTAATGTCGTCATATGTATTTTTACTACAAAATACAGTATGGTGAGTTCATTTGCTCCTTTTTACTCTTTACATTTTTGGGACTGAGAATACATGCGCTGCTTTATAACTGATTTACAACTGTTTTATTCAATGCTTTTACAATCTATATTTTTGGAATACACGAGATACTTTTATAAATGTTTGACGAGATAGACACAAGCAAAACATTCCTCGAATGAATTATTATGCAGACAGAAGTTCTGTGGATTATTATTGAATTAGTTGGACGTGATAATTGCCACTAATTGTTGTGAATATTTTCCCCTGATTATTATTTCTTGGTAACCTAAGAATTAAAATCGGGTATGGCCCTAATTCACGCGAATCCTAAAGGTAGCTACCGGGTTTAACACCCCCACCTAGAATGTTCACTAGACGGAAGAGCTAGTGGGCATGGTGTTTAGTACTTCGAGGTTTATATATTATACAGACGAGATGTTCTGTTTTTGGGGATATTATTGATGCGCATTATATGTTAAGGTCGGTTACCAAGCCAAGCTATGAAAGCAAAGTGAATGTTATGTATCGAGAGAATGAATTTTATACACAGGTTATGTGTATTATATTGTGTGCACGAGATATGTCTACGGTTACTAGGATTTATGAAAAATGGATTTTCGTACCCGAGAAAGGTGTACTGTATTTAAAAGATATCGCATGTACATTATATGTGGGTATAGGATTCGGGCCCTTTTGTACCATGCAGCATTTAAATCTTGTGGTCTATCAAAATGATGAATTTTATTGTTTTATGATAAACCTATGAACTCACCAACCTTTAGGTTGACACTTGAAAGCATGTTTATTCTCAGGTATGAAAGAAATCTTCCGCTGTGCATTTGCTCATTTTAGAGACATTATTTGGAGTCATTCATGACATATTTCAAAGGACATTGCATTCGAGTCATTGAGTTCATCAAGATTATTATTAAGTCAATTATAGTTGAAGGTATTATGAAATAGTATGCATGCCGTCAACTTTCGATGTAAAGAAAGTTTGTCTTTTAAAAAGGAATGCAATGTTTGTAAAATGTATCATATAGAGGTCAAATACCTCGCGATGTAATCAACTATTGTGAATCGTTTATATTGTATATGAACGGGGCATTTCAACTTATGATTTTTCTACATACAGAATATAAATTCGCTAGTTCATTTAAGATACCCTTTTCAATTTTTCCATTAGAACAATGTTCTAACAAACATTGTGATATTGTTTGACATTCACGATCAGTTAATTTTTTTTTTAATATGGATTAATAGCTTTCTCCATCTTCTTGAAGAAAAAAACATGAACAATTGTGGAACAATTTGTGAGAAATGCGTAATGAATGTGGGTTGCGCGGTAACCAATATAATGGATATCTTTATTTGATCGACGCTACAAAACTAGCAAATGATTGTGCTTACTTAAAAAGAATGCTAGAAAGAATCAATCCACAAATTAGTAAAATTATTTGGTGGAAACTTTATCACCAATCCATGAATTAGTAAAATTATTTGGTGGGAACTTTACCATCAAAATTTTGAGTTACGGTAATATGGAGTTATTTTAATCACTGATAGTTTTTATTACTCTTAATGACATGTTACCTAAAATAAAAGTCTTGATTTAATGAGGGTAAAATAAACAAATTATCAATATATCTTAAATTCAGCAAATTTTACTATGGGACAGTAATAACAGGATGAAGGGAGTATATAATAAAAATTATTTATGTCTCTGATATCGGTCAAAAAATCACGTTTTACTTCCGATATTAAGCCCCAAATCAATAAAGATATACACTTTATCGCCAAAATACGTGTTTGTTTGCTTTATTTTGTAGATTAAGTGATTACAAAGACAATGCAAGAAGAATCGAAGGAATCGAACTTAAAACGAAGAATCTAGAGCGAAAACGATGAAGACCAAGTTACGACCTCGAAAATCAGAATTACGATCCAGAAAATTGACTTGACTATGCCAGCCCACGATCATGCCCCACGCGCTGCCACAGGCCACACGGCTTGCCAGAGTTAGCGTTTCACACCCAAGTCACACGGGTCACCAACAGTCCACGGCCATGCCCCACGGCCTTGACATGGCATAGCCCATGGCCTGCCAGGACAGAAAGTTGCCAATTTAAGGAGTCATTTGTCATTCCATTTTTTCACACACTTTGATTAATCCTAGATTATCCAATAAAGGCTAATCAAGGATTGAGTGCAATGAGGGGGTATAAGGGATGTCGATTAGGATTTTGGGACCTTATTGTCATATTTCGTTAAGTGCTAAACGATCAACAACCATGTCCCGGTCTTCGTAAATTACCTTAACCAACAAAGATCAAGTCTCGGGCAAACTCACGAGAGAGATCAATATGTCTAGGGCAATCCTTCCAGAATCAACAACCTAAAATGAGAGGCCAAGCTCCCTATTTATAGGCTTGAGATCTGCACGGAAGTAAGATGTGCGCGCACTTAGGCATTCCGCACAAGTACTGCGAGAATCCGACGCACTCTTTAATATTCCGCGTAATCTCACCGCATTCATTAGCATTTACCGCGGTTCATCAGTTTCGCGTTTTTGTCCTTAAGTAACTTTTCGCACTAAAAATATACATATACAATGTATATGATCAAGTCCCCCCAGTTTATTGTGTTACATTTTTGCAGAAAATGTAATACAATAAACTTTAAAAAATAAAAATTGTAGTTTGTCTGCTTTCGCGAACAATTTACGCACAATCTTTATGCGCAGGTGCATTTCACTTTTTTCAACGGCTAATTTTTTATTCATTGATTAATTATTATTGCACTTATAGCCGTTGGTTCATGCAGCCATTGAATCTTATTCCATCAATATATATAGATGTTATTTATCATTGTATCTAACACACTTTATCTCTCACTTCTTTTGCATTCATATTAATCATCAACACATTCTTCGCTTTATTGTCTTACAGCTTGCCCAAATAATTTGTACTTTTATTTATCAACATCATGAGGCTTTCAGAAATTGAGAAGAAAGACGACACCAAGCAATTTCTTGCTGAGAGATTAAAAAGTCCAGAATCAAGAACTCTCAAATCTGCGCCTATATCTCCTGCTACCAGCGCAGAAACTGTGACCCCAAGCAAACGCAAAGCGACATCTCCCCTTTTTGGTTCTACTGAAAAAAGGGTTACACGATCCAGCTCTGTTACACCCACAGAACCCAAAACTGGTAATCTTGCACACTTTTTATTTTATTATTTTAGTGTTTAAGCAATACCTATAGTATGCTTTATGCTAACGCATATTTTTGTTATTTATGTGCAGCAGAGACAATCATTACTCCACCACCAACAACGCAAACAAGTTCTCCGCCAACATTCGATCTTTCTAAGTACGAAGATATTTGGCGTACTCCACCCAGCGCTTTAAAATCCATTAAAGTGGATGGCCTTCAAGGCTATTTATGCGCATCCCCAGAAGCTGCACTGGATCAACGACAGCACATGAAGTTTGCCCTCCCACATGATCTGTGCGCCGAGTTTAGCAAACTCTCTCACAGCGATGCATTCAACTGTTTTGCTCAAAACTTCTTTATGACATTTGCATCTGTATTTGATGCAATGTCTCGTCAAGAAAAATTTCTTGATTTTTTGAAAAAAGAACAAGCCAAACATGTAATCACTCAATCACAGTTATCCTCCGCCACCGCAGAGTTACAAGCATCAAAAGAACCCACAGAGGACTTGAAGAAACAACTGTCCGAAAAAGCAATTGAAAAGGACAATCTTCAAGCAGCACATGATACTATGAAAAACAAACTCATTCAATCTCAAGCTGATCTAACTGCAGCCTTATCCGTGAAAACAACTGCGGAATCTAACTTCACAATGCTTCACGAATATTTGCCTGAACTTGGGCAAAAAATCATGGATTCAAACGTTGTTTCCCAACGTTTTGAAACTTATGTTACTGCACTTCAACAACTTGAGCGAGTCAAATTTTTGCAAGAAATTAGCAAGGTGACTGTATTGCCGGAGCCAATGCCGGAATATATTGAAAAGCTTATTTGCCCTCTTAAAGAGGTAGAAGAGATGGTCGCATTGGCCAAAGAAGGAATTCGCGTTATTCCTATTCCGAAACTGGAGGCCATAAGTCAAAATAAAGATGCTCCCGTCGAAGACATCATTAAATTAGACTTAAACAGTAAGGAATAGGATTTCGCAATCACAAGCGCAACTGTAAGCGCATTTATTATGTTTCTATTTGTTGTAATTTACGCAATATCATAATAAAGTTTCCATTTATCAATTGCAATTGTTTTTATTTATATAGCGCTTAAGAACATTATTCATAATTACTAGCATTGTCTTTTGCAATTTCACTGTTTTGTTATTGCGCACATAACAAACAATTACTTTATGCGAAACAACCTGTATGCGTGTGCGTTTTTGCACATTATGAATCTTCTAAGTCCGCCGAAATGATCCTTAGGCATAAATTTGTGTTTATTGCGAAGCATCCAAGTATGGCTAGATCTAATACTTTGGGCAAAAAATATCAGTTCTCATTCTTTTCGCATACACTTTGATTTATTTTTATAAACTGTCAAGTGGTCTTTACCATCACTTGTATTATTTCAAACTTTCGATTTATGCTAGGTATTATGTTCACAAGTGACGCACAAATAGACCATGGCTGTTATTAAGGAATACTTGACATTTATGCATCTCGCATATCATTACAAACATAATTTTGCTACACATGAGCACACGTCATTAATTTGTACATAGAGTTCCGCACATTTCCTTTCATTATATGTAGTATCTTTTCAACAAAGTAGCATGCCACGCGTTAGGTATGTGACGCCCTTCAATGTCTTGGAGCTTATAAGAGCCTGCCGCATTGATTCCTACTATTTGGTATGGTCCCTCCCAATTAGGTCCCAACTTTCCAAGTTTTTCAGCACGGCTTGCTTCATTATTTCGCAAAACCCACTCACCAACATCAAAGGCTAACGCGCGCACTTTCTTGTTATAATACTTGGCAATTTGTTGCTTATTGTTTGCCTCTCTTATCGCGGCCATAAGCCTGCGTTCCTCAATGAAATTTAAATTTTCGAAAATGCCATCTACATTCGCACTTTCATCAAAATTAACAACTCTATGTGTTTCAACAAAAACCTCCACGGGGATCAATGCCTCTGAACCATATACAAGGCTAAATGGTGATTCGCCCGTACTTTTCTTGAAAGTCGTGCGATGAGCCCATAACACATTTGATAGTTCATCAACCCATCCATTCCGTTTTTCATTCAAACGCTTTTTAATTCCGCCAACAATATCACGGTTAGTCACTTCGCATAGCCCATTTGCTTGCGGATGCGCTACCGATGTAAATTTCTGAATTATATTCAATTCTGCACACCAGCTTAGAAATGGATCTTTGGCAATCTGTTCCCCATTATCAGTTACAAGTTCTCGTGGAATGCCAAATCTTCACACAATGTATTCCCATACAAAATTCCGCACTTGTACTCCGGTTATTGTGTGTAAAGCTTTAGCTTCCACCCATTTAGTGAAATAGTCGATTGCTACAATCAGGAACTTTACATTCCCCGAACCTGGTGGGAATGGTCCCACAATATCAATGGCCCACTTATAAAATGGCCATGGCGAATTAGATGGGATCATATCATGTCTCAGTTTTCTATTCCGCGGCGCGTGTCTTTGACAACTTTTACATCTTTTAACTATTTGCGCAACGTCGCGATATAAGGTAGGCCAAAAGTAACCCATTCACATTATTTTAGCCGCAATAGTTTTGTAACCTGAATGAAGAGCACAAGATCCACTATGCACTTCTTCAACAATTGTTGCAGCCTCTGCGGGTCCTACACACCGCATTAATGGTCCCAAATATGATTTGCGATATAACACATCATTTTCAATCACGTACATAGGTGATCTTTCGCGTACTAATCGAGCTTCCTTCTTATCTCCTGGTAATATATTATTGCGCAAATATTTAATTATAGGATCCATCCAATTCGGTTGAACCTCTTCTATAGCCGCAACAATCAAACTACCATCAATGGACTTATGGGGAAGTTCTTCTACCCAAACTTGCTTTTGGAAATGCGAGAAAGTCAATGCAGCAAGCTTACTTAATGCATCCGCCTTTTTGTTTTGACTTCTTGATACTTGTGACAATTCAAAAAATTCAAATCTTTCTGCAGCTTCCCGCAAAAGTTTCAAATACTTTTGCATAGACAACTTATGAGCTTCAAAGGAACCATTGAATTGATTTGCCACTAACTGTGAATCAACATATGCGCGTAACTGCGAAATATTCATTTTACGCGCCATATTTAATCCTGCAACCAGTGCTTCATACTCAGCCTCGTTATTTGTCACGTCAAAATTAAAACGCAACGCGTATGTGTGTTCTTCACCACTCGGGCTTATTAACACCAATCCCGCACCTGCACCTTCAATACACGACGCACCATCTGTATATAAATCCCAAATTTCATGCTGAAGAGGCTGTAATTTTGTTCTTTCATGTATGACTTCAAGCTCACCCGTCATTTCTGCAAGGTAATCTGCCAAAACTTGTCCTTTTACAGATGTGCGCGGTAAATACGATATTTCAAATGCTCCAATCTCAATCGCCCATTTGGCGAGTCTTCCTGATATCGTAGGTGTGCTCAAAACGTGCTTAACCAGCAAATCAGTTAAAACATGTATTGGATGACCCTGAAAATATCTGCACAACCTTCGTGACGTCAACACCAACGCGTAAATAAAATTTTCAATTGGTGCATAGTTTATTTCACTTCCCGCGAGTGCCTTGCTAACAAAATAAACTGGCCTCTGGACTTTATTCCTTTCCGCAACAAGTACAGAACCAAATGCTTCATTCGCAACCGAAATATAAAGATATAATATTTCCCCATCTATAGGTGCGATCAATGTAGGTAACGTAGCAAGTAATTGCTTCATTGCCTGAAAGGCCTTATCTGCTTCTTCCGTCTATAAGAAGTTTTTCTGTTTCAAACACCCTTTAAGTGTGCGAAAGAAAGGCAACAGTGTTTCCGCAGCTTTGGATAGGAATCTGGTTAAAGCCGCGATCTTTCCAGTTAAAGTTTGCACCTCTTTAACAGTTTTAGGCGCGGTCATGTTTTCAATTGCTGAAATTTTCTTAGGATTTGCTTGTATGCCCTGCTCAGTGACATAGTACCCTAAAAAGTTTCCTTCCTTTTCCCCAAAACTGCATTTAGACGGATTCAATTTCATATTAATCTTTTGCAAATTTTCGAATGTTTCTTTCATATCAAGCAAATTTTTTCTTGCGTTTCACTTTTTATGACAAGATCATCAACATAAGCCTCAAGATTACGGCCTATTTGGCTTTTAAACGCTTTATCAATTAATCACTGATAAGTTGCTCCCACATTCTTGAGTCCAAAAGGCATTTTAATATAACAATAAATGCCTTTTCCAGTATGGAATGCGGTTTTATCCTCGTCTTCTCGCGCCATTGGTATTTGATGATACCCTTTCGCAGCATCCAGAAAGCATTTGCAAGGATAAGCGTGCAAAGACTCCACTTTGAGATCTATTTCAGGAAGCGGATAGTTGTCCTTTGGACAAGCTTTGTTTATGTCTTTAAAGTCTATGCACATCCTCCATGAACCATCAGGCTTTTTTACCAATACTGGGTTTGTAACCCATGTTTGATATTTTACCTCGCGCAAAATGCCTGCATTCATCAATTTGGTGACTTCCGCACATAACCACTTCATGCGATCAGGAGCCATTCCTCTGCGCTTTTGCACAATTGGTTTCAGTGCAGGATTTGCATTTAATCTATGTTCTGCAATATCACGTGGAACTCCAGTCATATCTTGTTCACTCCAAGCAAACACATCCATGTACGCAACAAGAAATTGAATAATTTTCTTTCTCATTTCCTCATTCAACTCGGTGCCAATTTTTACTTTTTTGATCAGGATATCTAAAGTTTACGACAACCATGCCATCTTCTACAATTTTGTGCGCAACAACTGCATTATGCGTGCTTATAGCCGCACAAATTGTCTGCATAGCCCTAGAATTTATTATTGCCACACCCTTGCAAGTAGTGAATTTTACCATTCCATGTATTGTAGATGGCACCACGCCAAGCTTACGCAACGAGGATCTACCCAACAACATGTTATAACGCGAAGCAACGCATATAACATAAAAATCTAACTGCGCTTACCTTTTTAATTTCACATCTACTTCATCATGCAACTCGATTTTTAATGATACTTGCCCCATAGGCCAGGCAGATTCACCCGCGAAACCAGACAAAGATATCGCGGTTGGCTTCAATTCCTCTTTAATACATTCTGGCAATTGTCGAAAACACTGCTCGTATATCAAATCTATGCTACTACTAGTGTCAACATGTATTTTCATAATTGTTATTCCAGTATCTATGATCTTGCACGATATGACTAGCGGTGCGTCATACATATCGCGGTTTTTCTCAAATGGAAAAGTAATGGGTGAGAATTGCCATTTTTCAAGCATTTCTGCTGCCTTTCACTTTTTAAACCCTTTTTTCTTGTGTATTGTGCTTACTGTTTTCATGTCTTGCACCTTTTGTATCTTTTGTGGTGAATTCTTGTTCAAAAAAGTGTTCCGCACTTTGTGCACCTTCAAATTCATATTCGTCTCATTTACAACCTTTTTGGTAGCTAAAAGCTTTTGTTGCTTCGTCATTTTGTTTAGCTCACAACTTTTGTTAAAGAGATTACGTTTTCCTGTGACATAATAAAGAAAATTAACACGATTAGAATTAGGAAATGAGTTTAATAGCTAGATTAAAACGAACGTGAATTTCTCATTTCAATTCTATTCGTGTCCTACAGATGGCGCCAATTGATCAATCCTAGATTATCCAATAAAGGCTAATCAAGGATTGAGTGCAATGAGGGGGTATAAGGGATGTCGATTAGGATTTTGGGACCTTATTGTCATATTTCATTAAGTGCTAAACGATCAACAACCATGTCCCGGTCTTCGTAAATTACCTTAACCAACAAAGATCAAGTCTCGGGCAAACTCACGAGAGAGATAAATATGGCTAGGGAAATCCTTCCAGAATCAACAACCTAAAATGAAAGGCCAAGCTCCCTATTTATAGGCTTGAGATCTGTGTGGAAGTAAGATGTGCGCGCACTTAGGCATTCCGCACAAGTACTACGAGAATCCTACGCACTCTTTAATATTCCGCGTAATCTCACCGCATTCATTAGCATTTACCGCGGTTCATCAGTTTCGCGTTTTTGTCCTTAAGTAACTTTTCGCACTAAAAATATACATATACATATGTATGTATATGATCACACTTCACACTTCACTTTTCACTCTCTCTCTCTCTCTCACTACAATTACTAGAAAGTCATACTTTTAAGGCCTTCTTTTCGAGCAGGAAATTTAGTACCCGAAGGTGAACATCGAAGATTGTATTAGGAGCGGTCTGGAATCTGAAGTTGTCACTTTTGTACTTTCGGAACTCAGTTAATCTACTAGAACTTCTATCCTTATCTTTATATAATGTCTTCCATTATTATGATTTGTGATATTGTTACCATGATTAGCGAGTAGTTATCTTTAGTGTATGTTACGACATAATCAGTTATGCTGCTGAAATAATATTGTGGATTGTGTATGTGTTGAGATTCTTTCCGATTATGTTTTAAACTCAATCGATTTTCCAACTAATATAACGTAGTTACCGGCGAACCCCAATTCAGAGTACACTATCTGTTTCACCCCTTGGTAAGAGAACTCTGTCGGATACAACGCATGCTTGATTGAGGCACACCGGTTGTAGTACATCAACCTAAGCTTTGGATTCCGGTAGAGATCCCTTTCGTAGTGGAACCTATGACTAGACTATGAGTACATTGTCAGTCTCGAACCATGTTGGTGTAGTCACTAAGCATATAAACTTAATACGTGCATGCTGAGGCACAACGGTTGATGTAATTTGCACCACTGCTACGTAAGGTCATGGAAACAGATAAGTGTTGACTAGTACACTACACCATAACGCGGTCTCAAGCATTGCACTCCGCTTGAGGGATTCTTAGTTAATTAAGGAACTGTTTGTTTAAAATCCATAAATGATTGGATCGTCAGGATAACCGAACGCGTTCATGGAAGTTACCTAGTAACTTGGCCATGGTGTTCTTTATGGTTGAACTCTTTTTAGGGCCTAACCACTTTGTATTAACCAATCATTAATGAAAGTATCAAAACACATCATGTCTCTCGAATTAGGAACACCTTGTGTTTTGTTATGCATAAGAAATTTTAGACCTTGTGGAATGTTAATATGCCAACTTTTTCGAGCAATCCTATTGATGAGCCGCCCATGACTACATGTACTCGTGTTTGATGGACGTCGGGGGTTGAGGCATTGTGGTCTATTCAGAATCACCAAACCTAACGTAATTACCCAGTGACATCACCAATGTGATAGGGACTTCTAGGTACATCATAACAAATACAGAGTCATTGCCTATTCATGAGTCAACATTTCACTATCTCAGTCAAGTAACTGATAAAATCATAACACACACTTATTTTAACCTTACCCGAATTACAAATTTTTTCGCATTTACTTTCCTTTATTTACCTATTTGCCTTAGACCTTTAGAAAAACCCCAAACTACTCCCCCATCTAATTAGTTATTAGGATAATTCTACAGATACAGTTTGATTCCGTTGTCTTCTTAAACGAACGACCCTAGGTCATACTTCCCTTATCACCCATAGGAAGGAGTAGTAGATTTAGGCCCCGCGTATTATAAATTTAAAACATACCCTCCTATTAATATCCCGAAATAGACGGCCGGCGACCTGATGACACCGCCACAAAATAAACAATCCGTTTTGGCCATATCAGTAGAAGGAGAAGTTTTTGGCACCGCTACTGGGGACTGTACTTGACAATAATGTTTCAGTTAGATTTATTTTCATAAGCTATTATTGGTGTATAATATACATGGACTTGGTTATTGGATTTTCCAAACAGTCTCCAATTATATTAGAACTAAAGGATCCTGCATCTCTGTAATCGATCTAGCCACTTGGTTTATTGAATAGTTTATGAGAAACTCTGTTATCAAAATACCTGGGAAACAACAACAAGAACCAAAAATCTATCTCTAGAATAACCAACCCTAGTAATAAGTAGAAACTTTAGAACTAGATTACCATAGAATACCTTAAGATACTTTAGATTACCATATGATTTTCCTATCTATAAATTAAAACATGCATACCTAGTGTATGACCCATATCCGATCCAGATCAGGACCACTAATATTCGTCCCTAATCTGGAATCGATAATATCCAAAGCACGCAAGGAAGGATGACGTAGAGCATCTAGAAACCCAATGGCATTACGCATCACTCTTGTTGAAAATACCAAACCCTCGATTGAAGGTCGAGGAGGACCGATTAGATTTCCAGAGATCCAAGGGAACTCATTCGAGTTAAAGCATCACATTGTACGACTAATCCAAAATGGCTGTCAATTTCATGGATTACCGAATGATGACCCCAATTCACATCTTGATAAATTCATTTCTCTTTCGAATTCCTACAAGCAGCCAGGGATAGGACAAGATATAGTTCGGCTATGCTATACATGTTCCATTATTCTCTCACTCATCATGCGCAGACATGGTTTGAAGGACTGAAAAATGACTTCATCATGTCATGGACGGAAATTGCTACAAAATTCTAAACCAAGTATTTCCAGCCTTCCAAACAAACTAAGTTCAAAAATGACATCATCAACTTTAAATAAAGTTATGATGAATCTCTATACACCGCATGGGAGTGATTCAAAACCTTATTGAAGAAAAGCCCTAGTCACCAATTAGAACGTTCAACCCAAATCTGTACCTTCTACAATGGTCTTACGGTAAACCATAGGACGACGATCGATGCAACAGCTCAAGGAAATCTGATGAACCTAATCGCGAACGAAGCATGGGACCTGCTTGAGAATATGACAGATGCATCATCATGACTGGAACAGTGGTGAACAACCTTCATCATCTGCCCCACTCTCCGCACTTAATAATCAAATAGAAGTCATCAAAACCCTCACGGACAAGATGGAAACTCTTGAAAAACAACTAGGAGAACTAAAGACACAACCGCAACAAGTTAACCAGGCCTAATACTGTACTAACTGTACCAACCTGCCACTTATTGAAGAATACCAAGTTGAGTACGAGAATCATGATGGTTCAGTCTGTTACGTCCAATAACCTGCTCGTCAGTAAAACCCTTGATTTAACCAGCAATCCAGAAACACCCAATTTCAAAGAAGCAACCCAACTTTTCAACCCCGCTACAAATATCCACCTTATTCGCAACCACAACCTCAATTAACCTTCAATCAACCACTTCCACTCACTGGACATCCAATTGAGGAAAACTCTTCAACCACTCAGATCACAAAAGCAACCAACCCAACCGTTGGAACATACGATCAGTTAAGTCAGTTCATTTAAGGACAACAACAGTTCAATTAGAGAGTTGCAGCTACACAAGACCATACAGACCTGCTCATAAAAAATTAGTTGGCTTTGCTCAAAAGTCTAGAAACACAGCTCTGACAGTTATTCCAACGCCTTGAAACCCGACCACAAGGAAGATTACCTAGCAACACTATCCAAAATCCAGTGGAGATCTGATTACCCCTTATTCTTTAATAAGCTAGACCAACAACCTCTCTATCCCGTCAAAGGATTAAAGCCTACTTAGATCACTCACATCTCCAATGAGATACAAATTGGTCTTATCACAAAAAAAATCATTCCCCTAAGTCCCTTTAAGGAAATTAGTTAGCTAAGTAGGATGGTGCTCTTATAAAAAAAATACTACCACTAACTTGATCACCCCAACTTAAAAGCTTAACATCAATCATGACAAAATACAAGTGATAATATATGCTACATCTTTGAACGTTTCAAAGATAGTAGCTTACAATGTAATCTTACTAAATATAAGAAATTAATTAAGAATTAAATTTACATCAATTATATCTTGGGTACAAGATACAATATCCCTCTAGATTGATCACATAAGAAGATATGAAATGCAGAGCTATGAGTCTTTCTTTTATAGTTGAAGATATAAGCTTGTCAGATTGCACACGGTCAAACCACGATTGTACACAGCTTCGACCATCTTTAGTAATCCAAATAAAATAGCCATTTGAGCAACGGTTCTTTGTTGGGTCAGGTTGTACTGTTTCTGAATGTTAGTTGCTAGCAAAATATGAGTAATAGCCTAGACAAATGCTATAGGTTGAAAACGTTTGAATTATCTTGGACTTTCTTTTATGAAAGTGACTAGTCACAAACACTTTGGGAAGTCTTTTTTTCTTGACACTCCATCATGAATACTAATTAAGCTAAGTGTAGATATGGATCATATCCAGTCTTATAACCCAAAATTGTATCATGTGCTAGCCGTTTGACTTAATTCGATAAAGTAACTTTTGCTTTAATCAACTAGAGGATGTTATCATGCAACGCCTATGATTATTAAGTATTATCTTTAATCTTAAGCACACATGTAATCTTATAATCTCAACTAATTCATGTGAATCGGTCATACATACAGTAAGTGTAACAAATATTATACATACATGTTAATGACTATGAGTTAAACAGGTTAAGATTATCTTCTTAAACCAACATACATTCATTGTTTAAATAATTAAGCAGATAATGTGTATTAATCTTTTAAGTGTTAATCAAGTAGCATGCATTAATCATTTAGGCATCAAGCAGAAATCATGTTCTTGGTGTATTAAGATGTAAATGTGTCATAACCCTAGCTTTTCGACTTAGGATATCTAGTTTGACTTCTTTAAAAATTTCAATTTCCGACTTGACGAGTAAACTTAATGATTTATGTCTTGATTGATCTAGGAATATCACGAAATTACATAATTTCTAGAAACTCAAGTTTATCACCATAAATTCTAAGACTTGGAAATTTCACTTATAAAAGTAAAAAAATAAAAACATAAAATGATCAAGTATTAGGATTAAGAAACCATCCTTAATCAATATAAGAACTAAACTAATACAAGATTAAATACTAATTAAACCTTAATCAAGATCATGTACACTAAACCATACACTTACACTTAAACTAAAACTAACCTAGGATTAATCATTAAGATAATACTAATTATCACATATAATTAACCCTTAATTGCATGCAAACATGCATGGACACATGTCTAAACCATGCATAAGTTCATGCTTAGTCATCAAATTGCCTTAACACTTGTCTACATCATGCATGATCTTAAGATTAGTCACCACCACCTTTCCTATATAAACCCTCTCTAGTTCATCTCTAGTCATTTGACCATCTCTTTCACTCACATACACTTAAAGTTCCAGATCTAAAACACTCTCTTTATCATTCTCTTGAAGCTATAATATCAAATCTCTTCAAGGTATAACAAACTACTTAATTCTATTCATCTTGTCTAGCTATATTCAAGAGTATTCATGGTGTAATTGCTTGATCTAGAGTGTTTAATCACTCAATGATGACTATATAGCTAATCATGATCTTGATTATGGATGAGTAACCTTAAGTTTCCTACATGTCCTATGTTTTAAAATGAACTTTAAACATGAATTTTGTTTACTAAAATACACAAAACAGTTTCATCAGGATTCTGTCCAAAACAGCCCTGAAATGTTCGTAGGTTAAAAAGTTACTTAGACTCTGAATTTGAACCTAATAAATTAACCACATGTCCACATATATGTTGTAAGCTTCCTGTAAATTTTCCATGATTTTACCTAAAGTAAAAGGTATTTTTTATTTTTATTTACTCACTAAGTGTCTAGACTTTCTTGAATCTGACCTAAGTCTAGTGTGACTTGAATAAATCAAAAACTTATAGTTTATTAAGATATATCCTTCTATACTTAAAAGGGTACTAATAGAGGAACAAAACAAGACTTGATTCACTAAAATCCATGTAGTAGTTTAGGAGAAAAGGCTATATAGATTTAATAAAGAAAACTGTTGTAGTCTGATTTTGGTCTAAAGTATGGTCTTGAAAAACTAACCAAATGAATAGCTGGAAGTTAATCCTTTTTACCACGTGTTATTTTATATATTTTTAGTGTTTTGTAAAAGGCACAAGTCAAACAAAGGTGATTTACTAATTATAAGTATGCATGGAAGCTTATAGTATAAATCTGGACAGAATTGCACACTTGTAGGAAATCATAAATTTGACCTATTTATACTTTGAATCCAGAAGCTAACCTTACATGGTTGGATTAGGGACTCAATAACCTTTCCAGAGGTGGTAATCTCACCTTAAATGGATATCTAGATTGGTAGAAACAAATAATATAATGTGAAGGTAAAACTGGACAGAATTGCTGAAACTTAAAACTACGAATTATATAATGTTTCCAATCAAAAATCGAAATGGACATGTAAGAATACTTGGGGACTGATCTTAGACTCATTCTAAATACTATATGGGATAGTATGACCTCTGACCTCATAATATTCATTAGGTCTCAAGCCCGGATCACCGCACACTATTTAAACCGACTACCGTGTATACCTTACACCGCATCAAGTGAGTTCGTAGTCCCATTTTTAATCAATCTTTTATACTTATGGGATGAGATAATACTTGTTTACTGTTTTACATATTGGAATCAAGTACTTGCAACTATATTCTATGTTGAGTAACAAAGGTCAATTTATAAATCCCGATTTTGATATCGTTAATTACCGGTTTGGTAAACGCGAATATTATGAATAGATGTATTTGAGGATGACTCCTCACATCAGGATAGGCCTAATAGGCTATCGGATGCATAACCTTCGACCACTTGCACTTAGACCTTAAGTGACGCTTGTTTTCGGGTACTTTTACGTTAACGTTCGATATCGAAAGCTCATGAACTAGAATAACTTTTCAACTGTTTTGTACATGAAATCTTGATGTCCATTAAATATGCATTGTAACTAAACCTATGAACTCACCAATATTTATATTGACATTTTAAGAATTTATCTCAGGTACTTAGCTTTTGGAGCATTTTCAGGTCGGGCATCGTGGAAGTTTAAAAATGTCTTTTGTGAAATCTAGTATTGATAAGCTAGATTAGGATATATTTGTATTTGTACTATGTCTGT
Source organism: Rutidosis leptorrhynchoides (assembly GCF_046630445.1). Classification (NCBI taxonomy): domain Eukaryota; kingdom Viridiplantae; phylum Streptophyta; class Magnoliopsida; order Asterales; family Asteraceae; genus Rutidosis; species Rutidosis leptorrhynchoides. The sequence continues at coordinate 278,183,585 of NC_092336.1, forward strand.
ACTTGTATTTTGTAACCACGATGTACCAAAACTAAAAACAGAGACGATGTAATAATATTTATGTTTCCGCTGCTACGTTGACTATAACCTGGGACACTATGTTAAAGTTCACACCACGTCTTGGGAAATCGAGACGGGGGTCGTGAAAGACATGGTATCAGAGCTTGGGTTATAGGGAATGTGGACGACATTAGTGTGTCTAGACCTAATCAACTAGGATTGCATTAGTGTGTCCCACCTATAACCGAGTCAAAAGTTTCCGGTCTCTACTATTTTTTGAGTCATATATTATTATTTTTACTCGTCGGAAATTCTATAGGCTAACCTTTATATGTTGTGTATGTTAAGATGGCCTCGTCTAGCTTCACTGGCTCCACAGGATCCAACTCTACCGTACCTATAGAGATTAATCCGGACAACGACTCTGACATGAATGAGTTCGCAGCGTACCAACCATTCTAGCAACGATGGATGTGGGTTCGTGACTTTTTAGGTAGATGGAATCATCAAGAGGGAACCCCGTACCATGAACGTAATGTACCTCCGACCATTAATGGAAGGGATGGATTAATGGGTCAATCATAACAGGACACGATTTACACTTTGTTAGCTAGAATTTTTAGGCATGAGGGACGTATTGAACGACTTCAAGGAACTGTTGACTATTTGTTTGTCCAAGAGAATCAGGATGGTAATTATTCTCGTTTTAATGAAATCGAGGGTGTTCAGTATACGCAACAGGAGGAGATCGAGTTGTTGAAGTACCGTGTGGATGATTTGTCAGCAAGGAATCAAGAACTTGTAACAAAAGTAGCGAGTTTGGAAACCCAGCTACACGAGATGGTTATGGTGGTTAACACCATTGTGCCACTTTAGATCTACCGTTAGTAACTAGGAGTGTTAATTTTCTTGCCTACACTCTTAATAGTATGCATTTATAACGGATACGATAGGAAAGGTAGCTTGTGTGTGCTAGGATCAGTAATCGGTTGTGTTAGGATCAATTATCAGATATGCCATATAGTGTGATAATAGTTTATGTACATTATGTGTGTGAACTAACGGGTAGGTGAATACCCAAATTTTGTAATGATTAAAAGTTTTAATCGACTTTTATCTATTATGAGTATTTAGTTCATTTTCATAACACTTGTATGATGTACATTTACCACTATGCTATTCTTATCTCCAGGGGAATGAGTGCCACTCAGAATGAGGAAATGGTAGATCAAAGAGTAGCTGAAGCCCTTTCTAATGCTGAAGCTGGGCGTGTAGCAAATGCCGCGAATGGAAGGAGACTCGAAGTGGCAAATGTCCAGCAGAAATGCAATTACAAGGCATTTATGGGTTGCAAGCCCCAGAGTTTTTTTTTAGAAACAGAAGGACCCTTAGGGTTAATAAGGTGGCTTGAAAAACTAGAATCAGTATTTAGAATTAGTAAGTACGCAGACAATGATCGAATGAAGTTCGCATCATGTACTCTCTTAGATGGAGCCTTAACTTGGTGGAATTCCTTTTTCCAAATCAAAGGGCATTGATGAAGCATATGCTACCCCTTGGGAGGAATTTAAGAAGATAATGATCGATGAGTATTGTCCATGGAACGAAATTCAAAGGCTAGAAACCGAGTTGTGGAACTTAAAACTTGAAGGAACTGATATCGTAAGATATACTAATAGATTCCTGGAATTAGCTTTAATGTGCCCAACTATGGTTACCCCTGAATATAAGAAAGTTGAGAGGTATATTTGGGGTTTGTCAGAAGACATTCGAGGGAATGTTCTATCATCAAAGCCAGAGACGATCCAGAGTGCAATCCGTATGGCACATGATTTGTGACGCAAGTAGTGCGACGTTAGCCAATCAATGTCAAAATGGATGTGAAGATCACGACTGAGAAGCGTGAGTGGAACGGGAATCAAGAAGGAAATTCCAAGAAGCAAGGAAACAACAAGTTGGGGGTTCGAGGAATGGTTATGAAGGGAAGAAACCATATTTGCAATAGATGTACGCGACATCATTTTGGTATGTGTACTGTAGTCTGCCAGCGATGTAAGAAGCAAGGGTATCTCGCGAAGGATTGTAGAGTTCATTTGTTAGGAAATGATAATAATGAAAAGGGGAAACAGAGTGGTTGCTTCAATTTTGGGCAAGCAGGGCATTTCAAGAAAGAATGTCCTAAGGCGAAGAAGGGAGAAGTGGCTAAGGGTCGAGCTTTTCAAATCTCCACTAAATAAGCTCGTGAGGACCCAGAGTTAGTCACGGGTACGTTCCTTCTCGATAATCGTTTAGCATCTATTTTACTGGATACCGGTGCTGATAAAAGTTTTATAGCCAAAGATTTTAGTGTTGCAATTAATAGGCCTTTAACCGCCTTAGACACCAGATATGCTATAGAATTGGCAAACGGTAAGTTAATAAAAGCAGATAAGATTATGAGAGGTTGTGTTTTGAATCTGTCAAATAATCTGTTTGAAGTTGATTTAATGCCCTTACAGTTAGGAAGTTTTGATGTTGTCATTAGTATGGGTTGGTTGTTCAAGAATTGTGCGAACATTAATTGTAAGGAAAAGTCTATCCTTATACCTCTCAAGAGTGGTGAGGTATTAATGATCCAAGGAGATAGAGTTAAGACGAATCTCAATATCATTTCTTGCATGAAAGCTAGAAAATATCTAATGAATGGATATCTAGCTATTTTTGCACATGTAAATGAACTTAAAACCAAAGAAATTCAGTTAGAAGACGTTCCAATTGTTCGAAATTTTTCACAAGTATTCCCAGAAAATTTGCCAAGTCTACCTCCGTATAGGCAAGTCGAATTTCAGATTAATTTAGTTCCAGGAGCCGCACCATTTAAGGCCCTATACGGAAGAAAGTGTAGATCACCACTGTGTTGGAGTGAGGTTGGTGATACACAATTAACAGGCCCAGAGATCATACATGAAACAATCGGAAAAAAAAAAAATCTTTCAGATCAAAGAAAGGTTGAAGACTGCAAGAAGTAGACAAAAGAGCTATGCGGATATTCGAAGGAAACCCTTGGAATTTCAAGAGGGTGATAAATTCATGCTCAAAGTATCTCCATGGAAGGGAGTAATACGAATTGGGAAGCGCGGAAAACTAAGCCCGAGATACATAGGACCTTTTGTGATTACTAAGAAAATTGGTCCAGTTGTATATAAATTAAAACTACCACCAGAGCTTAGTGGTATTCATAATGCATTTCATGTTTCGAACTTGAAGAAGTGTTTAACAGATGTGAATTTAGCAATTCCTTTAGAGGAACTAAGAATCGATGACAAATTGCATTTGTCAAGGAACCAATAGAAGTGATGGATCGTGAAGTGAAAAAGTTGAAGCATAGTAGGATTCCGATTGTTAAAGTCCGTTGGAATGCACATAGAGGTCCAGAGTTCACGTGAGGACTGTATAAGGCAGAAATATCCTCATCTATTCGATAATCGAAGTACTTAAAAATTTCGAGGACGAAATTTTTCTTAACGGGTAGGTAATGTCATAACCCTAGCTTTTCGACTTAGGATATCTAGTTTGACTTCTTTAAAAATTTCAATTTCCGACTTGACGAGTAAACTTAATGATTTATGTCTTGATTGATCTAGGAATATCACGAAATTACATAATTTCTAGAAACTCAAGTTTATCACCATAAATTCTAAGACTTGGTAATTTCACTTATAAAAGTAAAAAAATAAAAACATAAAATGATCAAGTATTAGGATTAAGAAACCATCCTTAATCAATATAAGAACTAAACTAATACAAGATTAAATACTAATTAAACCTTAATCAAGATCATGTACACTAAACCATACACTTACACTTAAACTAAAACTAACCTAGGATTAATCATTAAGATAATACTAATTATCACATATAATTAACCCTTAATTGCATGCAAACATGCATGGACACATGTCTAAACCATGCATAAGTTCATGTTTAGTCATCAAATTGCCTTAACACTTGTCTACATCATGCATGATCTTAAGATTAGTCACCACCACCTTTCCTATATAAACCCTCTCTAGTTCATCTCTAGTCATTTGACCATCTCTTTCACTCACATACACTTAAAGTTCCAGATCTAAAACACTCTATTTATCATTCTCTTGAAGCTATAATATCAAATCTCTTCAAGGTATAACAAACTACTTAATTCTATTCATCTTGTCTAGCTATATTCAAGAGTATTCATGGTGTAATTGCTTGATCTAGAGTGTTTAATCACTCAATGATGACTATATAGCTAACCATGATCTTGATTATGGATGAGTAACCTTAAGTTTCCTACATGTCCTATGTTTTAAAATGAACTTTAAACATGAATTTTGTTGACTAAAATACACAAAACAGTTTCATCAGGATTCTGTCCAAAACAGCCCTGAAATGTTCGTAGGTTAAAAAGTTACTTAGACTCTGAATTTGAACCTAATAAATTAACCACATATCCACATATATGTTGTAAGCTTCCTGTAAATTTTCCATGATTTTACCTAAAGTAAAAGGTATTTTTTATTTTTATTTATTCACTAAGTGTCTAGACTTTCTTGAATCTGACCTAAGTCTAGTGTGACTTGAATAAATCAAAAACTATATAGTTTATTAAGATATATCCTTCTATACTTAAAAGGGTACTAATATAGGAACAAAACAAGACTTGATTCACTAAAATCCATGTAGTAGTTTAGGAGAAAAGGCTATATAGATTTAATAAAGAAAACTGTTGTAGTCTGATTTTGGTCTAAAGTATGGTCTTGAAAAACTAACCAAATGAATAGCTGGAAGTTAATCCTTTTTACCACGTGTTATTTTATATCTTTTTAGTGTTTTTTAAAAGCCACAAGTCAAGCAAAGGTGATTTACTAATTATAAGTATGCATGGAAGCTTATAGTATAAATCTGGAAAGAATTGCACACTTGTAGGAAATCATAAATTTGACCAATTTATACTTTGAATCCAGAAGCTAACCTTACATGGTTGGATTAGGGACTCAATAACCTTTCCAGAGGTGGTAATCTCACTTTAAATGAATATCTAGATTGGTAGAAACACATAATATAATGTGAAGGTAAAACTGGACAGAATTGCTGAAACTTAAAACTACAAATTATATAATGTTTCCAATCAAAAATCGAAATGGACATGTAAGAATACTTGGGGACTGATCTTAGACTCATTCTAAATACTATATGGGATAGTATGACCTCTGACCTCATAATATTCATTAGGTCTCAAGCCCGGATCACCGCACACTCTTTAAACCGACTACCGTGTATACCTTACACCGCATCAAGTGAGTTCGTAGTCCCATTTTTAATCAATCTTTTATACTTATGGGATGAGATAATACTTGTTTACTGTTTTACATATTGGAATCAAGTACTTGCAACTATATTCTATGTTGAGTAACAAAGGTCAATTTATAAATCCCGATTTTGATATCGTTAATTACCGGTTTGGTAAACGCGAATATTATGAATAGATCTATTTGAGGATGACTCCTCACATCAGGATAGGCCTAATAGGCTATCGGATGCATAACCTTCGACCACTTGCACTTAGACCTTAAGTGACGCTTGTTTTCGGGTACTTTTACGTTAACGTTCGATATCGAAAGCTCATGAACTAGAATAACTTTTCAACTATTTTGTACATGAAATCTTGATGTCCATTAAATATGCATTGTAACTAAACCTATGAACTCACCAATATTTATATTGACGTTTTAAGTATTTATCTCAGGTACTTAGCTTTTGGAGCATTTTCAGGTCGGGCATCGTGGAAGTTTAAAAATGTCTTTTGTGAAATCTAGTATTGATAAGCTAGATTAGGATATATTTGTATTTGTACTATGTCTGTACTTGTATTTTGTAACCACGATGTACCAAAACTAAAAACAGAGACCATGATGTAATAATATTTATGTTTCCGCTGCTACGTTGACTATAACCTGGGACACTATGTTAAAGTTCACACCACGTCTTGGGAAATCGAGACGAGGGTCGTGACAAAATGCATATGATTTTGCTTATTAATTAGCATGCATTTTACTAGGTGTTTCTAATCACTTAATCACATATTCATGTAGGCACATAGATTAGCACACTCAGATCAATATTAATATGTGTTGATAAAACCACGTTCTTAATGAATTAGGCAAGTAATTTCTCGTGGTCTTATCTTGGTTTATCATGCCTTCATCCGAGTACACTACTCGTGATAGTTTGATTTCAATAAATCAATAAGATCATGATTTAAGAATTTTACAAGCCATAAAATCATATCTTAATTCGTTAGAATGAGATACCATATAATTTGACTTTGGAATTGATATTCTTTTAGGCGCGAATACTTGTAACATCTTGTTAGGCATAAAGGTTTATCAAGAAAGATTAATGTCTAAGCATATAGTTATTAAATATGTTAACATCTAAGCACATAGCAGTTAATCAAACATAATTGTATAAGTATACATTAATCTACAATTTATGTTTAGGAAGGAGCTTCTCCTAATTGGGAGTTGATGACCATTCTTAAGATGTCTAGATAGATTTTAAGATTGTAAAAGTCATCAAACACTTAATGCGTTTGGGATGATTAGTTTTAAATCATGTGATAACTAATTGTGGATAATTATGTTCAAATCGAAACTGATTGAATTTTATTAATTATCAAATGAAAACTCATATAATATGCATTAAGTGAAGTTTTAACCATTAGTGATGTCAAACTATTTGTGATTATTAAAATTTGTAAAGCATAGTTTGATCAGGCAAAGCTAAAGTTGATTTGCGGCATAACCGTTATATTGAACGTGGGTAACAAAGCAGAGACGGTTCATCCTACCGTCCAACCATGATGTTTAGAGTATGCATGCTTTGATTATAATACGACTTTCTTTGTTAGACTTCGTGTGTGTTGATCATTTCCTATAGAAATGGTAGGATTTTAATGAACTTGCGTTTTCACTTTAACATAAATATCATTACTCAGGTTGAATGTCATCATCAAAACATAAATTAACGTTTGAATATTAACGTTGGATCTTAAACCAACAAAGATCATTGACATAACACTGTAAAGTGATCTAAAACTTTTAAAATGTAGGTTCAAGCCTTAGATTTGACACATGTGGATATTGAATAATCATAGCAATTTGGATTTCTAAACCTAAAAAAGCGAAACGTCATTCATAGTTAGGAATAATTTCAACAACTTTGAGCTTCTTCAAAAGTGTTACATGGTGTAGAAGAAAGTAATTAAGTGTGTGTTTGATGAAATATAATGACTAATCGTTGAATGATTCAAAATATGAGATGACTAAAAGGCTCTGATTAAATTTGATTTTGAGCAATGAATGAACTATATGAATGATATAAAATCAATATACTAACACTATAAATCAATGAATACAAGAAAATAATTACTTGATAAGTGTTTAGAATATAATTCAAAGAAGATATTAAAGGAAATGGACATGCTGAATGATTATGAGATTATTTCAACTCTAAATGATCCATCACATATTGCTGAATGGTTCAACATTATTCCCCATTCTTGTGAAACATCAAACCCACTCAATTCCATGGAATTGTTTGATCTTAAAGATCTTCTATAATTTCTCACGTGAGGGGTTATTTCTTGAATATTGAACAATATAGCAATAATGTTAAATCATTCAATTAAGAGATAATCAAACGCACCTTAAGACGATATAATATATGGTTGTTGTTTGATCCAATATGTAGTAATAGTACTAGGAAAATATGAATATGTGGGTGTGTATGAGCTTAGCCCACTTAAGTATACATATGATGGGAGTGCAAATCCTAAAAATATATATTTTATTAGTTGTTAGAATCGAATCTCTTTGAGAAAATGTGTCAACTCTTTTTGATAATTATATTTTATTTTTTATACTGATTCACATGGTATGCTGATGATCTGGGTATTTCACATATTGTGGAATTGGAGATCTTGTGAGATTAATTAAAGACGATTCTTTATAAATTTTCCATAAACATGGGCATGCCTTAAAAAATACTATGTGCGCCGGCAAGATTTTTGTTCCATCGAACATTTTCGATATTTTGTGGATATTATTCTGAGACTAGCCCAACGGCCAGGTCTTCGGACTACCGATAGGCCCAATTAGTACCGTACAACATTTCTTTAAATTGTGAGATTAGTTTTGAGAATGAGAATTAAACAAAATAAAATAGGCATACACCATTTTCAGATAGTTTAGTGGGTGATCATAATAAAATGTCAAAAATAATTACGGGATACTCAGATTAGGCTTGTTACATCTATGTAAAAGTACTTCACCTTTAATTAGCTTGAACATAAAAGACTTTACTCGTGTATTCCAATTATATAACCTTATACGTATACCCGTGTATTCCAATCTTATACCCATAGTCATTCTTATGGTTACAAACCAAAGCCTCCTAATTTTATAGTAGAATCTTACCATCTCGATGCAATTCTATGTTGATTTTATATCTAACTCAACTAATCAAGTTCATTACATAAGGTAAGAGAGCTTTGTAATTCACCTAGACTATATTTTTTTTTATTATCTAATTTTCAACTCTATGCATACCTTATGTTACACATGATCTTGATCATGTATTGTGAAAATTGTACATGTTTCGAAGGCATAAAGCTAGATTATGATTTTGTCTTTAGTGTTAAAACACTATGGGATATGATGGCATTTTTTACGAACCCTCAAATTTTAAAATGTTTAACGATATACCTTTAAAATTACGAATTTACAAAATGTCCCTTGCCTGTCCACCAAACACGGTGCGTGGTGTTTGGTCGTTGTATCATTTCTACATCATCTTCCAAGATTACATGAGACTCGTACCAAGCACCAAGCACTATGCGTGGTTGTGGATAATTTCTACAGCGTCGTCCAAGGTGATGCACAAGTCGCACCAAGCACGGTGCATAGTGCTTGGTGTGTGGTGCTCGATGTGGTGCTCGGTACGTTCCTCATAGTGCTTGGTTGTTGATCGTTTCATCTAAGGCTACACGCAACTCGCACCACGCACCAAGCACGGTGCATGGTGCTCGGTGTGTGGTACGGGGCATTTTTGCCATATTGGCATGTCGTTAAATACTTTAGAATTTAGGGATATTTTGACCAATTTCATTTGAAACATTAAGTATCAGCCTATATATCTGGTTCATAATGTGTGGATTCATCTCCATGCCTAAATATTAATGGCAAGTGTTCTAATTAGTCCAAATTATAATATTATAACTATAACTATATACTAATTCTCATGAGAATGGTACTATTCATGGTGGCAAACATGTAAACACTCCCAAGTTTAGGGGTATTCTGGTAATTGAGTTTTTTTTTTTTTTTTTTTACCTTTTCTCAATATTTTTTTTACAACTTCTCCCGCTTCTTTTTTCATTCATTTAATTTAAACGTTTTAACAGTCCACTTTTTATAAAATGTTAAATTAGCTGACCGTTAACCTATCAAAGTCACCCCGTAGTGAAACTATTCTTTTATACGAGTAACTTTTTTCTACTTCCTTTTTTTCCGTCTTTTTTATTCCTTTATTTTTAACGTTTAGTTACTCGATCGTTAACCGATTTTTTAAACGTTCAATTCACAGACCGTTAACCGAACAAAACCACCCCGCAGCAAGGAGCATGTTTCTTTATCCTCGTTAAAATCATTCCTTAATGCACTCTATGCGATAATGAACAATTTTTTTGCCGATTTATAAAATAACGTTGTAAATACCATTTTTATGTGATAACAAAATTTATAATTTATATTCAAACTGTTGGAATAAAGCAACCTGTCAATAAATGATCAAATTACATGTTTAGGTAATTTGACTTTGGGATCAGAAGTTGTCTACTTCATCCTCTCCCGATTTAGAAGATCACATGTCTGTCAAGTCAAAACAAGTAAATGGCTAAGAGGTAGGCTGCTAAGCAACCTTTTCCTTATTTGTTTATGGTGGTTCCAAAAGTGTAATGGAGCCATACCAAGAATAGAAATACCTATTAAAATGTTTAGATTATATAAGATCACTTAGCAAATTGTAAAAACTCAATTCAATTGTATCAAACATTCAAAATATATTCAATACAAGATCAATTTCTTACTTTTATCACAAACTACTAAATAATAATAATGAAAGAAATTTCTAAAGCATGTTGGAAATCTCTTTATGAGAGCAATTTTCGCTAAAATCACTGCTAACCATTTATTTATATACATTCCCATTTATTGAAACAGAATTTGCCAATTGAGAGATTATTATTACTATTATTATACATATAAACATATACACACAAAATAAATCAATCAAGGCACGGTAAAATCTTAATGAACCTGTATATTGTACACACCACCACCACAAGGACTCGGGTTCATGCTCCGGCATTGTTGCCATACAAGCAGCAACGATGATGGTCGTGGACCCCAGATTCTTTTCACCCTTTCAGGTCGATATAGCCATTGTTAGAAACACGTTAACTGTTGCCGATGGAAATCTCAGTTGCGTGTTGGATGTCAATGGAAATGTTATTTTTATAATTAAAGATATAAAGTTTAGTCTTCATGATCGACATATCTTGTTAGATTCATCAGAAAATCCTATTCTTACATTCCAGAAAAAGGTAATTTTTATTTTTATTTTTATGTTTTTGTTTTTATTATATTTTGACTTCTTACGATTATATTGTATGTATGTCTATGTAATTTCGTACAAAAGATTGATCGAGGATTCGAAGGTTTACTTTTGTCTCTAGGAAACTAATAATAATCGTGATCGAACACATGGTCAAATGCAAAACATGTTTCAATTTTTCAAAATACAAAATGTTGAAAACATGTTTTATTTTTGTTGTAAGTACGAGGTCATGGGTTCAATATCTGCCCATATCCATTTAATCATTAGTTGCAAGATTTTTTTTATTTATGTTGGCTGTGAGATAGCTCAGTGGTAGGCCAACCAAGGGTCGTTATTCTTTTTAATCATAATAACTCTTATTGTTATAACGACGAACAAAATAAAGCACACCTAAGGGTCGTTTTATTCCATTTCATCCAATAACTCCAATTTTATTGTTATAACCAAGGAAATTAAACATTGTATGACTAAAATTATCATGTTCAGCGTCGGAGCATACATAGAAGGTGGCAAGCTTTTAGAGGAGACAGTACAAACGCAAAAGATTTGATTTTTAGTACAAAAAAGAAAGCGTTAATGCAACGAGTTACAGAACTAAATGCCTTCCTATCAAACAACAAAGATGAAGAAGCCGGTGATTATAAAGTCGTGGGAGACTGGAAAAAACGATCTTGCGCAGTTTATTCGTATGATGGGGATACTATCCTTGCTCAGGTAACCTAAAATATGCATTTTTAACTGATTTTCAAATATATAAGGGTTAAGTAATTAGTGATTTATTCAATTAGGGTATTATTTAGCCATTAAATAATCTATGGTTTTGTCTGATAAAATGCAGATGCATGATAAACATATTGATACATGTCTCGAGTCTGATAATAAAGATACATATGGGATAACAGTGTCTCCAAATGCTGATTACGCGCTTGTGGTTGCACTTATGGTAATTCTTTACGAGGTTAATAAGGATCGTAAAAAAAAGAAGAAGATTAAAGGAAAGAAGAAAGATGGTGGTAGTATGGAAAATAAAGATGATGATGATGACCATATTGATGAAGAAGATGAAGAAGACGACGAAGATGATAATGAAGAAGATGACGATTCAGATTGATATTTGTTATTGTATTGTGATTTTGATTTTGATTGTTATTTTTGTATACCTCATTTTTCTTAAATTTGTATAGTTTTGTTGTGAAAGTATGATTTTTTTTTGACTAAATAGCATTATTTGTATAAATGACTCGAAGAAAGCAGTATTATGGGCAAAAAAGGAAAACAACGTGAGAGTGTGTAATACAAGATGGAGAAAATAATAGGATACCGTACCCTGTTTCAACATATAGATATTTGCAAATTTTGCTTGATTTTTATATCATTATTTACCATTTACATGCAAACAGATGATGATAGATAGGGTGACTTTTAGGGATCCCTAGTTTGTTTTTCTGTTGAATCCTTTTCTTTTCTCATCGTTGTCTGACATATCTTTTGCTAGATTATGAAGGCTCATTTCTGATGTGGTTTTGGCCACCAAATTTGTTATCAACGGGTCATGATCTAGTGGTGGTCCTTCATTATGGCCACCAGCAGCCACTTTTTTGGTGGTAGATGGTTGATGGTTTTGAGGGGAATGCTTGTTGGGTCCTTTTGGTTCTGTCTGTTAGGTGATAAGTGAGGCCCAACCGGATTGTGGGTTTGAGTCCATTAAGGTTTCTATGTATCATTAGGGTTTATTATCTACTATAAATATCCTAAGTGTATTGAATAATAATCAAGGGGTTCATATTATCTAAGATGGTATCACAGCCTTATGATCCTGGTGGACTCACCACCAAATACCTAAAACACCAATTCATCTTATCAATCAATCGTCTCTTTCTTACAAACGGCCGATTATTGTTCGATTGATTTTTTTTTTTCTCTTCCTTTTTTGGACGTACAAAACCCCACATCTCAATACTTATTTAATTACCACTTGCCATGATCACTTTATCAATTCTATTTATTTGTACATCGTAAGCTTCTTCTTTTCTTTTTTTTTCTTTTTTTTTCTTTTTTTTTCTTATTAATATTCTTCTTGTAAGTTGTTTCTTTGGTTCCAATAAACTGCTATATTTCTATCATTCATATATCCATTCTATTTCAATCGGAAAAAAAAAAAAAAACAAATCTTTAGTTGACCTCATCATGATCGTTTTCTTCTTTTTATTTTCTTCTTATTTAGCGCAAACCTTATATAAACATTATTCCACGACCGCCTTATTTCTTTTCTGTTATCTTTAATTATGTTCGACTCTTTATCATAATAATCGGCGTGGGGCTGAGCCGCCTAGCTTGACTAGGTTCCAAACCCCGAAAAAAAAGGAATAGAAAGAAAAAAACTATCTTGTTTTGCGGCGTAGAAGAAGATTATATCGGTGATAAAAGTTCTAAGCCCAAGTTCTGCTCGATCCTTAGGCTAAGCAAAGCAAGCCACAGCGTAACAAAAAAAAAAGCGCTACGGAAAAGGAACGCAGTCAAGCAATGCAACCAAATCAGCGAATATCATTCTATTCGATGCAACAAATGAAGGAAAAAAAACATAGTTTATTTTATTTCTTTAATTTAATATTTAATGTTTTGTTCCAGTCCGAACTTTCGCGATTTCGCCGTTCGGACTGCGGGAGAGTGTTAGGTGATAAGTGAGGCCCAACCGGATTGTGGGTTTGGGTCCGTTAGGGTTTCTATGTATCATTAGGGTTTATTATCTACTATAAATATCCTAAGTGTATTGAATAATAATCAAGGGGTTCATATTATCTAAGACTGTCCTGTCCGGTTAAGTTTGTCGCCAGAATCGTCTCCAGAAGTTTCCGAATCAGGTGGATTTTGGGATGTTCATCTCTTTCCTTTGGGCGTCTTCCTCATGTTTGTAGCGTTTTACCATCTTACATTCTCTCGGGTTTCGTTAGTCGTGGTCTTGTAAGGCCGGTCACCATGCACCGCATCCATATTTGTTTCACACTTCTCCTGAGTTTGGTTGTTGGTTAATTTCTGGCTAACGGAATGGACCTTTTGAGGGTTCCCGGTAACTGAGTTTGTTTCTTCCGTTGCTAGAGGTTGAGGATTGTACGTATATGTGGCGGTTTAGGGTGGTTCTTACGATCTTCTTTCTTGCGACTCTTGGATGGTGCAATTGATGTGTGTTGTCGGTTCGTGATGTTTTAGGATTTCGTGGCTCGCTAGATTTGAGATGAGGCAGGTACTCATCAGAGATGGAGTTTCACTTCGGTTTTGGACGGAGTGATGTGCATGTTTTCATGTTGTAGAGTTTGGGCTACAACTTTTGGTTCAAAGTTTAATTGGCAGTTCGTGGGGCTTGTTCAATGTTATAGTTTATTTGTATGTTTGTTTCAATAGGTTCGGTTTCAATGGAGTTAGCTTGTGTTTTAGGACTCCAACCAATTGTCAATGTATTATCTTGTTATAGTTTATAGATTACTAGATCTTGTCAATCAGGCTCTTGAATCTGATGTGCCATTGAATCAAATGAAACCTGAAAGAAACCATATCAAATTTGCATAGGGATTCTATTTTGTTTACAAATCGGAATTCGATTTTTAGTTTTAGTTTATTAATTTGGTTACAACGAAATTTGTAATGTCCCCGTCAAAAAATATTATGATGTGGCATAATAACAAGATGTCTCACAACATCGTCAATTCCCTCTATGAGACGTTTTAACAAAATTTGCATTCATTTATTAATAAGTTTTCAAAATAACCAAGTTTGATCCAAACGTCAAATATAATAGAATTATCAAAATAAATGTACTAGTAGTAGTAGAATGCGAAATACAAATTTTAAATATAAATGAGCTGATTCTCAAGCCACTACAAACAAAATAACATTTCATGGCACACAAAAAGTGCCACGAAAAACCTTAAAACTGTCGCTAGAACCCGGTTTGAAAATGTTGGCACATAAAAAAAAAGTGTCACTAGAAGCGACCACTAAAGCCATTTTGTGACACTTTTCCTTTGTGCTACTGCAGACTTTTAAGCGTTTAGTGGTAGTTTTTTGATGCCACAATAACATCAACCGCTTTTGTGGCATATAATTTTCGTCAGTTAATAAAATCACAAATGTGAAGATTTTATTAATCTAGTGGCATAAATTTTTTTTTTTTTGTAAACGGATCACCCGGTAAATATATTGATAATAAATGAATACAATAAGTACAAAATGGTTATAGGACATGCCCTATAACTTCACAAACGACCACGCTAAGAAATGTGATACAAAGCCACCAAGAGCACTCGGCTCACAAACAACGAAACAAAAACCTAGTGGCATAATTCTGATCACACTAAAAAATGTGTACATAATTTTATATTGTTTTGTTACAATATACGATGACAAAGAGATACAAAGTATTATTTATTATCAGGCATGAAATGTAAAGTTTCATTAACATAAAACTAAAAAATATGTACAAAGGTGCTTACAAATATTGCATGAAAAACTTTTCTAACCAAGTACACTTGTAGCAAAAATACTTGTTCATAAACAAACTACAGGTTCCATTCATATAAATCTTCTTTCCATGCATCATATATTATGTATTAGATCAACCTCATAAGCTAATCTTCAAAAGCATTATAAGGTCCCTGTTGAAACAACAACAAAACAAAGATGTAAAAATTTAATACAACTAGTTACCTAATAGATATAGATATAGTTCATTAAACAGCAGTAAGAAATCAAAGTAATGGTGATTAACTTAGTTCCTAAAGGAAATCAAAGGTACAAAGTATTGCAACATGATATACTCACAAAGCTGCTCATGCAGACTAGGGCCGTCCCGTTAAAGTTATGAGCCCTGTTCAACAAATACAAAGAAGGCCTTTTATATAATAAAATTTTTCATATGTATAATAATAAATTCAGTAACACTAATAATATCATGGGTACTAGCATATTTCGATTTGTTTACAATATATATGTTGGGTGATTCTTGGGCCCTTGTGGATTAGGGGCCCTGTGCGACGGCCCTCTGCATTTTATAAATATATCTTTCGTCATATCATAAAAAAAAAGAAGCATGTATGTTGTAACACCCTCTGACCATGCCTAGCTGTAAGATTACTCATTTGCCCTTAAGTTTCTAATGTGTTATTATATGCTTTTATTTTAATGTAATGTTTATTATTATTTGACTATGTGGTTAGGACCCGTTTGTGACAAGTGTCACAGAACAAGTTTGTTTATTTAATTTGGACTCCGTTAGGGTCGCCTGACTATGTACGAAATATACCAGAGATAACTGATAAATACCCGTGTGTCGTGAGGTACGGGTTTTAATCCCAAATTATGTAACTGTTGTTTTGCCTTTTCTTTCATTTTCTGGATTGTTCCTCTCACTCACCTGGTTCTTCACTTCCACCACCTACCAAATAATCATTGAATCTTGATCTTAGGCTCAAATCAGTTACATCATTGTGGTCCTTGTAATCTACTGAGTCTTTTAAGTTAAGAATCATGTTTTTTTTTGTAACAACCCCAAAACATTATATGAGAAAACACGTTCTTTTTTTAAATAGCAAATATTCTGGTCAGGCCCAAATGCGCGGTGCGCATCTAATTGCGCGACACGCGCTAAAGCTCGATTTGACTTCAGAACTTGAACTCGCCAACAACTACCTGCACTTGACCATTCGTGCGGCGCACAAGGGTTTGCGCGGCGCGCACTAGTACACAACAGCCACTGTTCAGTTTTGTAATGTACAAAACACAATTTTGTAACCACAATTTCCTTAAATAGTAACCTGTTCAATGACCGACTTATTTCACATAATTTATATGATTACGAGTTTACAAAGATGACCCGTAATTCACCAACAATATTTTTAACCAAAGAGTTTAAATGCCAAACAAAAGACGAGCATGGTGTTTAGGGTTAAACTGCCTAAACCTAGGTCGAATCACAAAAGCGTCCACCATCATATCAAAAGTGGGAGATCTCTAATCCAAACGTATACCCTTGCCTTTAACCACGCCAGAGCCAAAAAAGAGTAAATACCGAGAGGGTAAGCATAATGCTTAGTGAATGCAATAATTACACATCTACATATATAATCTACTTACTTGTAAACACTTACACAAATACCGCATACGCGCTAGCAATTTAATTAGCATACCGCCACAAAGTATAATGCAAAAATCTCCAATACCGCAAGCTAGCATAATTGATAGTATATAGCCCATACAATATAATATGCTAAATAATAAATCAACACATAACCATGGTTAACCAATCGTACAAGGGAATGGTGCTTGCGAAAGACCATCAGTGTTCACAGCAACCATTAGTGTACAACGACATATATCACTAACCCCTGGGTGTTATCGAACGCCCGAACTTTAAACCCACCCGTCACGTGAAATGTAGTATCGAACGCCCGAACTTTAAAACCACACTTCACACCCACACACATACACATGATGATATGGTATCGAACGCCTGAACTTAAAACCCATATCACATGCCAACACGAATTGGTATCGCACGCCCGAACTTTAATCCCACATCGCATTATACACAAGTAAATACATTACATACATACATACATGTATAATTATTCCACTCACCTTTTAATCGAAGAGTGAAAATAAGCAAAATGAGCTCCTCAATCGTCAATGCAATTTACCTATTACATTAACATAAATCAATACACATCTCAATGGAGCTTCCGACCCGCCCAAATATACACATAGTACAAATGTTCACCATTTGAACTCACAACGCTACCCTTAGGCGTAAACCACCAATAATCGCTAAAGCTAGTGACCATGGCTCTAAATCGCCAAATATACATCATTAGGTCATTAAGTTCATACTAGTGCACTTTTGACCCCAAAACCCATTTTTACCTAATAATGGGACAAACACTAAACTTGCAAGTGTCACCCCAAATCACTAGTTAATAAAGTTCATTAGTGAACTTTAACCAATATTAACTCATAATACTAGTAATTTCATCAACTAACTCAAAATCACTAATATTAGGTTTCTTACACTTTCACCCAAACCATAAACCCCCAATTTTTACAATTCCAGGGTTTAATTACTTGCAAGTCTCAATTATGAACACTAAATACAATTAATTCACAAAATCTGAGTAGAGACTTACCACAACACTTAAAGAGGTGCTAGAAGGTAGAAACATGAAAGATTAAACCCAATCTAGCAAAACCCACTTGAGAATCTTCACAAAGCACCTTTCTCTCTCTACTCTCTCTCTCTCTCTCTTTCTCTACTTGAAGGAGATGAAGATAAGGTTGGCGAAGGAGTGTAAATGAGAATTGGATAAGCCTTAGTCAGTTTTGTGGCCTCAAACCTGAATCTAATGTGAAAAGACCAAAATACCCTTTTTAAAAAGGTGGAAAAACGAAGTGGACTGTCAACAGCTACTACGCGCCGCGCAGCCAAATGCACGCCGCGCGTTCCTTCAGATATGAATCCAACAACTTTTAATATATATATACATTATGTAAAATCGAGTTTCGGGTCTTACAACTCTCCCCACTTGATTCGGAGCGCGTCCTCGCGATCCAATCCGCAAGACAAGCAGGAAGATACACCAGAACAAACTCTTCGGATTCCCACGTAAACTCGGAACCCTTTCGATGTCGCCATTGGACATTAAAAGTCATCACCTCTTTGTTACGCAACATCTTGACCTTTTCATCAAGAATGGGAATTGGTTCCTCGACATATTCTAACATATTGTTCTAGGAAATCTCATCCAATGGCACCCACGTCGAGTTGTCCGCAAGATACTTACAGAGGTGGGAAACATGTAATGTGTTATGAATCCTCGTAAGCTCTTCGGGTAACTCTATTCTATAAGCAACCTCACCAACACGAGCCAAAATTTTGAAAGGCCCAATAAACCGAGGAGTTAATTTTTCCCACTTTCGAAACCGAATAATAACCTTCCATGGCAAAACCTTAAGCATCACCATGTCACCTTCTTGGAATTCAATCGGTCGCCTTCGTTTATCGGCATAAGATTTTTGTCTATCTTGCGCCGGGTTTAGTCGAGCCCGAATCATCTCAATTTTACTATTCGTCTCTAAAACCAAATTGGTACTCCCGATTTCCTTTTGACCCACCTCATCTCAACAAACCGGGGTTCGGCACCTTCGCCCATAAAGCATCTCATAAGGTGGCATCCCGATACTAGCATGATAACTATTATTGTATGAGAATTCCACCAAAGGCAAGTAATCATCCCAACTACAACCAAAATCAATAACACATGTCCGTAACATATCCTTCAACGTTTGCTTCGTACGTTCGGTTTGACAGTCAGTTTGAGGATGATACGCCGTGCTCATTTTCAATTGCGTACCCATATCTTCATGAAACTTATTCCAAAATTGAGATGTGAAACAAGTATCCCGATCCGAAACAATAGATATAGGAACCCCATGTCACGATATCACCTCCTTGATAAACAACTTTGATATCGTCTTCGACGATATCATCTACCAGATGGGAAGAAACAATGCACTTTTCACCAACCTATCAACTGTTACCAAAATTGTATCACATTGGGTTCTCGCCGTCTTTGGTAGCTTTATAATGAAATCCATGGTAATGTGCTCCCACTTCCACTTCTGGATTTCTAACGGTTGCAACATACCATACGGCTTTTGGTGCTCGGCCTTAACTTGCAAACACGTAACGCATTGTTCAACATACTTAACCACGTCACGTTTCATTCCGGGCCACCAATACTCTTTCTTAAAATCAAGGTACATCTTTGTCGCACCCGGATGAATGGAATACTTTGACTTATGTGCTTCATCAAGTAGCACTTGTCGGTAACCACCCATTTTAGGCACCCACCTCTACCTTGAGAAGACTACAAACTATGGTGGCCTAAGGTAATAGACTCCGTTTGCCCCATAATTCGTTCTTCACGCTTGTTGTTGACAAAAGCTTCAATTTAAATCTGACGAAGCTTTACAAGGAAATCGTTAGTAATAGTCATGCATAACGATCCCACTCGCATCATCGGATATTGACTCTTTCGACTCATCGCATCCGCAACCACATTCGATTACCCAGATGGTAAAGTATCTCACAATCGTAATTCTTCAACCAATCGATCCATCGACGTTGACTATTGTTCAAATCTCGTTGATCAAAGAGATGTTTCAAACTCTTATGATTCGAATAAATCGTACACTTGATACCATACAAATAGTGGTGCCAAATTTTCAAAGCATGAACCACCGCCGCCAATTCAAGATCATGAGTCATATATCTCTTTTCGTGTTCCTTTAATTGTATAGAGGCATAAGCGATGATTTAACCCAGTTGCATTAGAACACAGCCGAGCCCATTGATTGAAGCATCACAATAAACCGTCATATCTTCAATTCCTTCCGGTAACAGCAAAATTGGAGCTTGACACAATTTCTATTTTAACAATTGAAAAGCAATTTCTTGCTCGTTCTCCCAATTGAATCTTACATTCTTCCTTGTCAACTTTGTCAATGGAGAAGCAATTTATGAAAAGTCTTGGATAAATCGACGATAATAACCGACCAATCCGAGAAAACTTCGGATTTTCGTTGGTGTAGTCGGTTGTTCCCAACCCTTTACCACCTCTATCTTCCCCGGATCTACTTGAATACCTTCTTCATTCACAATATAGCCAAGGAATTGTATTTCCCTTAGCCAAAATTCACACTTAAAGTATTTAGCATACAACTTCTCCTTTCACAACGTCATCAACACTTCACGCAAATGATGTTCATGTTCCTTCATACTCTTCGAATAAATGAGTATGTCATTAATGAACACAATCACCGACTTGTCCAACATAGGTTGGCGCACCCGGTTCATAAGATCCATGAATTCCGCAGGCACATTCGTAAGACCAAAAGGCATCATTACGAATTCAAAATGCCCGTAACGAGTTCGAAAGGTCATCTTCTCAATATCTTCCTCACGGACCCGCATTTGGTGATAACTGGACCGTAAGTCAACTTTAGAAAAATAAGTCAGACCTTGGAGTTGGTCAAACAAATCGTCAATCCGAGGCAATGGATAACAATTCTTGATCGTCACTTTGTTCAACTCCCGATAATCGATGCATATCCGCATACTACCATATTTCTTTTTCACAAACAAGACCGGAGCACCCCATGGCGAAGCACTCGGTCGGATAAAACCCTTCTCAAATAACTCTTGGGTTTGATTCAACAACTCTTGCATTTCTGTTGGCGCTAAACGATATAATGTTTTAGCAATGAGAGTAGCCCCCGGAACCAACTCGATGCGAAATTCAACTTGTCTTTCTGCCGGAACACCCGGTAACTCATCTGGAAACACTTCTTCGAATTCATTTGTGACGACCCGGAAATTTCCGATCAAATTTAAACTTAAATCTTATATAGTTTCGACACGATAAGCAAAGTCTAGTAAACCGAGTCTCAAAACGTTGGAACTTTTTATCATAAATACATTTGACTTTGACCATTACTAACGATTCACGAACAATTGTTGTAAACTATTATGTATGTATGTATATATATATATATATATATATATATATATATATATATATATATATATATATATATATATATATATATATATATATATATATATATATGTAAATATAAATAATAGTATGAAAATAAAATTGAGATAGTAAACTACAATTAAATCATTAGAATTAACTATTTAAAAATAATATACAAAATAAATAAGTGTGATTAAAATATATATATATATATATATAAATATATATATAATTTATAATTAGTTGTAATATATAAATAAATGTTATCACATAATATAATATTGTATATTATATTAAATGTAATTGCAAGTATAGTTGTTACATCATTACATTCAATATTAACAATATTATTAAGACTTATACATTTGAGTTATTATAATTATTAATATTATTGTATCATTGTGAACATCATTATTATTATTATTAATCTCTTTATCAATAATATTATTATTATTAACAATATTATTATCAGTAGTATAAATAGTATTAATATATTTGTATTAGCGACTTATTAAAAATTTAGAATCAATTATTAAAATTAAGAAGCAGATATATATATATATATATATATATATATATATATATATATATATATATATATATATATATATATATATATATATATACATACATATACACATACATATATGAAATACAATTATATATATATATATATATATATATATATATATATATATATATATATGTATGTATGTATGTATATATATATATATATATATATATATATATATATATATATAAAATAGATATATATGGATATTTAAATACGGATAAATATATATGAATTTATAATAAATAAATAAAGTCATAGATGATTACAATTTCTGTTTTGAATCACAATCAAACTGTGACTTAAATTGTTTCCTGTCTGCAAGTTGATTCCAAACAATCTGATATCAAACAAAATTCATTAGGGAATCAAATCAAGAACATATGAATTCTGTTCCATCTAGTATCTACTTTCCTCTATTTTCCTCTTTTTCTTATTCCTAATTGATAATCCTGTCTGATTATTGTTATATATCGATATCATTGATCACTACAATACAAATTCCAATCAATTCATGTTAGAGTATCAATCTATTACTTACACTCTCTAAAATCTGAAGCAAGTCGAATTATATAAGAGAGAAAAACGAAACAGATTCAAAGAACCAAACCAAACAAACAATTACACTCAATCATATTGCAACTACTTTTCTGTTTTGCTACCATTACTCGTCTCCATCGAAACTAACCATAATTATATTTTTATTTCTTTCCAATTTGCAACCAAGACACCATCATTAATCACATCTTGAATGCTGTTGTTTGTCATTGAATTACAGCACCAAAACTGAACCACCTTTCATGATTTTATGATCCTATTCGAAGAAAGGAATACCACCATGAACCATCACAATCACCTACACGATCAATCACTCTCTCCACCATTATTTTTTTTTCTCTTTTACTTCTGTATATACAAAACCACACGACACCTGCATATTTTTTTACAACTCCATAGAAACACCACCGCAACTTCTTGACTTCTCTGCCTTGTTTTCTGTAAATCGAAACCCTCAAGAAGGTTGAGGAAACCTGCGATATTTTTCTTCTCTTCATTAGATCAACAACAACCAAACGGATTAAATATAGAAGGTTGATGAGTACACCCTTTTTCTTTTCTCTTTTTGGCCGAACAAAATAACCCCACTCAAGACTTTATGGCTTTTACTTAATTGAACCATATGTATTTATTTATATATGCTGGACGTAACCATCTGTTTCCAATCACCAAAAGAAAGTTACCCCACATGCCAACATGTTCTCTAGTGGAGAATATTAGGTAATGAAAAGTCCAAATAATCAAAACAAATTATGATAATGTGCTGTGATTAAAATATCGAGCTTTATATTTTATTTATGGAACGTGTGATTTGCAAGAGAAAAGAGACAGGCCATTAAATCCATTTTAATTTACATGATGGGCTGTGATTATTTGGTTGAGCTGAGTTATGTTAGGCTAAGACATGGTATGTGTGCTGCTAACCGAGAAACTAACAACCCACATCACCTCTTCCATTGAAATGCACTTGTGATGATAGCTATTCTTCTGTTTCGATTACGGGTCAGACACGCACAACCATCGTTGAACCAAGATGATGATGATAAAGATGATGATAAGTTGATCGATAATGTGATGATGATGTTCACGAAATCGTATGATGATGATGATGATGGTTACCGTTTATTGGATAATAACGATGATGATGATTATGAATATGATTTATGATGAAATATATGAATATGATTTAGGATGATGAATATGAACCTGATTAAGGATGATGATTATGTTGATTAGATGATCAGAAAAGATGGATAGGTGATGACTCTGTGATAAATTAATGATGATGAAGATAAACAGTTTGTTACATATTAAATAAATAGTCGAGCAAGTTATTACTAAAACAAATGAATGGTCCATGGGTTGTTGGTGTGGTTGTTGAGCGAGAGGTCACGGGTTCGAGCCCCGAATAAGGCATTTTTTTAAGCCTTTACCTTGAGGTAGTTTTACTCATATTTTTTATATATTATTATTATTATTATTATTATTATTATTATTATTATTATTATTATTATTATTATTATTATTATTATTATTATTATTATTATTATTATCATTAGTATTAGTATTATAATTACAAGTATTATTAATTATATTATCATTATTATTATTAACATGATTATCATAATTAGAAGTGGTATTATTATTACAACTATATTATTGTTATAAATTTTTACTACTAGTATTATTATTGTTGTTATAACAAATTATTATTTAAAAGAATCATTAGTAGAAAAACTATCATTTTATTTAAAAACATCCATTTTAGTAAAATTATCATAAGAACTATTATTATTATTATTATAAAAGGAAACAACTTTTTATTTATTATTATCAATATTATTTTATCATATAAATATTAGTTACATAAAAAATATATTTAATACACATAACATAACTATATTAAAATTTTTATTAATTATTCATTTAAAAATGTATATAAAATAAACATACTTAATTAATTAATAAAACCTATAAATTATTAAATATAACAAGTATATCATCAATAAAAATATGTAAACTTATTCGATTACAATTCTATGTGTTAATAAATATATGAATAATATATGTTCGTGAATCTGAGGCCAACCCTATACTTGTTCAATGATGTCATATGTATTTTTACTACAAAATACAGTATGGTGAGTTTCATTTGCTCCCTTTTTAAATGCTTTTGCAATATATATTTTTGGGACTGAGAATACATGCGCTGCTTTTATAAATGTTTTACGAAATAGACACATGTAATCGAAACTACATTATATGGTTGAATGATGGAAGCCGAATATGCCCCTTTTGCTTGGTAACCTAAGAATTAGTAAACCAGTCTACTAATTGACGCGAATCCTAAAGATAGATCTACTGGGCCTAGCAAACCCCATCTGTTATAGCGGATGCTTTAGTACTTCGATGTTGTTTTATCATGTCCGATGGATGTCCCGGAATGATAGGGGATATTTTTATATGCATCTTGTTAATGTTGGTTACCAGGTGTTCAATCCATATGAATGATTTTTGTCTCTATGCATGGGACGTATGTTTATGAGAAATGGAAATATGAAATCTTGTGGTCTATTAAAATTATGAAATGATTATTTATGATAAACTAATGAATTCACCAAGCTTTTTTGTTGACACTTGAAAGCATGTTTATTCTCAGGCATGAAAGAAATCTTCCGCTGTGCATTTCATATTAGAGATATTACTTGGAGTCATTCATGACATATTTCAAAAGACATTGCATTCGAGTCGTTGGGTTCATCAAGATTATTACTAAGTCAATTATAGTTGGATAAATTTATGAAATGGTACGCATGCCGTCAACCTTTGATGTAATGAAAGTTTGTCTTTTAAAAACGAATGTAATGTTTGTAAAATGTATCATACAGAGGTCAAGTACCTCGCGATGTAACCAAATGTAATGTATTCGTCCAGATGGATTAGGACGGGTCACTACAGGTGGTATCAGAGCGGTGGTCTTAGCGAACCAGGTCATGCATTAGTGTGTCTAACTGATAGTTATTTAGATGCATTAGTGGGTCTGGACTTCGACCGTGTCTGCATGTCAAAAGTTTTGCTTATCATTTCGTGTCGAAAATTTCCTTCTTATCATTCTTAGGAAATCACTTGCTTATCATTCTTAGTCTAGACACATCTTATTGCATTGACTGCATGAATAGTGTATAGACAAAATTCATATCTTAGCGTATATGTTATTGTTACCTTTGCCTGACAAATTCCGTAGATTCCTCCGTAACTTATGGGATTTTAGTATTATATATGCATATGTAAATTATGTATTGCAGGGTACTAACCTACATCCTATAATCCATTTCTTATCGAAAATACTTCATTTAATCGTACGAGATGAATCCCTCAACCAGTTCGAGTCCCTCAGATTTCGATAGCAATTCCGATAGTTATTCCGACAGCTATTTCGATATAGATTTCAACTCGAGCTCCGAAAGCAGTGTAACCGGAATGAATCAATCAATTAGCCATCATTTATTCTGGATGAATTAGAGATGGGTTCGTAGTCGACTTAATCAATGGAGACGCGAAGAAGGCAATCTTTTCCACCAACCAAATTTCCCTCTTGGCAAAGAACCTGAAGCACTTACCGGCGAACCTGTTCGTAGTACTATTTTCTCTCTCATTTCTAGAGTATTTCGTCACGACTATATACTATCTCGAATTCTAGATCTTATTCATTCGCTCGTTCCGACCGAAAAATCATTCTAGAATAATAGAAGAAGTCAACGAACTTCGCGCTCGAGTTATCAATTTGGAGAATATGGTGCAAAATTTACCAGTTTCAGCAACATCACCAGCACCAACAGTACCATCAATAACAGCACCAGTACCAACAACAATCCATGCCTCAACATCTCATTCTGTACCTCGAGTATAATCACCGTTCTACATGACGTTCTACATCATTTATCTTCGTTCAACATGATGGTTATGTAACCTCTAATGTTTTAGAGATTATATATTCTTGTTCTAACGGTAAATCAGATGAGTTAATATCATATTAACTCATTAAATCCATGATTACATCTGAGAAAAATATATGTGTAAGTATATTTTCATAAAGATTGTAATTAAAAATTCTTTTGTACAAACTGTTAACGGTGAAAATATTTTAACGGGTAGGTAATACCCTAGAAATATTTAGATTTCACATTAATAAGTTACACTGTACATTCTTCGAATCTGATTCAATAGTCATTTACTATCCTACTTACAACCACAGAAGTACGAATCCGTTCATCACAGAATAACCATTTTCATTCAATTTCATATTTGGATTTTGACCTATCAGAATCCAACAAGTGGCATAATGAAGAAAACATTGAACAAAATAAAAATTTGTTAGAAACAAACAAATTAACTATGAGAAATTTTGTTAAGAATCCACGCTAACAAAATCCTAGCTAACTGTTCCTAGCTAACTGTTAATTCCCTATTACATTATCGCAATTTAATTATCGCAATTAATTATCGCAATTAATTATCGCAATTTTTATTCTCGCAATTTTTTTTATCGTCATTTAATTTCTGTTATTTATTTTACGCACTTTAAATATCGGGACACGTATACAAGGTTTTGACATATCATATTGACGCATCTATATATATTATTTGGAATAACCATAGACACTCTATATGCAGTAATGCGAGAGTTAGTTGTACAGGGTTGAGGTTGATTCTATAATAATATATATACTTTGAGTTGTGATCGAGTCTGAGACATGTACACGGGACACGATACGTATTAATTAATTCGAATATTATATATTATGCCATATATGAATTATTGGACTGTTTACTGTGGACTATCGACTGTGGACTAATAACATTGGATAATTAAAATGAATTAAAATATTGATTATAACATATGAAACTAAACATTTCTTCAAGTTTGCCACTTGATCTCATCTTAAACCTCATTTGTATCTTGACGATTACAATCTGCGTTCAAACCTTTCATGATTCTTGAAAACACCTCAACCGAGAGGATGAACCAACCACACTTCATCTACAGAAGAAAAGATTGATGCATATAGTTATGCACCTGAAAAACTCTCGGAACCTGATTAAACATTTAACACGTATCTGTGCAAATTCCTTTAGTGTTATTATTACCCAAAATAACTTGGTGATTTCTTTCAAAGTAGCAAATATTGTCACAGCTCCAACAAGTCAACTTCATTTTTTCGTTCGAAACAACCTTATTAACAATTTGATATATATGTATACTCTTTTATTGTTACCTGAGAACCTTTTATATTTCACCATATTACCATCAGCGTTTAATCATCTAAAAACAAAATTCTCTTGAAACCACCTCGGATTGATAACTGATGATTCAGATATTGTAGCATTAGATGCAAAGGAAACAGAAAAATTGTAGACGGTCTAAACGGCCAAAAGTTTGATGATAAAGAAGGGAGTGTTAGGAACGCTCGATAGAAAATTTGGTACCTAAAAACCGATTGAGCAAACCATAAAGGAGACCAAGGCTAAATATAAGACCATACGATATATTCAAAGAATCCAGGTAATTCTGGATCCGATGAAACCTTCAACGAATATCTTGCTCCGTACTCATGTTAAAATCTTGCGGAAAATCTTTCTTCATCAACCATCGAACTTAGAAATTCCAAAATATCATCATAAATATCTTCAATATTTCTGAAGATATTTTCATAAATATTCTCGTCCGAAATTATTTATCTCTTCGTGCTATCCATATTACATCATAAAGGAAACTACTTTAGTTTCTAAATTTCTTTAAAATTCGAGTTTGAATTATGAATGTTTTTGAAGTAATGTTGGAAATTGATGCATGAGTTAGTATAATATAATGACACTTGATCAACGTGATTATATTACAGTAAGTCATGCTGAGTTTCTAATGGAACGTGATGATTCACAGATCATAACGTCATCATGTGCCATGTTACCTAACTCTTTCATTCTGCTTAGCTTCTGAACATATCAAGAAAATATATTCTTGATAGTTCTATCTTTCTCTTGAATTCTGGTAATTTGACAAGTCAGATTGTGCTATTACCATTCCTTTCTTAGAACATTAACTCTGTTCACTTTGAAATTCATATCTACGAATTCTGGTTCATTATTCGCAACATAAAGACACGGGAGAATTAAAAAACTATAACCCTAAGGGTGAAGTAGAAGAAAATAGATTCCTCAGGTGAAAGTTAGAAAAGGAGAATGATTGTTGCAATAGTTAGGATAAGGACAAGGATCAGAACTGGATTAAGCATTTTCACAATCTTTTAGATGTATGAACTAAGAAAGAAAGTATAGGAATAGTGAGAATAATGGGACAGAAGTGTTTAATTTATAATGGAAATACCAGACAGAGAAATCAAGGCAGATCTCCACATTAAATTAGAGAGATCCTGATTCGCCGAAGAATCAGATCTTATAGATTTCCAAAGATTTTTTTTTAAATTCCTTAAATTCTGAAAATCCACCGTGACTACTGATAGTGCTCCAAATGAACATATATTTAGTAGCAATATCCTCCAAAAATGTAAATTATTTAGTTATAATTGTCCTATTTTAAGTTGTAATCATTTATATTAAATAACTGCGAAGACAAAAGGCGAAAATGACGATTTGAAGATGCAAATGACCAAAAAGCTCAAATGTACAAGATAAAATCCAAGTGGTTCAATTTATTGATGAGAAACGTCTAAAAATGACAAAAGTACAAGTTGCGGAACGCAAAGTACAAGATATTAAATTATACGAAAGGACGTTCGAAAATCCGGAACCGGGACCTGAGCCAACTATCAACGCCCGACGCAACGGACCAAAAATTATGAGTCTACTATGCACAAGAATATAATATAATATATATATATAATTATATAAAATTATATATATTATATTATATAATTAAATATAACGTCGACAAGCTAGCAAATAAAGCAATTGGGCATGGCCAGACAACGAGTTTTGGCCAGAAAATAATAATAATAATACTCCTCTAATAATAATAATATATATATATATATATATATATATATATATATATATATATATATATATATATATATATATATATATATATATATATATATATATATATATATATATATATATAGGGTAGTTTTATATTAGATTAGTTTGGGTTATGTAAAGGTTATTTTACGGGTTTTAAAGTCGAAGCTCTGTCCGTGTAACACTACGCGATAAATAATCAATGTAAGCTATGTTCTCCTTTTTAAATTAATGTCTCGTAGCTAAGTTATTATTATGCTTATTTAAAACGAAGTAATCATGATGTTGGGCTAATTACTAAAATTGGGTAATTGGGCTTTGTACTATAATTGGGGTTTGGACAAAAGAACGACACTTGTGAAAATTAGACTATGGGCTATTAATGGGCTTTATATTTGTTTAACTAAATGATAGTTTGTTAATTTTAATATAAAGATTTACAATTGGACGTCCCTATAAATAACCATATACACTCGATCGGACACGATGGGCGGGATATTTATATGTACGAATAATCGTTCATTTAACCGGACACGGGAATGGATTAATAGTCTATGGAATTATTAAAACAGGGGTGAAATTATGTACAAGGACACTTGGCATAATTGATAACAAAGTATTAAAACCTTGGGTTACACGCAGTCGATATCCTGGTGTAATTATTAAACAAAGTATTAAGACCTTGTTATAGTTTAAGTCCCCAATTAGTTGGAATATTTGACTTCGGGTATAAGGATAATTTGACGAGAACACTTGCACTTTATATTTATGACTGATGGACTGTTATGGACAAAAACCAGACGGACATATTGAATAATCCAGGACAAAGAACAATTAACCCATGGGAATAAAATAAAATCAACACGTCAAACATCATGATTACGGAAGTTTAAATAAGCATAATTCCTTTATTTTCATATTTAATTGCACTTCTAATTATCACATTTTTAATTATCGCAATTTTATTTCATCGCACTTTTATTTATTGCAATTTCATTATCGTTATTTATTTTACACTTTAAATTAAGTCTTTTATTTATTTAATATTTTACATTAGGTTTTAACTGCGACTAAAGTTTTAAAATCGACAAACCGGTCATTAAACGGCAAACCCCCTTTTATATATTATTATATATAATTATAAATATTTTGTACAAATATAGTTAGTTAAAATATAATGTACAATAAGCCCGCTCCCTGTGGAACGAACCGGACTTACTAAAAACTATACCACTCTACGATTAGGTACACTGCCTATAGTGTTGTAGCAAGGTTTAAGTATATCCATTCTCTAAATAAATAAATATCTTGTATAAAATTGTAACGTATTTAATAGAATTTCTGCTAAAATTTAATAGTATTTTATACCCCTTAGCTTTAACATCAAGTTTTTGGCGCCGCTGCCGGGGATTCGGCGAAACACTATATTTTATAAATATATTTGTATATCATTTTTAGAAAAACAATATTAAAAAAAAAACCAAAAATATAAAAAGAAAAAGAAAAATTTATATATTTTTAAGAGTTTGTTAAAAGTTTTATAAAGTTTCTTTATTTTTATTTTAGTTTATAAAAATATAAGTTTTATTTAAATTTTTTGTATTTATATAAAAACAGAAAATTAGAAAACAGAAAAAGAAAAAAAAATTAAATAAAAACTCTCGGGCCCGAACACTGTAGCAGCCCAGCTATTGGCCCGAAACCCTACCTCATGCGATCGCATGAGATTTTAACTTCCAAACTATGCAATCGCAAGGCTTGAGTTGACAGGCCTGGTAACCTCAGCCGACAGTTTAGTGTTTTAATTAATTTATAATTATTATTATTATAACCCTAATTAGGTTAGTTTATTTAATTATTAGTTTTAGTTTTATTTAATTAATTTGTATTTTTAGTTTAATTAGTTTTAATAAATTATAAAACTAATACTTTTATAAAATAAATAATATAAAAATAATATTTTTTATAAAAATTGTACTTTTTACAACTTTAAGTTTATTTTTATATTTTGTATCTTTTTATTTGTTATAGTGTAATATTTGTATTTTTTTTGCTCGTATTTAGTTTTAATATAGTTTTTACCATAGTTATTTTTATTTCTAGATTTTTAGGCTTTGCCGTAAAATCCCCGAAGTACTTTTTCTTTAGACTAAGACTTAGGTGCTTTAGAATTTTGCGACGCTGTTTATAAATTTTAGTACCTTTTTAAATTATTGCCATTTTGGGATATAGTATTCCTTTTAAGCTTTAATATTTTTAGACGTAACTTTTAATTCTTAGTTTTTAGTTCCTTTTTAAGTTTCGACGCGCTACTTTCTTATTTTTATTTTTCGACACCTACTATTTTTCGACATTTTTATTTTTCGACGTTTTTCGACGCGCTCTTTTTCTTTCTTATTTCTCACCGATCTAGTTTTTAGGACATAGAATTTTCTATTTCTTCTCTAAAATTTCAAAAACGAAAAATTATTTTAAGCGGTTAAATTGATAGACATCCAAATTTTCTGCTTCGTAGTAATAGTTGGATTTGTTAGTGGCTGAGTTGTGAGCTTCCGATTTAAAGGGTTCTGGCTCTCTGCTGCATCTACTGGCTATTCGAAACGTGGGCAAAAGCAGAAAAGTCTATTAATTTGATAACTTATATAATTTTTATTTTTATAACTAATAGGATAATTAAGTAAATGCACCACATTGTAGCTAAAATTTGGTAATAAGCGCATTATGGAAAATCTCGAGAATATTTTGGAAACTCTTTATGACATCCGAAATCAATTTAATCAATACTCTCAAACGAGTGTTGATGACAATTCGTTCGGTCAATCTTGTATCACGAATGACGAAACAATAACTGGTTGTGAAATCTGTGGAGATTATCACTCAACATGGGAATGTTATTATTACGTTCCTATGGAAAATTATGAACCCATGGAACCTGAAGGGAACGATTATGAAGAATACAATTCAAATTGGAATTATTCTCAAGAATATTTCAAAACTCCACAACCAGAAGATGAGGAAAATTATGTGTCTGAAAATTCTTTAGATTATATGAAAATCAAACTCGAAGAACTTGATGCTCAAAATGAACAAATGAGAGAGTTTGTAAATAGGCAAGCTGAAACTCTATCAGATTACACACCTGTTGATCTGAGGAGTATTGTGCAAGAAAATCTCATATCATCGAATTTTGATGAATTCGAGAGCTCCAAAATCACCAATTATTCCGATGATACTTTTTATTCAGCTTTACCAATTTCACAACATATCGACACATTAGCCTCTACTGACGAAATCAACGATCCATCAATGGATGAAGAAGAAGTAAGGGTGACAAATTGGTACTCTTGGGAAAATGATAACGTTGAAAATTTTACCCCCGAGACCAAAATGGTGGGACCGATAAGTACTATTAATGAAGAAGAATTTGCTTCGATCCCGAAATTCACCATTCCACAACCTTCCAACCCAATATTCTCAATAGACGAGTCATCTACCAAAGATGAACTACAAGCTGTAATAGATATTGACACCTCAAATTTCAACCAATTGGGTAATAGAGGTGAAAACTTTGATCCTGAGAATAAACGGAAGGAAATGTTAGGAATTATCCACCCTATAGAAATATGTATGTCGGTGTATATCGATCCATTTGACCAAGAACCAGAAAAGAGATATATCAATTTACTAAAAGCTACACTTAAAAAAGAATTAAGTAGTGACGATCGGGTGGGTCTAAACTTTAAACCCATTAATATATTTTATACCATCCGAGATGTAGATAACTGGCTCACTATTTTAATTCGTGGAACTTATTCTACCGACTTCACATGTCGTCAGCTAAGTGTGGGGAAGTCTAACCCCACTTAACGTTAAATTCGGGGTTCGGGTTAGTGCATAACTCGTTAATAAACATGCATAATAAGTTAGGGTAAAAGACGCATTTTCAAAAATTAGCAAACAGTTCAGAAAAGCAACCGTTTTTGAAGAAAAACATGTGTGATAAAACAAGAAGGAATGAACGATGAGGCGCGCCATCTATCATTCGACGAGCTTTGTAATTACAAACTGGTTATTGCAGGTGCTTTTATTTTGGACTAAATTGACTGTTTTACCCGCAATATTATAATAAAGATAAAAGAAAAGATGGATCTACACGATGAATCAATTCCATCATTAAAAGGAAGTAAAGTCTTCCGAAAAAGACACGCGCTTCTTGATTTAGGTCAAGAAGTTGTCGTCCAGACCAGCTGTAGGTTGACGAAAAATCTAGAAAAGTCATCTCTAAAATCAGCAGAAAATCCACGGACCTCAGCATCAAACAGGGTTGCCAAGTGGTCAGACTTATCCTAGCCATGAGAGGATCTGTCTCGTAAAATGGGGAGGGCGCCGTGCAAATTAGCTTGATAAGACTAATGAATCAGACCCCCAAAAAGGATAATCTCCTTTAAAGATTAAAAATCAGCATTTAAGCCTGATATTACTCAATCCTTGAGATTGACTTTAAAGATTGAGAATTACAAACTCATGGAATTCAATGATGAGAAAATATTTTGATCAACATTAAAACCGATTTGTTTTCTGAAAACCCATTTTCAATGCGTTCATTACCATTGAACGTAAAATCCTGAGAATTCACCTGGAATTCATTAGGTCACCTGAACCAAATTGGGTGTCAACCGTAAGAACGGTGGTTGCATAGCATGGTCAAAGACAGGACCTTGTGCCAGACCGAAAAACTATAGGGTGAACTTTACTATTGCTCCTACAAAGGATAGTAATTGCATCCGACACGTTTTAGACCATGAACAAATGCATGTCATTAGACATTGCCTTAACAGTTTCTTGTTCATCGCTTTCCTTTACAACCGGACGGTAGTTTGCCTAAAGGTAATATACGGGACAAGTATACTGGACGTGTTGCTTTCCCAATACAAGGTTAGCAAGTGGGTGACACAAAACCATAAGTTTTGAGCTAAAATTTTCAAATCTGAAACCCACAAAACCCACAAAAACATTTTGCAAACACCGGTGAAGAAAAACTTATCTAGGGTAAAAGCTAGAATGAACTTTCAAAAGATCAAATGTTTTCATAAAGATCCAATTTCCTTAAATGATCTAAATTTTTATAGTCTTGTGGGACTGTAAACCACAACATTACTACCATTGTTCATACCGCCGTATAGAAATCACTTATGTACAAAGTGTGAAGAATAAAGAAGTGATTCGTGTGATTTAATTTCAAGTTCTGTATTGCTTGAGGACAAGCAACGTTTAAGTGTGGGGATATTTGATAGTGCTCCAAATGAACATATATTTAGTAGCAATATCCTCCAAAAATGTAAATTATTTAGTTATAATTCTCCTATTTTAAGTTGTAATCATTTATATTAAATAAGTGCGAAGACAAAAGGGCGAAAACGACGATTTGAAGATGCAAATGACCAAAAAGCTCAAATGTACAAGAACAATCCAAGTGGTTCAATTTATTGATGAGAAACGTCTAAAAATGACAAAAGTACAAGTTGCGGAACGCAAAGTACAAGATATTAAATTATACGAAAGGACGTTCGAAAATCCGGAACCGGGACCTGAGCCAACTATCAACGCCCGACGCAACGGACCAAAAATTATGAGTTTACTATGCACAAGAATATAATATAATATATATATATATATATATATATATATATATAATTATATAAAATTATATATATTATATTATATAATTAAATATAACGTCGACAAGCTAGCAAACAAAGCAATTGGGCATGGCCAGACTGGCCATGCGATCGCATGAGATTAACACTGAGAACTCATGCGATTGCATGAGTCTCAGGATCAGACCACATCTATAAAAGGCAACGAGTTTTGGCCAGAAAATAATAATAATACTCCTCCTCTAATAATAATAAATATATATATATATATATATATATATATATATATATATATATATATATATATATATATATATATATATATATAGGGTAATTTTATATTAGATTAGTTTGGGTTATGTAAATGTTATTTTACGGGTTTTAAAGTCGAAGCTCTGTCCGTGTAACACTACGCGATAAATAATCAATGTAAGCTATATTCTCCTTTTTAAATTAATGTCTCGTAGCTAAGTTATTATTATGCTTATTTAAAACGAAGTAATCATGATGTTGGGCTAATTACTAAAATTGGGTAATTGGGCTTTGTACCATAATTGGGGTTTGGACAAAAGAACGACACTTATGGAAATTAGACTATGGGCTATTAATGGGCTTTATATTTGTTTAATTAAATGATAGTTTGTTAATTTTAATATAAAGATTTACAATTGGACGTCCCTATAAATAACCATATACACTCGATCGGATACGATGGGCGGGATATTTATATGTACGAATAATCGTTCATTTAACCGAACACGGGAATGGATTAATAGTCTATGGAATTATTAAAACAGGGGTGAAATTATGTACAAGGACACTTGGCATAATTGATAACAAAGTATTAAATCCTTGGGTTACACGCAGTCGATATCCTGGTGTAATTATTAAACAAAGTATTAAGACCTTGTTATAGTTTAAGTCCCCAATTAGTTGGAATATTTGACTTCGGGTATAAGGATAATTTGACGATTACACTCGTACTTTATATTTATGACTGATGGACTGTTATGGACAAAAACCAGACGGACATATTAAATAATCCAGGACAAAGAACAATTAACCCATGGGAATAAAATAAAATCAACACGTCAAACATCATGATTACGGAAGTTTAAATAAGCATAATTCCTTTATTTTCATATTTAATTGCACTTCTAATTATCACATTTTTAATTATCACAATTTTATTTCATCGCACTTTTATTTATTGCAATTTTATTATCGTTATTTATTTTACGCTTTAAATTAAGTCTTTTATTTATTTAATATTTTACATTAGGTTTTAACTGCGACTAAAGTTTTAAAATCGACAAACCGGTCATTAAACGGTAAACCCCCTTTTATATATTATTATATATAATTATAAATATTTTGTACAAATATAGTTAATTAAAATATAGTGTACAATAAGCCCGCTCCCTGTGGAACGAACCGAACTTACTAAAAACTATACTACTCTACGATTAGGTACACTGCCTATAGTGTTGTAGCAAGGTTTAAGTATATCCATTCTCTAAATAAATAAATATCTTGTATAAAATTGTAACGTATTTAATAGTATTTCTGCTAAAATTTAATAGTATTTTATACCCCTTAGCTTTAACATCAAGTTTTTGGCGCCGCTGCCGGAGATTCGGCGAAACACTATATTTTATAAATTTATTTGTATATCATTTTTAGAAAAACAATATTAAAAAAAAAAACCAAAAATATAAAAAGAAAAATAAAAATTTATATATTTTTAAGAGTTTGTTAAAAGTTTTATAAAGTTTCTTTATTTTTATTTTAGTTTATAAAAATATAAGTTTTATTTAAATATTTTGTATTTATATAAAAACAGAAAATTAGAAAACAGAAAAAGAAAAAAAAAATAAATAAAAACTCTCGGGCCCGAACACTGTAGCAGCCCAGCTCTTGGCCCGAAACCCTACCTCATGCGATCGCATGAGATTTTAACTTCCAAACCATGCGATCGCATGGCTTGAGTTGACAGGCCTGGTAACCTCAGCCGACAGTTTAGTGTTTTAATTAATTTATAATTATTATTATTATAACCCTAATTAGGTTAGTTTATTTAATTATTAGTTTTAGTTTTATTTAATTAATTTGTATTTTTAGTTTAATTAGTTTTAATAAATTATAAAACTAATACTTTTATAAAATAAATAATATAAAAATAATATTTTTATAAAAATTGTACTTTTTACAACTTTAAGTTTATTTTTACATTTTTGTATCTTTTTATTTGTTTTAGTGTAATATTTGTATTTTTTTTGCTCGTATTTAGTTTTAATATAGTTTTTACCATAGTTATTTTTATTTCTAGATTTTTAGGCTTTGCCGTAAAATCCCCGAAGTGCTTTTTCTTTAGACTAAGACTTAGGTGCTTTAGAATTTTGCGACGCTGTTTATAAATTTTAGTACCTTTTTA
Source organism: Rutidosis leptorrhynchoides (assembly GCF_046630445.1). NCBI lineage: Eukaryota > Viridiplantae > Streptophyta > Magnoliopsida > Asterales > Asteraceae > Rutidosis > Rutidosis leptorrhynchoides. The sequence continues at coordinate 278,221,124 of NC_092336.1, forward strand.
AATTATTGCCATTTTGGGATATAGTATTCCTTTTAAGCTTTAATATTTTTAGACGCAACTTTTAATTCTTAGTTTTTAGTTCCTTTTTAAGTTTCGACGCGCTACTTTCTTATTTTTATTTTTCGACGCCTACTATTTTTCGACATTTTTATTTTTCGACGTTTTTCGACGCGCTCTTTTTCTTTCTTATTTCTCACCGATCTAGTTTTTAGGACATAGAATTTTCTATTTCTTCTCTAAAATTTCAAAAACGAAAAATTATTTTAAGCGGTTAAATTGATAGACATCCAAATTTTCTGCTTCGTAGTAATAGTTGGATTTGTTAGTGGCTGAGTTGTGAGCTTCCGATTTAAAGGGTTCTGGCTCTTTGCTGCATCTATTGGCTATTCGAAACGTGGGCAAAAGCAGAAAAGTCTATTAATTTGATAACTTATATAATTTTTATTTTTATAACTAATAGGATAATTAAGTAAATGCACCACATTGTAGCTAAAATTTGGTAATAAGCGCATTATGGAAAATCTTGAGAATATTTTGGAAACTCTTTATGACATCCGAAATCAATTTAATCAATACTCTCAAACGGGTGTTGATGACAATTCGTTCGGTCAATCTTGGATCACGAATGACGAAACAATAACTGGTTGTGAAATCTGTGGAGATTATCACTCAACATGGGAATGTTATTATTACGTTCCTATGGAAAATTATGAACCCATGGAACCTGAAGGGAACGATTATGAAGAATACAATTCAAATTGGAATTATTCTCAAGAATATTTCCAAACTCCACAACCAGAAGATGAGGAAAATTATGTGTCTGAAAATTCTTTAGATTATATGAAAATCAAACTCGAAGAACTTGATGCTCAAAATGAACAAATGAGAGAGTTTGTAAATAGGCAAGCTGAAACTCTATCAGATTACACACCTGTTGATCTGAGGAGTATTGTGCAAGAAAATCTCATATCATCGAATTTTGATGAATTCGAGAGCTCCGAAATCACCAATTATCCCGATGATACTTTTTATTCAGCTTTACCAATTTCACAACATATTGACACATTAGCCTCTACCGACGAAATCAACGATCCATCAATGGATGAAGAAGAAGTAAGGGTGACAAATTGGTACTCTTGGGAAAATGATAACGTTGAAAATTTTACCCCCGAGACCAAAATGGTGGGACCGATAAGTACTATTAATGAAGAAGAATTTGCTTCGATCCCGAAATTCACCATTCCACAACCTTCCAACCCAATATTCTCAATAGACGAGTCATCTACCAAAGATGAACTACAAGCTGTAATAGATATTGACACCTCAAATTTCAACCAATTGGGTAATAGAGGTGAAAACTTTGATCCCGAGAATAAACGGAAGGAAATGTTAGGAATTATCCACCCTATAGAAATATGTATGTCGGTATATATCGATCCATTTGACCAAGAACCAGAAAAGAGATATATCAATTTACTAAAAGCTACACTTAAAAAAGAATTAAGTAGTGACGATCGGGTGGGTCTAAACTTTAAACCCATTAATATATTTTATACCATCCGAGATGTAAATAACTGGCTCACTATTTTAATTCGTGGAACTTATTCTACCGACTTCACATGTCGTCAGCTAAGTGTGGGGAAGTCTAACCCCACTTAACGTTAAATTCGGGGTTCGGGTTAGATCATAACTCATTAATAAACATGCATAATAAGTTAGGGTAAAAGACGCATTTTCAAAAATTAGCAAACAGTTCAGAAAAGCAACCGTTTTTGAAGAAAAACATGTGTGATAAAACAAGAAGAAATGAACGATGAGGCGCGCCATCTATCATTCGACGAGCTTTGTAATTACAAACTGGTTATTGCAGGTGCTTTTATTTTGGACTAAATTGACTGTTTTACTCGCAATATTATAATAAAGATAAAAGAAAAGATGGATCTACACGATGAATCAATTCCATCATTAAAAGGAAGTAAAGTCTTCCGAAAAAGACACGCGCTTTTTGATTTAGGTCAAGAAGTTGTCGTCCAGACCAGCTGTAGGTTGACGAAAAATCTAGAAAAGTCATCTCTAAAATCAGCAGGAAATCCACGGACCTCAGCATCAAACAGGGTCGCCAAGTGGTCAGACTTATCCTAGCCATGAGAGGATCTGTCTCATAAAATGGGGAGGGCGCCGTGCAAATTAGCTTGATAAGACTAATGAATCAGACCCCCAAAAAGGATAATCTCCTTTAAAGATTAAAAATCAGCATTTAAGCCTGATATTACTCAATCCTTGAGATTGACTTTAAAGATTGAGAATTACAAACTCATGGAATTCAATGATATCTAAACTCGAGCTTGAACGAGAAAATATTTTGATCAACATTAAAACCGATTTGTTTTTTGAAAACCCATTTTCAATGCGTTCATTACCATTGAACGCAAAATCCTGAGAATCCACCTGGAATTCATTAGGTCACCTGAACCAAATTGGATGTCAACCGTAAGAACGGTGGTTGCATAGCATGGTCAAAGACAGGACCTTGTGCCAGACCGAAAAACTATAGGGTGAACTTTACTATTGCTCCTACAAAGGATAGTAATTGCATCCGACACGTTTTAGACCATGAACAAATGCATGTCATTAGACATTGCCTTAACAGTTTCTTGTTCATCGCTTTCCTTTACAACCGGACGGTAGTTTGCCGAAAGGTAATATACGGGACAAGTATACTGGACGTGTTGCTTTCCCAATACAAGGTTAGCAAGTGGGTGACACAAAACCATAAGTTTTGAGCTAAAATTTTCAAATCTGAAACCCACAAAACCCACAAAAACATTTTGCAAACACCGGTGAAGAAAAACTTATCTAGGGTAAAAGCTAGAATGAACTTTCAAAAGATCAAATGTTTTCATAAAGATCCAATTTCCTTAAAGGATCTAAATTTTTATAGTCATGTGGGACTGTAAACCACAACGTTACTACCATTGTTCATACCGCCGTATAGAAATCACTGATGTACAAAGTGTGAAGAATAAAGAAGTGATTCGTGTGATTTAATTTCAAGTTCTGTATTGCTTGAAGACAAGCAACGTTTAAGTGTGGGGATATTTGATAGTGCTCCAAATGAACATATATTTAGTAGCAATATATTCTCCAAAAATGTAAATTATTTAGTTATAATTGTCCTATTTTAAGTTGTAATAATTTATATTAAATAAGTGCGAAGACAAAAGGGCGAAAACGACGATTTGAAGATGCAAATGACCAAAAAGCTCAAATGTACAAGATACAATCCAAGTGGTTCAATTTATTGATGAGAAACGTCTAAAAATGACAAAAGTACAAGTTACGGAACGCAAAGTACAAGATATTAAATTATACGAAAGGACGTTCGAAAATCCGGAACCGGGACCTGAGCTAACTATCAACGCCCGACGCAATGGACCAAAAATTATGAGTCTATTATGCACAAGAATATAATAAAATATATATATAATTATATAAAATTATATATATTATATTATATAATTAATTATAACATCGACAAGATAGCAAACAAAGCAATTGGGCATGGCCAGACTGGCCATGCGATCGCATGAGATTAACACTGAGAACTCATGCGATCGCATGAGCCTCAGGATCAGACCACATCTATAAAAGGCAACGAGTTTTGGCCAGAAAATAATAATAATACTCCTCCTCTAATAATATATATATATATATATATATATATATAGGGTAGTTTTATATTAGATTAGTTTGGGTTATGTAAAGGTTATTTTACGGGTTTTAAAGTCGAAGCTCTGTCCGTGTAACACTACGCGATAAATAATCAATGTAAGCTATGTTCTCATTTTTAAATTAATGTCTCGTAGCTAAGTTATTATTATGCTTATTTAAAACGAAGTAATCATGATGTTGGGCTAATTACTAAAATTGGGTAATTGGGCTTTGTACCATAATTGGGGTTTGGACAAAAGAACGACACTTGTGGAAATTAGACTATGGGCTATTAATGGGCTTTATATTTGTTTAACTAAATGATAGTTTGTTAATTTTAATATAAAGATTTACAATTGGACGTCCCTATAAATAACCATATACACTCGATCGGACACGATGGGCGGGATATTTATATGTACGAATAATCGTTCATTTAACCGAACACGGGAATGGATTAATAGTCTATGGAATTATTAAAACAGGGGTGAAATTATGTACAAGGACACTTGGCATAATTGATAACAAAGTATTAAAACCTTAGGTTACACGCAGTCGATATCGTGGTGTAATTATTAAACAAAGTATTAAGACCTTGTTATAGTTTAAGTCCCCAATTAGTTGGAATATTTGACTTCGGGTATAAGGATAATTTGACGAGGACACTCGCACTTTATATTTATGACTGATGGACTGTTATGGACAAAAACCAGACGGACATATTGAATAATCCAGGACAAAGAACAATTAACCCATGGGAATAAAATAAAATCAACACGTCAAACATCATGATTACGGAAGTTTAAATAAGCATAATTCCTTTATTTTCATATTTAATTGCACTTCTAATTATCACATTTTTAATTATCGCAATTTTATTTCATCGCACTTTTATTTATTGCAATTTCATTATCGTTATTTATTTTACGCTTTAAATTAAGTCTTTTATTTATTTAATATTTTACATTAGGTTTTAACTGCGACTAAAGTTTTAAAATCGACAAACCGGTCATTAAACGGTAAACCCCCTTTTATATATTATTATATATAATTATAAATATTTTGTACAAATATAGTTAATTAAAATATAGTGTACAATAAACCCGCTCCCTGTGGAATGAACCGGACTTACTAAAAACTATACTACTCTACTATTAGGCACACTGCCTATAGTGTTGTAGCAAGGTTTAAGTATATCCATTCTCTAAATAAATAAATATCTTGTATAAAATTGTAACGTATTTAATAGTATTTCCTGCTAAAATTTAATAGTATTTTATACCCCTTAGCTTTAACATCAACTACGTCAAGAGTTAAATCTCTATCTCAATCTTTTATGACAACTCCACTCGTACGCTTCACATAATTGAATTGTTTTATCTATATTAGTCAATAATGACAAAACTCTATTTATCAACTCATATTCGTCATGAAAACATTTTTATTGTTATCCATGATGACCTCGCTCAAATTTCGGGACGAAATTTCTTTAACGGGTAGGTACTGTGACGACCCGGAAATTTTCGATCAAATTTAAACTTAAATTTTATATAGTTTCGACACAATAAGGAAAGTCTAGTAAACCGAGTCTCAAAACGTTGGAACTTTTTATCATAAATACATTTGACTTTGACCATTACTAACGATTCACGAACAATTATTGTAAACTAATATGTATATGTATATATATATATATATATATATATATATATATAATAGTATGAAAATAAAATTGAGATAGTAAACTACAATTAAATCATGAGAATTAACTATGTAAAAATGAATATACAAAATAAATAAGTGTGATTAAAATGAATATATATATATATATATATATATATATATATATATATATATATTTAAATATATATATATATATATATAATTTATAATTAGTTGTAATATATGAATAAATATTATCACATAATATAATATTGTATATTATATTAAATGTAATTGCAAGTATAGTTGTTACATCATTACATTCAATATTAACAATATTATTAAGACTTATACATTTGAGTTATTATAATTATTAATATTATTGTATCATTGTGAACATCATTATTATTATTAATCTCATTATCAATAATATTATTATTATTAACAATATTATTATCAGTAGTATAAATAGTATTAATATATTTGTATTAGTGACTTATTAAAAATTTAGAATCAATTATTAAAATTAAGAAGCAGATATATATATATATATATATATATATACACACATATACGAAATACAATTATATATATATATATATATATATATATATATATATATATATATATATATATATATATATATATATATATATATATATATATATATATATATATATATATATATATATATATATATATAAAACAGATATATATGGATATTTAAATACGGATAAATATATATGAATATATAATAAATAAATAAAGTCATAGATGATTACAATTTCTGTTTTGAATCACAATCAAACTGTGACTTAAATTGTTTCCTGTCTGCAAGTTGATTCCAAACAATCTGATATCAAACAAAATTCGTTAGGGAATCAAATCAAGAACGTATGAATTCTGTTCTATCTAGTATCGGCTTTCCTATATTTTCCTCTTTTTCTTATTCCTAATTGATAACCCTGTCTGATTATTGTTATATATCGATATCATTGATCACTACAATACAAATTCCAATCAATTCATGTTACAGTATCAATCTATTACTTACACTCTCTAAAATCTGAAGCAAGTCGAATTATATAAGAGAGAAAAACAAAACAGATTCAAAGAACCAAACCCAATAAACAATTACACTCAATCATATTGCAACTACCTTTCTGGTTTGCTACCATTACTCGTCTCCATCGAAACTAACCATAATTATATTTTTATTTCTTTCCAATTTGCAACCAAGACGCCATCATTAATCACATCTTGAATGTTGCTGTTTGTCATTGAATTACAACACCAAAACCGAACCACCTTTCATGATTTTATGATCCTATTCGAAGAAAGGAATACCACCATGAACCATCACAATCACCTACACGATCAACCACTCTCTCTACCATTATTTTTTTTCTCTTTTACTTCTGTATATACAAAACCACAGGACACCTGCATATTTTTTTACAACTCCATAGAAACACCACCGCAACTTCTTTACTTCTCTGCCTTGTTTTCTGTAAATCGAAACCCTCAAGAAGGTTGAGGAAACCTGCGATATTTTTCTTCTCTTCATTAGATCAACAACAACTAAAGGGATTAAATATAGAAGGTTAATGAGTACACCCTTTTTCTTTTCTCTTTTTGGCCGGACAAAATAACCCCACTCAAGACTTTATGGCTTTTACTTAATTGAACCATATGTATTTCTTTATATATGCTGGACGTAACCATCTGTTTCCAATCACCAAAAGAAAGTTACCCAAATGCCAACATGTTCTCTAGTGGAGAATATTCGGTAATGAAAAGTCCAAATAATCAAAATAAATTATGATAATGTACTGTAATTGAAATACCGATCTTTATATTTTATTTATGGAACGTGTGATTTGCAAGAGAAAAGAGACGGGCCATTAAATCCATTTTAATTTACATGATGGGCTGTGATTATTTGGTTAGGCTGAGTTATTTTAGGCCAAGACCTGGTCTGTGTGCTGCTAAGCGAGAAACTAACAACCCACATCACCTCTTCCATTGAAACCCACTTGTGATGATAGCTATTCTTCTGTTTCGGTTCTGGGTCAGACACACACAACCATCGTTGAACTTGATTTTTGTTTTAAAACCCACTTGTGATGATGATTATGAATATGATTTATGATGAAATTTATGAATATGATTTAGGATGATGAATATGAACCTGATTTAGGTTGATGATTATGTTGATTAGATGATAAGAAAAGAAGGATAGGTGATGACTCTGTGATAAATTAATGATGATGAAGATAAATAGTTCGTTACAATAAATAGTCGAGGAGGTTATTACTAAAACAAATGAATGGTCCATGGGTTGGTGGTGTAGTTGTTGAGCAAGAGGTCACGGGTTCGAGCCCCGAATAAGGCATTGTTTTAAGCCTTTACCTTGAGGTAGTTTTGCTCATATTTTTTTTATATATTATTATTATTATTATTATTATTATTATTATTATTATTATTATTATTATTATTATTATTATTATTATTATTATTATCATTAATATTAGTATTATAATTACAAGTATTATTAATTATATTATCATTATTATTATTAACATGATTATCATAATTAGAAGTGTTATTATTATTACAACTATATTATTGTTATAAATTTTTACTACTAGTATTATTATTGTTGTTATAACAAATTATTATTTAAAAGAATCATTAGTAGAAAAACTATCATTTTATTTAAAAACATCCATTTTAGTAAAATTATCATAAGAACTATTATTATTATTATTATTATAAAAGGAAACAACTTTTTATTTATTATTATCAATATTATTTTATCATATAAATATTAGTTACATAAAATATATATTTAATACACATAACATAACTATATTAAAATTTTTATTAATTATTCATTTAAAAATGTATATAAAATAAACATACTTAATTAATTAATAAAACCTATAAATTATTAAATATAACAAGTAAATCATCAATAAAAATATGTAAACTTATTCGATTACAATTCTATGTGTTAATAAATATATGAATAATATAGGTTCGTGAATCCGAGGCCAACCCTATACTTGTTCAATGATGTCATATGTATTTTTACTACAAAATACAGTATGGTAGTTTCATTTGCTCCCTTTTTAAATGCTTTTGCAATATATATTTTTGGGACTGAGAATACATGCGCCGCTTTTATAAATGTTTTACGAAATAGACACAAGTAATCGAAACTACATTATATGGTTGGATGATCGAAGCTGAATATGCCCCTTTTGCTTGGTAACCTAAGAATTAGTAAACCAGCCTACTAATTGACGCGAATCCTAAAGATAGATCTGTTGGGCCTAACAAACCCCATCCGTTGTAGTGGATGCTTTAGTAGTTCGATGTTGTTTTATCATGTCCGATGGATGTCCCGGAATGATAGGGGATATTCTTATATGCATCCTGTTAATGTCGGTTACCAGGTGTTCAATCCATATGAATGATTTTTGTCTCTACGCATGGGACGTATGTTTATAAGAAATGGAAATATGAAATCTTGTGGTCTATTAAAATTATGAAATGATTATTTATGATAAACTAATGAATTCACCAACCTTTTTGGTTGACACTTGAAAGCATGTTTATTCTCAGGTATGAAAGAAATCTTCCGCTGTGCATTTCATATTAGAGATATTACTTGGAGTCATTCATGACGTATTTCAAAAGACGTTGCATTTGAGTCATCGAGTTCATCAAGATTATTACTAAGTCAATTATAGTTGGATAAATTTATGAAATGGTATGCATGACGTCAACCTTCGATGTAATGAAAGTTTGTCTTTTAAAAACGAATGCAATGTTTGTAAAATGTATCATATAGAGGTCAAGTACCTCGCCATGTAACTAAATGTAATGCATTCGTCCAGATGGATTAGGACGGGTCACTACATCATTAACCACCGAAATATCACGAATGGATGGAGGCTCTTCACGAGTATCAACTACATGTGCAAGAAAAGTCATGCCACCACTACTAAGGAGACGACGTGCCCGTGCATAAGTGCATAATGGCACAAGTCTTCTCCGTTTATCGCCATGAATAATTAACTCTCCCCCGCTTGGAGTCTTTACATGAATAAACTTTTCATGGAATGCAATATCGGCTCTATAACTATCGAGCCAATCCATACCAATAACAATATTAAACTCACCCAAAATCATCGAGATAAGATCGATTTTAAAGGTTGCGGCACCAAACACAACATCTCAATTTTTACACACATCTACCCCTAGCACCGTCTTACCATCCGCTATTTTGACTTCTACCAGATGACTTAACTTAGCTAGCGGCTTATTAAGCTTAGGCACAAACTTTGGAGACACAAACGACAAATTTGCACTACTATCAAATAGTATCCTTACCTGATTAGAGTTAACCTTGAAAGCATCTGAGACGACTTCAATGGATTGTTTTTTTTCATCATGGGTTATCAAATAATTTTGCCCCCTTAGCTGTACCCGCTGCCTTTTCGAACTTCTTGACTTGATTACCCCGCAATCGGGACATTCTGACCTTCGGTGCCCTTCCTTTTGACAATTAAAACAAGTGATTTTGTTAGAAGATGGGTTCGGTCAATCAGAGAGATGTGACCCTTTTGCCCACAACTATAACATATGATCACGTGACCACCAAAAGCACCCTTCTTCACACTACTGTCACTCTCGGTCACACCTTTACTCTTCTTGTTGGAATGGCTTGTAGCTTCAAACTTTCTCTTGCTAAAAGTGAAGTCACTCTTTTTCGGAGCAAGCGACCCAAAACCTTTAGCCACATTAAACAACTCATCAAAAGATTTCACTGAACCCTTACTAATCTTCTCTTGGAGATTGTCATTCAAGGTTCAATAAAAATCTTCCATCAACATATGATCATAGCCGATGTACTTCGAGCAAAATTGGGTCTTTGATAAGAAGGTGGACTTGAGAGTGTTCAAATCCATTGACCCTTGCCTCAAAGCATGCAACTCATCCTTAAGCTTTGAAAGATCAGCCGAGGTTCGGTACTCCTTGAAAAATTCCGTCTTAAACTCATCCCAAGTCAAACGCATGCTTTGCTCCTCACCATAAACTCGAATTTTTGCATCCCACCACATCTTTGCATCACCCCTCAACATGCTACTTCCGTAACTCGTCTTCTTATTGATAGGGCTTTCACTAGTGCGGAAGGCCCCCTCCATATCGGAGATCCAATGAGTACTTTTGAGTGGGTCTCTTTCACCATCAAAGGTGGGGGGTTGAGAAATTTTAAAGTTCTTGTAGAGGAAGTACCTCCTTCTCACATCCCCCGCCTCATTTTCAACATACATCCCTTTAGGTTTTGGGAATCTCTTATCAAACTCTCTTTGGATGATAGCACCCATTTGCACCTTTATCATGTCAGTCACTTGCTCATTGACCGATTCTTGGAAGACCTTCTTGACACTCGCGAGAAATTCCGCATTGTGACTTTTCAAGATGGCCTCTACCATGGCCGTGAAGTCACTCTCTTCACTCGTACTTCCATTATCGTGACCGCTGCTCGTCTTCATGCTATAAAATGTAATAGGTTAGGCAACGAAACACATGAAAACGATATATACACCACACCGCCCCATCTTGCTCAACACTCATCGTACATCACTTGTTTGACACGATTTGAACCCGTAACAATGGTACATCACTTGTCTCTGAACGTCGACCGATGGTGTTTGGGCAGTTGAAATTTTCCTAAGTGTTGTTTCCTAGTTGTTATGCTTCCCGTGTGTCTAATTTTACCTAAGATACCTTAGCAGTTAGGATGGTGGTTGTAGTATGATTTTGTATGTTGTATGTCATACTTTTGGGCATGCAATACCATTCCGTTAAATGAAAATGTGGCTTTGTTAGGGTTCGATAGATGTAGACCTTTTTGTTAATGATTTAGTAGTATTATCACTATTGTTGGAATAAAGTTACTGACTTGTGTTATCTTTTCTCAAGTGATAAAGACAGAGAGAAGGCTCGGAAACATTAGACCTCTGAGAATCTTTGGTTTAGGTAGTTGGTGAATGGGACTAACTAGAGATTGATAGTATGGAGTAGCTTATTATTCTATGATTGCCTTATTTGTTGAGATTAACATGCTGCTATTGCTAGTTAGTTATGGCTTTGTGATGACTGTTTGTTATGTGTTTCCATGTGTGTTGGAATTAGTAGTTACACTAATCATACAGGGAGGGGAATTAGCACGAAGCTAAGTGATTGCAACTAACTATAGGCAACAGTACATAATAGTAGTTACACTAATCATGTAATTAAATATAGCACAAACATTACAAAGAGTTCAGTCTATAGAGACTTCGATGGTCCGGCCGAACCCACAACCACTAGTTGATCGGACTTGGGCTTAACGAAAGTTCCTCACACATACCATGTTATATAAATCATCCGCATGTGACGAACACATCACTTAAATGTATACAACATGGATGTTGGCCACCTCATGAGGAACTCAACCCTTAGGTTGATCTCTCCTACCTAGGCCACATAGTGCTTTTGGGGAGAAGGCTGACTCTGATGTGTCTTTTCCCATTTAAAATTATATTTTGTTGTAATGTCACTTGACACATGTTTGTAGAAATTTAAAATTAGTTGCATGTTACATTGGGTTTGTGTTAATCATGTTTGTTTTAATGAAAATGGTTTAATTAATATAATCCGCAACTTAAAAAAATGGTGGTGTAACAAGTTAGTATTAGAGCATAAGTTTGCCAAATATAACACGCAAGAGGAATGGGCTAAGTGAATACTAGGACAGGATGTATGTTAGTCAGTAAGTATTAACCGATTATATATAAAGCTTTGGTGTGAGATGTTGTGGTAGTACATAAATGGAAGATAATGAGAACGATGCTACTGGCCCCATCTCCCTAGGAATGTTTAGAGCTCCAGATGAAGATGGGCATGTGTTATCAGAGGAAGAGACACCACAGGAAATTATTGACCTACAGATTTAGTTTCAAGAAGCTCGAGATCGAATCAAAGAGCTTGAACAACAACAGCAAATACAACTAAACTCGAATACTACAGCATTGAACCCAACAATACTTCCAACCCTTTACCTACAATATGGAAGTTCTTAACAACAACAATTTCCAAAGAATCAATATCATTATCCGCTACCAAATCAGATACCACCTCAGTACAATCAACCACTCCCCAACTAATGTATCCATTTCAGATGCCCGTGTTTCAGTCTTCAATGTTTGAAACAAAGAAGAAGTATACTTATAAGCAGTTTGTCGACTGTAAACCCCCTGAGTTTAACGGTCATACAAATCCTACAATGACATTCCAATGGTTCAGGGAAGTAGAGCGACTTTGGAGGCTTGTCAGTGTGAGCCGGAATTAAGAGTATTGTATTGCTTGTCGAATGTTGAAAGGCCAAGTTATGGAGTGGTGGGATTCTATCATATCGTACTTGTCCAAAGAGAAATTCAACTAAATAACATGGGAACAATTTCATGCAAAATTTTGTGAACGATATTGTTCAGAGTATGAGATGTAAAGATTGAAGACTGAGTTTTTTTAGTATAATGATGATAGATGATATGACAATTGATGATACTTTTGGGGATTTTCCCGAGAAAATAAGATTTGTACAACCTTGGGTACCAAATGAGAAGGATAAAGTTCAAAATTTTGTGACGGTAATTAAGACGGAATATAGAACGGGTGAAGGATTGCTTAAAATCTTGCTCAAGCCCATGAGATGGTAAAAGCTACAGAAGGGGATGTTAAGGCGGCAAGAGGTACAAGTGTAGGAAGTGGGTCTTATGCGAGAAGATCTGAGAATCCATCGAATAGTCAATTAAGCCAGCATTCGAGTAGGAATTCTAGTAATCGTGCTAAGAAGTCAGGTGGTTTTAAGCAGCAGGGTAAATCGGGTAGAGCAGGTCGAGCTCTAGTCTGAAAAATTGGTGTGTTGTCTGTAAATCTACACATGCAGTACCATGTTCTCCATTGACTAGGAGATGCTTAAGATGTGGAGTTTTGGATCATGACGAATTTAATTGTTCATTTAGAGATGTTGTCTATTGGAACTATCAAAAAGAATGTCATAGATCTACAGGTTGCCCATCAGCATCTAGAAGCAGTTATGGGGCAGGGTCAGGGGAAAGATCAACATCAACGGGGGGATCTTCTGCTTCTACTTCCGGGCAGAAAATAAAGAACCCTCTGGTGGTGGAAGCAAGGGCATTTCAGATGACGGTAGACGCTGTAACTGCTACCGATGACATCATAACATGTATTGAAATGTCCCGTTCTTATTGATTAAAAACGTTCCATATTAATTGATTTCGTTGCGAGGTTTTGACCTCTATATGAGACGTTTTTCAAAGGCTGCATTCATTTTAAAACAAACCATGACCTTTATTTCATCAATAAAGGTTTAAAAAGCTTTACGTAGATTATCAAATAATGATAATCTAAAATATCCTGTTTACACACGACCATTACATAATGGTTTACAATACAAATATGTTACAACGAAATAAGTTTCTTGAATGCAGTTTTTACACAATATCATACAAGCATGGACTCCAAATCTCGTCCTTATTTAAGTATGCGACAGTGGAAGCTCTTAATAATCACCTGAGAATAAACATGCTTAAAACGTCAACAAAAATGTTGGTGAGTTATAGGTTTAACCTATATATATCAAATCGTAACAATAGACCACAAGATTTCATATTTCAATACACATCCCATACATAGAGATAAAAATCATTCATATGGTGAACACCTGGTAACCGACATTAACAAGATGCATATATAAGAATATCCCTATCATTCCGGGATACCCTTCGGATATGATATAAATTTCGAAGTACTAAAGCATCCGGTACTTTGGATGGGGTTTGTTAGGCCCAATAGATCTATCTTTAGGATTCGCGTCAATTAGGGTGTCTGTTCCCTAATTCTTAGATTACCAGACTTAATAAAAAGGGGCATATTCGATTTCGATAATTCAACCATAGAATGTAGTTTCACGTACTTGTGTCTATTTTGTAAATCATTTATAAAACCTGCATGTATTCTCATCCCAAAAATATTAGATTTTAAAAGTGGGACTATAACTCACTTTCACAGATTTTTTTACTTCGTCGGGAAGTAAGACTTGGCCACTGGTCGATTCACGAACCTATAACAAATATGTACATATATATCAAAGTATGTTCAAAATATATTTACAACACTTTTAATACATTTTGATGTTTTAAGTTTATTAAGTCAGCTGTCCTCGTTAGTAACCTACAACTAGTTGTTCACAGTTAGATGTACATAAATAAATCGATATATATTATCTTGAATCAATCCACGACCCAGTGTATACATATCTCAGTGTTGATCACAACTCAAACTATATATATTTTGGAATCAACCTCAACCCTGTATAGCTAACTCCAACATTCACATATAGAGTGTCTATGGTTGTTCCGAAATATATATAGATGTGTCGACATGATAGGTCGAAACATTGTATACGTGTCTATGGTATCTCAAGATTACATAATATACAATACAAGTTGATTAAGTTATGGTTGGAATAGATTTGTTACCAATTTTCACGTTGCTAAAATGAGTAGTTTTTACCAATTTTGTTTTGCTCGCCATTTCTTCGTTTCTAATCCGTTTTGAGTGATTTAAGCGGCCACGGTTTCGTATTGAACTTGAATTTATGAAACTAAACAGAAAAGGTACAGGTTTATAGTCGTAAATACAAGTTACAAGTCGTTTTTGAAAGAGGTTGTCATTTCCGTCGAAAGAACGACATCTTGATGACTGTTTTGAAAAACATACTTTCACTTTGAGTTTAACCATCATTTTTGGATATGGTTTCATGTTCATAAGAAAAATCATTTTCCCAGAAGTATAGCTTTTAAATCAAAGTTTTTCATAGTTTTTAATTATTCAAACCAAAACAGCCCCCGGTTGTAACTACGACGGCGTAAATCCAGTTTTATGGTGTTTATCGTGTTTTCGGGTTTTAAATCATTAAGTTAGCATATCATATAGATATAGATCATGTGTATAGTTGATTCTAAAAGTGTAGTTAAAAGGATTAACTTTATTTGCGAACAAGTTTAGAATTAACTAAACTATGTTCTAGTGATTACTAGTTTACCACTTCGAATATGATAGCTTTTTATGTATGAATCGAATGATGTTATGAATATCATTACTACCTTAAGTTCCTTGGATAAACCTACTGTAAAAGAGAAAAATGGATCTAGCTTCAACGGATCCTTGGATGGCTCGAAGTTCTTGAAGCAGAATCATGACACGAAAACAAGTTCAAGTAAGATCATCACTTGAAATAAGATTGTTATAGTTATAGAAATTGAACCAAACTTTGAATATGATTATTACCTTGTATTAGAATGATAACCTACTATAAGAAACAAAGATTTCTTGAGGTTAGATGATCACCTTACAAGATTGGAAGTGAGCTAGTAAACTTGAAAGTATTTTTGATTTTATGTAACTAGAACTTGTAGAATTTATGAAGAACACTTAGAACTTGAAGATAGAACTTGAGAGAGATCAATTAGATGAATAAAATTGAAGAATGAAAGTGTTTGTAGGTGTTTTTGGTCATTGGTGTATGGATTAGATATAAAGGATATGTAATTTTGTTTTCATGTAAATAAGTCATGAATGATTACTCATATTTTTGTAATTTTATGAGATATTTCATGCTAGTTGCCAAATGATGGTTCCCACATGTGTTAGGTGACTCACATGGGCTGCTAAGAGCTGATCATTGGAGTGTATATACCAATAGTACATACATCTAAAAGTTGTGTATTGTACGAGTACGCATACGGGTGCATACGAGTAGAATTGTTGATGAAACTGAACGAGGATGTATTTGTAAGCATTTTTGTTAAGTAGAAGTATTTTGATAAGTGTCTTGAAGTCTTTCAAAAGTGTATAAATACATATTAAAACACTATATGTATATACATTTTAACTGAGTCGTTAAGTCATCGTTAGTCGTTACATGTAAGTGTTGTTTTGAAACCTTTAGGTTAACGATCTTGTTAAATGTTATTAACCCAATGTTTATAATATCAAATGAGATTTTAAATTATTATATTATCATGATATTATGATGTATGAATATCTCTTAATATGATATATATACATTAAATGTCGTTACAACGATAATCGTTACATATATGTCTCGTTTAAAAATCATTAAGTTAGTAGTCTTGTTTTTACATATGTAGTTCATTGTTAATATACATAATGATATGTTTACTTATCATAATATCATGTTAACTATATATATATATATATCCATATATATGTCATCATATAGTTTTTACAAGTTTTAACGTTCGTGAATCACCGGTCAACTTGGGTGGTCAATTGTCTATATGAAACCTATTTCAATTAATCAAGTCTTAACAAGTTTGATTGCTTAACATGTTGGAAACACTTAATCATGTAAATATTAATTTCATAATATATATATAAACATGGAAAAGTTTGGGTCACTACATGTATGTTATTGGTTAACTCCTTGCCAGCTCGTGTATTCTTTGATTCAGGGGCGAACCACTCATTTATGTTCTTAGGCTTCTGTGATAAGTTGAAGTTGCCTGTTAGAATATTAGATGCGCCTTTGAGAATAGAAGTAGCTGATGGTAAAACGATTCCATTCACATCATCTGTGTCTAGAGTTACCATCGAGATTGATGGCCATCTTTTCCCTATTACCTGTTTAGTGATGCCTATACCTAGCTTCGATGTAGTGGTAGGCATGAACTGGTTAAGTTTGAATAGGACTAGCATCAAGTGCCATACGAAGATTATTACTTTCCCTTTGGCCAATGGGTCTCGAGTTGTAGCTCAAGGGGAGCGTGATGGATTTAACTTTCCTATAGTTTCCTTAATGAAAGCTTAGAAGGAGATATTAAAAGGATGAAATTCATTTTTAGCCTACGTGATTGATGTTAAAAAAGAGAAGCAGGTATCTGATATTACATTTTTGTCAGAATTTCCAAAAGTGTTTCCAGATGATTACCATGGTTACCTCCGATGCGTGAAGTAGAATATAAAATCGATCTGGTACAAGGTGCTATGCCGGTAGCAAAAGATCCTTACATATTAGCTCCCTCAGAAATCCGTGAAATTATGTCTTAGATTCAGGAACTGTTGGATAAGGGCTTTATTCGACTAAGTTCTTTGCCATGAGGTGCTCCTATTTTGTTTGTGAAAAAGAAGGATGGGTCTCTTCGAATGTGTATAGACTATCATGATTTGAACAAGAGAACGATAAAGAATAAGTATCTATTAGCGAGAATAGATGACTTATTCGATCAGTTACAGGGTGCGTCTTACTTTTAAAAGATTGATTTACGTTCAGGGTATCATTAAGTATGAGTTGTAGAGACCGACATACCGAAAACATTGTTTATATACGACATTTTAGTGAATAGAGTGTGTCGACAATACCTCGATAAGTTTGTGATTGTTTTTGTAGACGACATATTAATTTATTTGAAAACAAAAAGTGATCATGCAAGGCATTTGAGGTTATTGTTAGAGCTACTAAAACAAGAAAAGTTGTATGCAAAATTCTCTAAGTGTGAATTTTGGTTGTGGGAAGTGTAGTTTTTGGGTCATGTTGTTTGTGAACAGGGTATTATGGTGGAAGGTAGTAATGAATTGGAACTCATCGAAAACTCCAACATAAATCAAAAGTTTTATGGGTTTAGCAGGTTATTACCGCCGGTTTATCGAATACTTTTCGAAAATAGCGGGTCCGTTGAATAAGTTGACCAGAAAAGACGTAGCCTTTCGATGGACTCATGAGCAAGAAAAGGATTTTCAGACTCTTAAACAGTTGTTATGTCAAGCACTGGCTTTAGCTTTGCCAGAGGGGTCCGAAGATTTTGTGATTTATTCTGATGCGTCACACACTAGTTTGGGCTGTGTTTTGATGCAGAGAAATAAGGTTATAGCATACGCTTCACGACAGTTAAAAGACCATGAACAAAATTACCCTACTTATGATTCAGAGTTGGCTGCAGTTGTTTTCACTTTAAAGCTTGGGACACACTATCTATATGGGACACATTGAGAAATTTATACAAATCATAAGACTGTTTGGTATATCTTTTCGTAGAAAGAATTGAATATGCGTCAACGTCAATGGAAAGAACTGATTAAAGATTATGATTGTGAGATCAAATATCATCCAAGTAAAGAAAATATGGTCGCTGATACATTGAGTTGCAAGAAAACAGTTGAATATATTCGATTTATGAGAATTGAGACCCTTTCAGATTTAATTGACCAATTAAAAACCGTTCAAGTAGTAGATTTGAATGATGAAAATTTAAAGACTGAGTAAACGACCAAACGAAAATTTGACCTATGCAATGATGCTAGAGGATTAAAGACCTATAATGACCGAATTTGGGTGACTTTGCTTGGAGATTTGAGGGATTTGAACCTTACAAAAGCATATAAATCTAGATTAACAGTATATCCAGGTTGTACAAAGATGTATAAAGATTTGAAAACTTCGTACTGGTGGCCAACAATGAAGACAGATGTCGCTAATTTTGATGAAAAATTTCATATTTGTGCGCAAGTCAAAACGGAACATCAGAAATTGTATGGGTCGTTATGACAATTGGAAATTCCTGAGTAGAAATGGGATCATATTACGATGGATTTTGTAACCAAGTTACCCTAAACCCAGAAAGGACACGCCATGATATAGGTGATAGTAGGTCATCTGACAAAGAGTGCTCACTTCTTAGCTACTCGTGAAATCTCTTCTTTAAGTGATTTAGCAGATTTGTAGTTGAAAGAAATAGTCAGCAGACATGGTGTGTCGTTGTTTATAATTTTCGACAGAGATATTAGTTTTGTAACGAACTTCTGGAATAGTTTACAATAGAATCTGGGTACACGTGTGAATCTAAGTACCACTTATTATCCACAGACAGATGGTCATAGTGAACGAACGATTTATGCACTAGAGGATATGTTAAGAGCGTGTGTTCTGGAATATAGTGGTTCTTGGGATTTGCACCATCCACTGATAGAGTTAGCCTATAATAATTCATATCATTCAAGTATTGGAATGCCTCTATATGAAATGTTGTATGGTCGTAAGTATAGAACTCCTACGTGTTGATTCGAAGCGGGTGAGAAAAAGTTCTCAGGGCCAGAAATTGTTCTGATAACAGCCAAAAAGTTTGCGATTGCTCACGAAAAGTTAAAGGCCGCTAGATCCGCGGTGCTGACCAGTAACTTTCACTGTTAGGGAGTGTGTGTATTTAAAGGTTTCTCCTTGGAAGGGTGTTATTAGATTTTGTAAATGATGTAAACTAGCTCCAAGGTTTATTGGTCCATTCACAAATCGAGATATTTTGAATGATCAAACTCTAGTATTAGATCTTCCGTCTGAGTTAGCAGGTAATATCGGCCAAATAGTCACGTTTTTACCCCCGATATTAAGTCCAAAATCAATAAAATATAAACTTTATCACCAATTTAAGCATCTATTCACTTTATTTTGTAGATTAAGTGATTACGAAAATAATGCAAGAAGAATCAAAGAAATCAGACTTAAAACGAAGAATCTAGAGCGAAAACGGTAAAGACAAAGTTATGACCTCAGATATCAGAATTTACAATCCATGAAATTAAGGTGACCAAGGCAGCCCACGGCCTAGGCCCACGGTGTTCCCCCACGACCTGCCAAGGTCAGCTGTCCATGGCCTGGGCACACAAGCCACCAATAGCCCACGGCTATGGCCCAAGGTTGTGGCCCACGGCCTGCCACCTCCTGCCCTACGTCCTGCCAGGCCCAGAATGGCCTATTTAAAGGGCCATTTGTCATTAAATCATTCCACACACTTCACACTTAAATTTTCACTCTCTCTCACTATAATTAGTCATACTTTTGAGGCTTTCTTCTCTGAGCGGGAAATTTAGTACCCGAAGGTGAACGTCGAAGATTGTATTAGGAGCGGTCTGGAGTCTGAAGTTGTCACTTTTGTATTTTCAGAACTTAGTTAATCTACTGGTACTTCTATCTTTTATCTTTATATAATGTCGTTCATTGTTATGATTTATGATATTGTTACCATGATTAGCGAGTAGTTATCTTTAGTGTATGTTATGATGTAATCAGTTATGCTGCTGATATAATATTGTGGATTGTGTATGTGTTGAGATGCTTTACAATTATGTTTTAAACTCAATCGCTTTTCCAACTAATAGAACGTAGTTACCGGCTTTTATATTGGGAAGTCGCGAACGCCATTCAGAGTACACTAGTTGTGTCACCCCTTCATAAGAGAACTCTGTCGGATACAATGCAAGCTTGACTGAGGCACAACGGTTGTAGTACGTCAACCTGAGCTTTGGATTCCGGAATAGATCCCTTTTGTAGTGGAACCTCTTATTATACTAGGAGTACTGTAATACCCCATCAGAATCCACTAACGGTGTATTAACTCCGGTCCCACAGTTTAGCGGTCACGCCCTCTACATGAGACGTTTCCGAAAAGTATTCGCATTAATTATCAAAACAAAGTCATTTAATAAAGAAAAGTAACTGAAAAGTAGTTGACACAAACGACCAATGTAAATAACTCAAAGCATAACTTAAAACATCGTTTTCAATGCGAATATGTGTTCTTGAAATAAATGTAGTAAAATATGCTGGACATCGTCCAGTTCTAGCAGCAGGCAAGCATAACAACTTCTGGATGGCAGAAGCACTACCTCTATGGACCTGAGAGAAAAACATGCAAAACGTCAACGAAAACGTTGAGTGAAATCTACAGGTTTTGTAAAGCATTTCGTAAGTTAGGCCACAAGATTTCTGGAAAGCATCGTAAAAAGCATACATTATCATGAGCACTTGATTATAAAACTTTAACCCACGGATAGCTAGGCTACACATCTTCCCATTTCCTTTCTAAGCATACACCGATCAAGTGTACAAGTAACAACAAAATAAACACCCATTATGTTGGGGTGAGGTTTGTCAAACCTAACGTTATCGTCCCTATAAGTCGAGCTTACATAAAGTAACTAATATAATCAAGCTAATTGATTTTTGATCTGAACTCATATGCATATTTTTTAAGTACTTGTGCCTAATATGTAAAATATTTGTAAAAATCATGTTATCTCATCCCTGTAAAAACGTAGTAGGGACTGTAGACTCACCTTAGCAAAAGCACTGAATTCTCTTAGTAAAATCGTAAAGTAGTCGAACAATCTCGACTGAACAACGCAACCTAGTCAAATAGGTCATCTTAAGTATACATATAGGTCAAACTATGTCAACCCATAGTGTACGCAAAGTCCTAGTGCTCAGACTGACTCAACAAGCAATTAAAAGTCAACTAATCCAAGCAAGTCAACAAAAGTCAATCAAAGTCAACTCGGTCAAAGTGGTCAACTAAAGTTAAACATCTCAGTAGGTCATGAAAACATGGTAAACATGTCAAACCTAAGTCAAGTATCACTTCACAGCTCATAGTTAAGCAAATTGCATATTCGCAGTTTAACGCATGTCTTTAAAATACGCGCATCATAGAAAGATACAACTATAACTCATAGCACATTATTCAAGAAATCATGGCAAACTCCAGATTACAACTAGACTCAAAATAGATTCCAAAAAGTCCACCCAAGGCCTCATACAACGTCTAAAAGTTGGGTTTCAGAAAAGGTCTAGTTACGGTTTACCAAAATAGTTT
The DNA here is from genome assembly GCF_046630445.1 of Rutidosis leptorrhynchoides. Taxonomy (NCBI): domain Eukaryota; kingdom Viridiplantae; phylum Streptophyta; class Magnoliopsida; order Asterales; family Asteraceae; genus Rutidosis; species Rutidosis leptorrhynchoides. The sequence continues at coordinate 278,243,302 of NC_092336.1, forward strand.
CAGCACGCACATTAGTTTTGAAACATTTCTCCAAAATTATAAAAAATAGATTTTGATGAATGGCCAATTGGAGGTTACTTCAGACATCTTATTGTTTTAGTGATAAAATAATCAAAGACATATCTTTTGCCAATTTGTACAGTTTAACCAATATTTACAGACCCTTCAGTTTTAGTCAACAAACAGACATATCATTTAGTCGAGCTTATAACTCATGGCAAATCTCGTTTTTGCAAGTTAACTTACAAATGAAATACATCAAGGAACATATAAAGTAACATATTCCAGAAGGTCAAAACCTCAATAAATTTCTAGTTCACTCTAAATATTTTCTTTCACATTCGAAAATAGTTCAGCTCTCTTTAAAACATAAATCTTCGTTTTGACGCACCGAGAGCATCACAAAAGCTTTTGACGCAAATCTTAAGTCTAGCATGCATGATTTTTAACAAAGATTACAGCAGTACACTTTTCATTAGCCAAATCAAAGTCTAAATTCAATAGTTTTTTGATACCTTTCCATCTAAACACATTACAAGATCACTCTACAATTCAATTTTATCAGATTCGCAAGATTTAAATTCGTTTTTCATGCAAACAACATCAATTGATCAATTAAACGATAAACGACAATCATTAACATCATTAATTGAGAACTAGACTTGATTACACTATGTAATTGACAAAAACACTGAATTATAGAAATTAGGGTTTGTAAATATACCTTAAAACACAAATTGATTGATGCTAGGGTATGTAGAACGATATAGGGAACAACCTTTATGCACAATGTTTGATCTAAATTCAACTTGATGATGGTGTTATAGTGGTGATGGTGGCCGACGGTTCCAAGGGGGAGAGGGGAGAGCAAAATCGGCCAAAAAATAAGAATGAGGGGTTTGTGGGTTTACTTCTTCTTTTATACCTAGGTTTAGGGCCTAATTTAATCCAACTAGTGACCTTGTAGCCCAAGTTAAGTCCACTAAGGGGGTTTGGGTGAGGGTTCGACGGAGTGGCCCATCTAGGGGTGTCCTGGACTCGGTTTTTGATAAATACTCATAAGCGCGTGGTCCGTTTCGTTGCCGTTAACCGTACCGGTCTCCGGAAAGTTAACTAGTCGTTGAAACGTAATCACCGAGTTTAATTCATTAAATAAATAATAAATTAAAATAATTTTTCGTAAAGATAATAATAATTATTAAAAAAATAATTATTTTTTCGTTTTTCCGACTTCCGTAAACTGTAAAACTTTCTAGACGATTAACTTAATCGTAACGTTTTCTAGTTACTTCGCTATCCGAAATAAGTTCATAAATTAATATAACATATTAATTCAAGTAATCCACTAGGATCAAGTATGAAATGCCCCGTTCATATCGATTATAAACAATTCATAATAGCTGATTACATCGCGAGGTTCTTGACCTCTAAATGATACATTTTACAAACATTGCATTCGTTTTTAAAAGACAAACTTTCATCACATCGAAAGTTGACGGCATGCATACCATTTCACAATATATCCAAACTATAAATGACTTGATAATATTCTTGATGGACTCAATGACTCGAATGCAACGTCTTTTGAAATATATTCCATGAATGACTCCAAGTAATGTCTCTAAAATAAGCAAATGCACAGCGGAAGACTTCTTTCATACCTGAGAATAAACATGCTTTCAAGTGTCAACCAAAAGGTTGGTGAGTTCATAGGTTTATCATAAGCAATAAAATTCATCGTTTTGATAGACCACAAGATTTAAATACAGTACACCTATCTCGTGTACAAAACCATTTTTCATAATGCTTAGCAGAGTAGGTTCGTATCCTTTTCTCCCTCGTAGGTTGCCTCACGATTTTTAAATAACCGTACAACTATCTCGTGCACAAAAATAATACACATAACCTGTGTATAAAAATCATTCTCTCGATACATAACATTCAATTTGCATTCATTGCTTGGCTTGGTAACCGACCTTAACATATAATGCGCATAAATAATATCCCCAAAACAGAACCTCTCGTCTGTATAATATATATACTTCGAAGTACTAAATACCACGCCCACTAGCTCTTCCGTCTAGTGAACATTCTGGGTGGGGGTGTTAAACCCGGTAGCTACCTTTAGGATTCGCGTGAATTAGGGTCATACCCATTTCTAATTCTTAGGTTACCAAGCAATAATAATCAGGGGAAAATATTCATAACAATTAGTGGCAATTATAACGTCCAACTAATTCAATAATAATCTACAGAACTTCTGTCTGTATAATAATTCATTTGAGGAATGTTTTGCTTGTGTCTATCTCGTCAAACATTTATAAAAGCAATTCAAGTATTTTCAGTTCAAAATATATTTCAAAAGCATTTAATAAAGTAGTTATAAAAACAGCGCATGTATTCTCAGTCCCAAAAATATAAAGAGTAAAAGGGAATCAAATGAACTCACAATACGATATTTTGTAGTAAAAATATGCATACGACGGAACTGAACAATGCAGGGTTGGCCTCGGATTCACAAACCTATATCATTTATATATATTAACACACATAATTGTAATCGTACCAATTTATATACATATAAATTTATTAGTTATATCATTTTTATATTAATAACCTATATGTTTCATATATTCTTTTTATATATTTAAAATAAATAAAAATATTCTTTTTGTTATGTTATATGTATTAAATATATTATTTGTGTATATATATATATATATATATCGTTTGTTTGTAAAAATTATAATAATATTAAAATAATATTAGTAATGGTAAAAATAATAATAATGATGATAGAGTTAGAAATGATACTTGTAATAGTAATGATAAGAATGATAACTTAAAAAATGATACTTTTAATAGAAATGTTGATTTTAATAATAATAAATACTAATAATAATAAATATAAAAATAATGATTTTACTAATAATAATAATGATACTAATATTTATATTTTTAATATTTGTAATAACATAATAATAACAATAATTACTAATAAAAATAATAATAATAATAATAATAATAATAATAATAATAATAATAATAATAATAATAATAATAATAATAATAATAATAAAAATAATTATTTTCTAATAATGATATTAATAATAATAATAACAAAATAATACTAACTTTAAAAGAAGCTTTAAAAGAAATAAATGCCATAGCCAGGGCTTGAACCCATGACCTCTCGCTTACTCAAACACTCTCAGACCACCTGCTCTACCTCGTTTTTCTGAATTAACCCCGAGTTGATATTATATAACCTATGTAATCGTCATTCCCTCTTCTTCTTCCTCTAATATTCGGCCCAACAGAAAAATAATACTTGGCCCAAACTTCCTTCGACCCAAAATAATTTCACAAGCCCAACTAAAGAATCATAGGGTCACGGCCCAGTAAAAAATACAGTCCACTCCATAAAATAGGCCTAGTCGAAAATCAGATTTAGATTAAGAAGGAAAGATGAAACAAAACATCGGTGGGGTTTATCTTATTAAAATAACAAAGTGAACGTCCCCAAACATGAACTTGTCGGCCAACAGGAAAAAGCATGTAACAGCCGCCACCTGGTTTGCATCAATTAGTTCAACGTGATCTTTAATCTTATTTCTCCTTTATTTCACCATTTTACACCATCACATTTGATTATACTATCATCATAGTTCAACGTGATCGGTTTAGACAGAAAACACGTACAGCCCAAACATTTTATGGTGGTGTTGACTGTTTATTATAGCAACAAGATACAAGAAACACGATCGTATCACATCATATTAGTTTTACAGAAACAGGAAAACGTGAACTGTCATAATAAAATGGAAATAGAAAACTTTGGTGATTGGATACGTTTTATTGAGCAAGACAACTGATTTAAGTGGGTTGTGTTGAGGTTTGGTCAAACTGAAACAGCAAACAACAGAAGGGATCGTACAAAAGCAACAATAAATAGCTAGAAAGTGTGGTGGTTTTTGGTGGGTTTATATGGTGCTGCAAAATAGTAAGTAGTAGAGGTGTAAAAGTGACGGGTTATTGGTGGTGTTCGTTGGTTTGCAAATACAGAAATACGTATGGTGTGTAATGTGTTAAACGAGGAGGTGGAGATTACGGTGATTGTTTGGGAGGGTGGGAGGTTATGGATAGCAGTTAATCGAATAAATAAAAGAAATAAACGTAGCAGCATAGTAGTTGCTTCGATGGTGGTTGGGATAGCAAAATAGTATGTAATACTTCGAGTAGTAGTAGCATGTCGATACAGCTTTAGAAACAATACTTCGGCTGAGGTTATTATTCGTTGATCATTAATAGAGAATGGAAGGAACAAACTGATGGTTGTTGATAAGCATCACACAATGATCGGTGGTAGGGTGGTTAACTTTCGAACGTACACAAGAGATAGAAACGAGAACAATATGTAGGTGTGGTTTGGCTCGATTGGAAATAGAAACAGTGAGCCTAGTTGCTTACTTTAATGGTGGAAGTGGTGGTGATTAGAGTGACGGCCCAAGGTTGCAAGTGATAGCTCATGCCTCGGTCAAGAGAAGAGGAAGGAAGGAATATGGGTTTTGTTGTATCATATCATATGTATATGTAGGATAGATATTTATATATATTATGTGTAAAGATGATAATAAATATATATATATATATATATATATATATATATATATATATATATATATGTATATATATATATATGTATGTATATATATATATATATATATATATATATATATATATATATATATATATATATATATATATATATTATTTGTGAATGATTGGTCTATCATAAACGTGCAAAGGAAACACCAAAGAAATAGTGTAGCTGCCATGATCAAAGAATTATTCTGCCGACAGTTTTCACGGGCTGTGTATCGTGCGAAATCAGTGGAGGATAAAAGTGTTCAGAAAAATCCCATATTTTTAAATTAATTATATTTATTTATTTTGGTCTTTATGGTATAAAATTCGAGCATTAACTATTAAATAAAAATTACATTAATTATTCACTCTCAATCCCAAGTAAAATATAAAAAGTTTTAAAACACAATAAATAGTTCCCAAAAATATTTTTAATAAGCCTATACTTTATGTAACTCATTTTTGGATCACCGTTTATTTTAAAATCATTTAAGTTTGAATTTAACTTGCTTAATATCGATCGAAACGTCAAACGAGTATTACAATCATTTAATATTAATTTTTAATATACTTTATTTATATATAGAGATATATTTTAAATAATAATTATTATAATATCCTATTTTTATTTTGTTAATTTTTAATAACAACAACATATAATACATCAAATTATATTTTGAATTATTATTTATATATACATAAACACATATCTATTTACAATTAATTATTCGTGAGTCGTCGAGAGCAGTCGAAGGTCAATTGAATATATGAACATAGTTTCAAGGTTTTCGAGACTCAACATTACAGACTTTACTTATCGTGTCAAAATCATGAAAGAATAAAGTTTAAATTTGATCGGAAATTTCCGGGTCGTCACAGTACCTACCCGTTAAAGAAATTTCGTTCCGAAATTTGATTGGGATGGTCATGGTTGACATTAAGTATGTTTTCATGACTCATATAAGCTGATAAATAGAGTTTTATTACATTGAGTAATAAGGATAAAATAATTTGATTACTCGAAGAGTAGGAGTGAAGCTATCACAAAAGAGTGAAATGAGTAAATAGGAATTCGTCTTAACTTTTGACTTAGTCATAGTGGATTTCCAGAATTTAAGGAATTTAGAGAAAATCTTTGAAATCTAAAAGATTTGATCCTTCGGCGAATAAGGAAATTAAGATCTCTATAATTAAATACGGTGATCTGCCTCGATTACCCTGTCTGATATTTCCATTATAAATTAAACCCTTCCGTTCCATTATTTTCACCATTCCTATACTTTCTTTCTTAGTTCATACATCCAAAAGATTGTGAAAATGCTTAATCCAATTCTGATCCTTGTCCTTATCCTTACTATTGCAACAATCATTCTCCTTTTCCAACTTTCACAGGAGGAATATGTTTTCTTCTACTTCACCCTTGGGGTTATAGTGTTTTTTAATTCTCCCGTGTCTTTATGTTGTGATAAACATTGACATACACGGTTTGTAATTTATGTGTTATTATCGGGCTTTATATTTTCTCTTATATTTTGGAGATCTTTGTCTTTTTATTCTCTTTTCGACCTCTACTAAAGCGAGTAATGGTCTAGAATTCGTAAGTATGGAGTTTCGAATGAACATCATGTTCTAAACAAGAAAGAACGTATTAGCACGATTTGATTTGTCAAATTACCAGAATCACTGAGAATAGAACTATCAAGAATATGTTTTCTTGATATGTTCAGAAGTTAAGCAGAATGAAAGAGTTATGTAACATGGCACGTGATGACGTTATGATCTGTGAATCGTCACGTCCCATTAGAAACTCAGCATGACTTACTGTAATATAATCACGTTGATCAAGTGTCATTATATTATAATAACTCATGCTTCAGTTCCCAACACTACTTCAATAACATTCATATTTTAAGTTTGAATATTTCAGAATTTAGAAACAAAAATAGTTTTCTTTTATGATATAACACAGATAGAGCGGTGAGATAATTAATATCGGACAAGAATATTTATGAAGATATCTTCAGAAATATTAAGGATATTTGTAATGAAAGATATCATGATATTTAATAATTTTAGAACCAAAGTGTGATGAAGAAATTCATTCACAATGATTTGGAATGATTAAGGAGCAAGGTAATCGCCAAAGATTTCATCAGAAACATAATCAACAAGATTCTTTATGTACAAGTTTAGTCTTTGTGATTTGTTTTGAGTCTCCTTCATGGTTTGTTTAATTCTCTATTATCAAACTTTTGACTGTTAAGGCAGTCTCCAGTTTTCACTGCTTCATCAGCTTTTTTTTTTTTTTTTTTTTTCAAAACTTCGGAAAACTGATTCATAGACTAAAGCGTTTTTTTTTTTTTTTTTTAGAGATTCGAAATTGAAGATCATAATTCTAAGAGATAAATGGTATACACATTCATATAAACGTTGATGTAGAAACACTGCAAGATTCGAAATACCGATTGTTGATTCTCGGTAATTGGTATGACAATTTTCGTTACAAGGTACGGATGAATATATGATAGGGTTTTAATAAACAAATATAACGATTTTTCGGAGATACTTAAGCCAATGAGTAATGAAGTTGCTGGTAAGTTTACTACTCATGTGGTGGAATATAAACGGTTCTCCGGTAACGATGACGAAAGGCAAACTTATATATCGAGGTTATAATAAGACTAATCCGAATGAAAATCGAAATTGATTTGCTGAAGCTGTGACAAAATTGGTTAATTTGGAAAGAAATGGCATTGTTATTTTCGGAAATAACAATGCTAAAGGAGCTAGCATAGATACGTGTTAAACGTTTACTTAGGTCCCGAGTGTTTTCAGGTGCATAACTATATGCATCAATCTTTTCTTCCGTAGATGAAGTGCGGTTGGTTCATCTTCTCGATTGAGATGTTTTCAAGAATCATGAAAGGTTTGAACGCAGATTGTAATCGTCAAGATACCAATGAGGTTTAAGATGAAATCAAGTGGCAAACTTGAAGAATTATTTAGTTTCATATGTTATAGTCAATATTTTAATTCATTTTAATTGTCCAATGTTGGCGGTCCACAGTTAGCAGTCCACAATTAGTAATCCAATAATTCATATATAGTTTAATATATTATATTCGAATTAATTAATACATGTCGTGACCCATTATATACATGTCTCAGACTCGATCACAACTCAAGGTATATATATTATTTTAGAATCAACCTCAACCCTGTATAGAGAACTCGATCATTACTGCATATAGAGTGTCTATGGTTATTCCAAATAATATATATAGATGACGTCGATATGATATGTCAAAACATTGTATACGTGTCCCGATATTTAAATTGCATAAAAATAAATAACAGAAATTAAATGACGAAAAATAAAATTGCGAGAATTAAAATTGCGATAAATAAATGTAAATAGGAATTAACAGTTACCTAGGAACAATTAGCTAGGATTTTGTTAGCGTGGATTCTTAACAGCATTTCTCATAGTTAATTTATTTGTTTCTACCAAATTTTATTTGTCCAATGTTTTCTTCATTATGTCACTTGTTGGATTCTGATAGGTCAAAATCCAAATATGAAATTGAATGAAAATGATTATTCTGTGGTGAACGGATTCGTATATCTGTGGATGTAAGTAGGATAGTAAATAACTGTTGAATCAGATTCGAAGAATGTACAGTGTAACTTATTAATGTGAAATCTAAATATTCCTCGGGTATTACCTACCCATTAAAATATTTTCACCATTAACAGTTTGTACAAAAGAATTTTTAATTACAACCTTTATGAAAACATATATACATATATATTTTCTTTAGATGTAATTATGGATTTAATGAGTTATTATGATATTAATCTCATTTGCTTTTCGATTGGCACTAGAATGAATAATCTTTAAAACTTTAGAGATTACATAATCGCTATGAAGAACGAAGGTAATTTATGTAGAACGATATGTAGAATGATGATTATGCTCGAGGTATAGATTGTGAGGTTGAGGCATGTGATGTTGAAACTTAGGTTGTTGGTGGTACTGGTGTGCCGATGATGTTGCTGAAGCTGGTACGTTTTGCACCATATTTTCCAAGGCTACAACTCAGGCGCGAAGCAGTGGCCATTGGTGCGGCAACTGCCATCAATGGTGAACGTAGCTTTGATCACCCTTTCGTAGATCATCATCTCAATAAGGGTTATTCACGGTAAACGGGATGGGAGATCAAAGCTATAAACGTTCTTAAACACTTCATCATGCACTCAACATCAACTTTGCTATTTGAGCAGATTTATGTTCGATCACAAGCCATCTCGTATGATTTGTTTGAAAATGTTGATAGTAATACTACTGCTAAGGACATATGGAATAAGATCAAAAGACAAAAGAAGGTTATGACATGTCTGATGTTACCAAACTGAATAAGGTTCCAGGACTTTATGAAGATTTCAAGCAGGAACGTGAAGAACTTCTCAAGGATACCTACAGATGTTTCAAATGGTGTTCTTAATGAGTTGAAGAGGTGCAAGATTACTAAAGTGAATGCTGAGATCAACATGAAGTTTCTCAAAAAGCTCAATACTGATTGGCTTCCTTATGGAACTATCATTAGATCTACCAAAGAGATTGATAAGCTGAACATTCATGAGCTCGTTGGAGTCCTTATGCATTATTAACCAGCTATGTCTAAACTTCAAGCGGAAAGGAAATAGTCTTCTCCGGTTGATCCACTTTCCCTCATTGCTAAGAAGAAGAGCAAATCTTACACTACTTCCAAAAGCTTATCCAAGAAAGTGCTTGTTGAAGAATCAACTGATTCTGAAGGGATCAACCTTTCAGATGTTGATGATTCTCACCTTGAACGAGTCAAAATGGTTGCTATGTTCACCAAAACCTTGAACAAGTACAAGTTTAAAGGCAAATCGAGCAACCAACGCAAGAATTCATCGTCTTCCTCATAATACAAGAAACCTGATTCCTGAAAACATCAACATGCTGATGATTCCAAGAAGGATGAGTCAATCTGTTATAAATGTGGTAAACCTGGCCATTTCTCCCATGAGTGAAAAATGCCTAAGAAGAAGTATGCAGCTTACCACAAAAAGAAAATATTGATGGCAAAGGTTATGGAAACTGGGGGAGAGATGAAACCGGTTGATGATACTTGGTTCAATTGGACGGATGATTCTGATTCCGAGGTGGAACATGCTAATGTCTGCAAGGTGACCAAGATTATCAAAGCAAAGGAAGCAATGGAGAACTCTGACTCAACATCTGATGATGATGAGGTACAATTAACTGAAATTCCAACTGATTTTGTGAAAATGCAAAATGACATGATGAAGAATTTAGTCTCAATGTCAAAAGAGGTAAAAGGCCTAAAATCTGAAAACAAAGTTTTGAAAGATAAAATCAAACTAAATGAGACTAAATCTTCTTCATCATCCAATTCACGATCAGAAATGAATCGATTGAGAATCCAACTCAGCTCTATGGAAACTGAGTTGGAAGACCTTAAGAAGTTAATACTTTCGATTAAATTTGAAAGTATAGATTATCGTTTGAAATCCGAACGTCTTGCGGAGAAAGTTCAATCCTTAGAAAAAGATCTTTCTGATTTAAAAGAACAATATGAACCCACACTTTACAAATTAAGCAAGAAAATTGTTCAATTTCAAGAAACCATAATTAAGAAGAAACCAGAAATTTCACTATTCACTAAAGATTCTTTAATAATGAAAGCTCAACTTGCACGATATGAGGAGAAACTCGATCGACAAGAGAAATCACGAGCTATCATTAGCATGGAATTGTCGAAACAAACAATCTTTATGAATAGACCAAAAACAATTTATGGTGATAAGTGGGGGTTGGGTTTTGAAGATCCCAAGATGTTGGACGATATTTCCAAAAAGATTCTAAGATTATATTATTCTGATTATTTTTAAACTGGTTTACCATATCACTTTGTGCATGCTTCCGATGCTGATTTTGATGATATTATTGCTAATCGCTCATCTAGAAAATATTATCAATTTAGCTTGATGTATGAAAAAATTAATGCTAAAATGGGTAAATCAAATCCTGATTTCTTGAATGAACTTATTGAACATGAACAGAATATACAAAATACTGATTATGTGCCTAAGCGTAGATTAGTTTACAATCCAACCCTCATTCTAGAGAAATACATTTTGATGCTAGAAAAAAAAGTGTTTGGCACATCTAGTTCTAGTGTTACAATAAATGAGGTGTTTAAACAATCTGCTATTGAAGCAAAACCAATTCTACCGGCCTTAACTGCATGTTCTGTTTCTAAAGTTAAAATCGGTGAAGACCTAGCACATGAATTAAATGCTTAACCAACAAGTTTGCAACCAAATTAGACAAGATAGAAAACAAATTAAAACTTTCTAAGTCAAAATCACTAGGTCAAAAGGCTTTAGATGAAAAGGTAGAACTTATGGTAGAACCAAAAGTTGAACCTAAGGTAGAACCAGGTGAAACAAAGCCCGGGAAGATAGATTTTTATCATCTAGTTGATAAACTTGAAAGAGAAAATGTTGAATTGCAACTTAGATGTCAATCTTTGAAACAAATGCTTAAGATGTGTGATAAACTTCCACCACTTCCTAGGAAAGAATGTACTTATGCATTTAGGGAAGGTGAAGTTCTACATTCTGCTGAGGATTTGTGTCTTGAGATTCAAAGTTTAAATCGTAAGATAGTTCTACTAAAGCATGCTAACATACATAAGCATGATTCCTCAAAATTACACACATCACAATTGACTTCTACTTGTGTGAATAAAATTTCCGAGTGTGCTGGTGGGATTGATAAGAAGGTTAAGGGGAAATCTCAATTTAATACTTTTAAACTCATTACCATTCTTAAAAATCCTTTACGTTCTCAAACTAAGAAGAGTGTTTCAAATGTTGCACCTTCAAAGAAATTTATTATTAAGAAGGTTCATCATCCAGATGGTTCTTGTTCTATTGAAAAACTTTCTATGATGTTAATGTCAAAACATACAAAGGAAATTCTTTTAAAGAAACCAGTGAAGTCTTCAACACAACACACGAGTCCAAAACCTGATTTGAGTGAGTATGATGCAAAGGAACGTAAAATCATAGGTATTTTTCGTGTCACAGGTTATAGTCCAAACTTGAATTATAAGTCTGTTTGGGTTCCTAAGTCAATGACTAAGAAAGTAGCAAACCAAACCATGAAATCTGCTAGTTAACCTAGGAAGTCTACTCATGTATTTCAATTTTCTTCTGTGAACAAAACATCTACTTGGAATAAGTTGTGTGTTAAGACTTCCGATGATCATGTAAAACTTGAGATTGCTTATGATGCTTCATGTCATATGCTTTTAAATGATGCTTTAACGTCTAAATTGCATGATGCATTACATGATTCTTATATTTGTGATCCAAAGTTTATTGGACTAACCGTAGAGGACCGAAGAAACTTTGGGTACCTAAACTCTAGGAAAATTAACATTTACAGGGTTTTGACATTTGTGTGTGGTATATCTACTCCGGTTGTTCTCGACACAGGACGGGTGATAAATCCTTGCTTATCATTTTCGTTGACAAATTCCTAGGAATGGCTACATTTGGAAATAATGAGATTGCAGTGATAATGGGTTATGGAGATTATGTGAAAAATGGCATAACAATCAAACGGGTCTTCTATGTTAAAGGTCTGGGTTGTAGTTTGTTTAGTGTGAGCCAATTTTGCGACGGAGATCTCAAAGTTCTAATCGAACATCGTCAATACTCGATGCAATCCACCGATGGAAATGATCTTCTTGTTGGTAAACGTTGTGCTTCACTATACACTATTGACCTCAATGATGCACCAACACTTGGTAACTTATGTTTGGTTACACGTTCCACAAAAGAAAATTCGTGGTTATGGCATCACTGGATGTCACACCTGAATTACAAGGGATTCAATCAACTAGTCTCTAAAGACTTGGTTGATGGTATTCCTAGCTTTTAATATGATATGCATCATGTGTCTCCATCATGTGCAATGGGTAAGCAAAAACGGACTAATCATCCACTTAAGCAAGTCTCAAGTACTTTCTTTGCAATTATTGCATATGGACTTATGTGGACCCATGAGGGTTTCTAACCTTGGTGGCCGGAAATATGTGCTTGTCATTGTTGATGACTATACCCGATTTACATGGATTTTCCTTTTGCGGACCAAATCTTAAACTCCCGCCATTATCATTGAGTTCATCAAGAAAACTCAACACTCTTTTAACAAACATGTTAAGAGCATCCGAAATGATAATGGGATGGAATTTAAGAATGACCTTCTTGATAGTTATTTGAAAGACCAAGACATTGAACATCAGTTCTCTGCTGCAAGAACCCCCCCCCCCCCCCCCCCCCCAACAGAATGGAGTAGTCAAATGGCGTAATCGTATGTTGTGCGAGGCTGCTCGAACGATGCTTGCCTACTCTAAACTACTACCAAAAAAGTGCGGGGAGGCCATTTAAACTGTATGTTATACCCAAAATCGTTATATCATAAACAAACGTTTTGATAAAACTCCTTATGAGTTGATATATGGTAGACGCCCGAACGTTTAATATTTCTGTGTATTTGGTTGTATATGTTATGTTCTTAACGACTTTGACAGCTAGGAAAGTTTGATGCTCATGGAGATCAGGCCATATTTCTCGGTTACTCGTCGAACAAAGTGGCTTACCGTGTTTATCACAAAAGAACACGAACGATAAAGGAAAGCATGAATGTTCGTTTTGATGAGTTATCGGGAATGGATTTTGAACAACTCAGTTCAAAATCCGATCCTAACCTGGCTACTACTTCTTCCGCACACAACTCAGTTTTTTCGAAGAAGGGTGTTCTACGTTAACTACAGAGGAACTGGATATCTTGTTTGATAGTCTTTATTCTCCTCAACGGAATTCAGATATTCATGTCGTACCGGTTACACCAACACAATCAATTATTGTGGAGACACAACCAAGTCTCTATGATGAAGATACAACACCAACTAATTCACCAGTTGTTTCTTCATCCTCCCTCCCACCTCTAGATGATAACATTGATCCGATTCAAGATACATTCGATGATACAATTCTAGTTGTTTCTCCAGAAACTCAAACAGACCCATCAGATAATGTTACATCAGAACAAGAGGATCATGGTTCAACATCAACAACGGTTGATGTTTCAATGGATACCACTTATATAGGACCTCTTCCACATACCAACCGATGGACTAAAAGTCATTCGATTGATCTTATCATTGGTGATGCTACTGCTCCAGTATCAACTCGAAGGGCTACTCGGAATATGTGTTTATATACTGCCTTTCTTAGTAAGATTGAACCAACTTCGGTTGTTTAAGCCTTACTTGATCCGAAATGGGTGATAGCTCTGCAAGAAAAGATAGTTCAATTTGAACATTTGAAAGTTTGGCGATTAGTTCCAAGACTAGCGGGTCAACGACTAATCGGGGTTAAGTGGATTTTCAAGAATAAAAAGGATTCTGATGTGGTTGAGGTTAGAAATAAGGCATGTCTTGTGACCAAAGGATACCAGCAACAAGAGGGTATTGACTACGATGAGATATTTGTTCCGGTTGCAAATATTGAGGCTATTCGTTTTTTTCTTGCATTTGCTTCTCATATGAATTTTTACGGTGTTTCAAATGGATGTAAAAACTGCGTTTCTGAATGGTAATCTTAAAGAGGAAGTTTACGTTGATCAACCAGAAGGCTTTTTTGATCCTATTCATCCGAACCACATCTACTACTTAGAGAAAGCTTTGTACAGTCTAAAGCAAGCACCGCGTGCATGGTACGAGACCTTGACAAAGTATTTGCTGGAAAATGGCTTCTCTCATGGAACGATTTGTCATGACCCGGAAAATTTCGACTAATTTTGAACCAAACTCACGATACGATTTCATAATTCTGACACGATAAGCAAAGTCTGTATTGTTGAATCTCAAAATTTTTGAACTGTTTTCATATATTCATTTAACCTTCGACCATTCACGACGATTCATGAACAACTATCTGTAAATAGATATGTATATATATGTGTGTGTGTGTATATATATATATATATATATATATATATATATATATATTAAAACGTTATTAATCATTTGTATGAAATTTTTGTTATAAGTAAACATATAAAATAATATACTAAATGATAAAATTATTATTTTTATATTTGTGAATATATAATAATATTAAATTTAATTGTTTGGAAAAATATAAAATATTTATTTACTTAATAAAACTTGTTATTCAAAACTGTTTATATATATTTAGAAAGTATAAGGGATTTAGGTGACTTGAGATAGGTGCCTAGACTTAGACTTTTGTGTGTGCTTAATTTGTTGTGGGACTTGTAGGAGTACGGGTTCGAAATAGGTTATAGTTAGTGCCTTGTTGTAGGTGGACTAACGTTGATATTGGTAATGCGGATATTATTAATATATTAATTGTGTTATGTTTGTGTTTATGTTGTGTTGCGAATATCATCGAGCAAGATGGTCATTGTACTAATAAGGGGATACGATGTGTGTGCGTAATAAGGACTTGCAAACCTTATTACGGGTGCAAATCATGTTTAACAAGTGATGTACCACGAGTGTCGAGCAAGATGGGGCAGTGTTATGCGTGTTGTTTTATACGTTCGTGGACTAATCGTTTTGCATTCTTTAGAATGACGACGCGAAACGAGATCGAGACGAATGACGAGGAGTTTAACTCTAGAGTTGCGGCCGCCGTTGCGGAGCAAATGAGTGCATTTCGAGAAGAAATGGATAGAAAATATTCCGAATCTCGGAGTAATGGTGAAATGGAGCATTGTCTTAAGAGCTTCATGAGGACTAAACCCCCGATGTACGACGGAAAACCGGATCTTTTGATAAGCACAACTTGGATCTCGGATGTCGAAGGGTGTTTTCGTACTATTGAATGCCATCCCGAGAAGAGGACAAGATTCGCTACTAGTTTGTTACGGGGTAGGGCGAAGGATTGGTTGGATGGTAAGACTGATCTTTTCGGTGGTGAACCGTTTATGGCGTTATCATGGGACGAGTTTAAGAAGGAATTCTTCAAGGAGTTTCGAACTTCAGCCGATTTGTCAGAAATGCATAATGAGTTGCAAAAATTGCAACAGGGTTCTATGGATTTGAATACTCTCAAGACGACCTTTATGGCGAAGGCTCATTTTTTCCCGGAGTATTTGGGGAATGATCGTTTGTTGATGGAGGATTTCTATCGGACTTTGAATGATGACTTGAAGAGTAAGATTAGCCGGGGTTACGCGAAGTCGTTTGCGGAATTATTCGCGGTGGCTAGAGGTTTTGAGTCGTATTCGCGATCGAAGATTGGTGAACCTTCAAGTGAGAGAAGTGTTGTTTCGTATGGTGCTCCAAGTAAGAGGACTAAGTGTCCGAGCGTGAGCACGGGTGGTACGCGGACGAGTATATTGGATTCTAGTGCGCCTAGATGTTACAATTGTGGCGTGAGGGGTTACAAGTCTTGGGAATGTTCGGTACCAAAAATTGATGGCATGGTGTGCTTCAATTACCAAGAAGAAGGACATCGTAAGTCGGAATGTCCCAAGTTAGCGGGGACGGGTGCGGCAAGGAGACGTTAAGGTACGTTTCGTTTTAATAAATATGTCCTTTGATTATTTATTAAGTGCCTTTGAATTTGAGTTTGCTAAATGCATTGTGTTGTGCATGTTATGATTATGGGTGATGTTCCTAATGGAAGTACCCTAGGGTGACGTTTTGATTGTCGGGCGAAGGGCGTAAGACTTGGTGCAACCAAGCATTCCTTGATATTTGTAGAGTGTTTATACCAAGCCATGGGTATGGGTTTTGGTGTTCGGATGTTAGAGCGTGTTCGCTCTCGTGTTGAAGTAATGAACCATGAGGTTCGTCAGGAGGATAGAAACCCTTGAGATCGAGTGTTTTGGATCTCGATGTATGTTGGTAAAGGAGTCTACGTGATGCGACATTAGGTGCCTCTTTTATACCTACTAGCGTGGTGTTCGACTCCGATTGTGTTGCGGTTACATTGTACTTAGGGTACCGAAGTGAAACCCTTAGGTACATGAGTGACTAGGGAAATTTGATAAACTATAGCAATTGGATGATTGCGAGAGTAGAGTTTGTGTAAATTGCGGTACACTTTTTGTTTGAAGTGTTTAAGGATTGATTGAAATCTTTCGTATGCTCAAGGTTGGAGCAAGTTATGGTAACGGGTCGTGTGAACCCAATTGTTGGTAAAGTATACCTTTAGTAGCATTGTACGGTTGTACGAGTTGTGATATTGGAACGTAGTTTCAAGTGGGGGAGTTACACTTCCGCCCGAGGAAGTTTTAGTGTGAGATTTCGGATGACATTTTAGTAAGATCCGAAAATTGTGTTGGGACCTAGTTTGGTCGATTTGTGGTAGATTACAATTTCGGATAAATTATACTTATGGTTTGGATTTGAATTATCACCGAGTGGTAATGACGTAAATCTCATTGAGAGATAATGGACGTGTTTGGCGAGCAAGGTGAAATCCTTCGGTTAAGGGAGGTGTATGTCGGATTCTCTTCTAGAGAATTATTGTTTTGTGCCTATGTTTGATATAGGTGGTTCTTGCTCGAGTGTGTGAATGGTTAGTGGTATCCGTTAGGATTCACTATGACGTAGCAGAGTGTGATGTTACGCTACTCGTCGTTCGAGGCCAAAAGGGCGTTGATTGATGATGCATGACTTTCGGAGTCCGCTGACTTCATCATGGTATTGGTGATTGATGATGAAATGTCGCGTTCTTATTGATTAAAAACGTTTCATATTAATTGATTTCGTTGCGAGGTATTGACCTCTATATGAGACATTTTTCAAAGACTGCATTCATTTTTAAAACAAACCATAACCTTTATTTCATAAATAAAGGTTTAAAAAGCTTTACGTAGATTATCAAATAATGATAATCTAAAATATCCTGTTTACACACGACCATTACATAATGGTTTACGATACAAATATGTTACATCGAAATCAGTTTCTTGAATGCAGTTTTTACACAATATCATACAAACATGGACTCCAAATCTTGTCCTTATCTTAGTATGCAACAGCGGAAGCTCTTAGTATGCACCTGAGAATAAACATGCTTTAAACGTCAACAAAAATTTTGGTGAGTTATAGGTTTAACCTATATATATCAAATCGTAACAATAGACCACAAGATTTCATATTTCAATACACATCCCATACATAGAGAAAAAATCATTCATATGGTGAACACCTGGTAACCGACATTAAAATGATGCATATATAAGAATATCCCCATCATTTCGGGACACCCTTCGGATATGACATAAATTTCGAAGTACTAAAGCATCCTGTACTTTGGATGGGGTTTGTTAAGCCCAATAGATCTATCTTTAGGATTCACGTCAATTAGGGTGTCTGTTCCCTAATTCTTAGATTACCAGACTTAATAAAAAGGGGCATATTCGATTTCGATAATTCAACCATAGAATGTAGTTTCACGTACTTGTGTCTATTTTGTAAATCATTTATAAAACCTGCATGTATTCTCATCCCAAAAATATTAGATTTTAAAAGTGGGACTATAACTCACTTTCACAGATTTTTACTTCGTCGGGAAGTAAGACTTGGCCACTGGTTGATTCACGAACCTATAACAATATATACATATATATCAAAGTATGTTCAAAATATATTTACAACGCTTTTAATATATTTTGATGTTTTAAGTTTATTAAGTCAGATGTCTATGGTTGTTCCGAAATATATATAGATGTGTCGACATGATAGGTCGAAACATTGTATACGTGTCTATAGTATCTCAAGATTACATAATATACAATACAAGTTGATTAAGTTATGGTTGGAATAGATTTGTTACCAATTTTCACGTAGCTAAAATGAGAAAAATTATCCAATCTTGTTTTACCCATAACTTCTTCATTTTAAATCCGTTTTGAGTGAATCAAATTGCTATGGTTTCATATTGAACTCTTTTTTATGAATCTAAACAGAAAAAGTATAGGTTTATTGTCGGAAAAATAAGTTACAAGTCGTTTTTGTAAAGGTAGTCATTTTAGTCGAAAAATGACGTCTAGATGACCATTTTAGAAAACATACTTCCACTTTGAGTTTAACCATAATTTTTGGATATAGTTTCATGTTCATAATAAAAATCATTTTCCCAGAATAACAACTTTTAAATCAAAGTTTATCATAGTTTTTAATTAACTAACCCAAAACAGCCCGCGGTGTTACTACGACGGCGTAAATCCAGATTTACAGTGTTTTTCGTGTTTCCAGGTTTTAAATCATTAAGTTAGCATATCATATAGATATAGAACATGTGTTTAGTTGATTTTAAAAGTCAAGTTAGAAGGATTAACTTTTATTTGCGAACAAGTTTAGAATTAACTAAACTATGTTCTAGTGATTACAAGTTTAAACCTTCGAATAAGATAGCTTTATATGTATGAATCAAATGATGTTATGAACATCAATACTACCTCAAGTTCCTTGGATAAACCTACTGGAAATGAAAAAAATAGATCTAGCTTCAAAGGATCCTTGGATGGCTTGAAAGTTCTTGAAGCAGAATCATGACACGAAAACAATTTCAAGTAAGATTTCCACTCGAAATAAGATTGTTATAGTTATAAAAATTGAATTAAAGTTTGAATATGATTATTACCTTGTATTATAAAGATAACCTACTATAAGTAACAAAGGTTTCTTGATCTTGGATGATTACTTGGAATGGATTTAGAAAACTTGGAAGTAAACTTGCAATCTTGGAAGTATTCTTGATTTTATGAAACTAGAACTTTTGGAATTTATGAAGAACACTTAGAACTTGAAGATAGAACTTGAGAGAGATCAATTAGATGAAGAAAATTGAAGAATGAAAGTGTTTGTAGGTGTTTTTGGTCGTTGGTGTATGGATTAGATATAAAGGATATGTAATTTTGTTTTCATGTAAATAAGTCATGAATGATTACTCATATTTTTGTAATTTTATGAGATATTTCATGCTAGTTGCCAAATGATGGTTCCAACATGTGTTAGGTGACTCACATGGGCTGCTAAAAGCTAATCATTGGAGTGTATGTACCAATAGTACATACATCTAAAAGCTGTGTATTGTACGAGTACGAATACGGGTGCATACGAGTAGAATTGTTGATGAAACTGAACGAGGATGTAATTGTAAGCATTTTTGTTAAGTAGAAGTATTTTGAAAAGTGTCTTGAAGTCTTTCAAAAGTGTATGAATACATATTAAAACACTACATGTATATACATTTTAACTGAGTCGTTAAGTCATCGTTAGTCGTTACATGTAAATGTTGTTTTGAAACCTTTAGGTTAACGATCTTGTTGAATATTGTTAACCCATTGTTTATTATAACAAATGAGATGTTAAATTGTTATATTATCATGATATTATGATATATAATATATCTTAGTATGATATATATGAAAGAATTTGACAAGTTTATAAAACATGTACTTATGGTTAACATGATTACAAAACCAATTTGTGTAATGTTAAAGCAAGCGGAAGCATGAGATAAGTTCATGTTGATATGTAAAACCTTTTGAACAAATTCCATATTAATATCAAGTCTAGGATTAATGCTTACATAAAATAACAAGAGGAAGTAAGAAATGTACCTCCTCAAATGTGTTTGAGGGTTGTAATCCAAGTAACAAAATGATGATAAAGATGATGAATTTAGAGCTTCTAACTTGAAGCCTCAAGCAAGTAATACCCCAAGCTTTTAATACCAAACCTTTGTACTTTGGTTAGGATTTATTAACACTTGATTAGAGCTTGCAAAATCCAAATTTTGAACCCTCTTTGACACCTAAAAGGTCACGGCAGCAGGCAGCTCAAGGAGCTGAATATTGTGCAGTTTTTTTTGATCTTTTGGTGTGTTTTGCATGTCTTACTTGAGTCAAGGTCTTGGGTGACTACTTAAGCATGTTCCTAAGGAGTTGTGCTATTTTTAAAAGTGATAAAACAAAGCATGGGATGCTCTCTTGGAGACCCAAAATCTGCACACTATTAAATATATAACAAGGTTTATATTTTATAAAACTTGATATAAAATACCTTTGAATTAATTTAGAACTTGTTATATAAAGTATGCATTTGTTAAATCACTTATTTTATAAACCAATTTTATAAAATATAACACAACATAATTATTTAAACCTATAAATAATTAAATACAAATTATCCAAATAATTTGTTTCAAGTAATAACATTCCAGAAAACCGATTTTCTAAAGTTCAAGTGTCGCGTATTTATTTAACGATCCATTCGCTAAGATAAATACATATAAGGTGTTGGTAAGCTTGTTATTGGGTATGACCCGACTTGGATCATAACACATTAGCCACATTAATTTAATATGTCTCTCGGGCATACGAAAAAACCTTCAATCTCCCACTTGCACGAGAAACATAAGAAATCAATGCAAGTGATGGATACAGCCTAACACACCGTCCATCACCCCTAATATGTTATGACTTTGTGCCATTCAATAACATCATCCTTTTCGAGCTCCCTACTCGAACTGATATATGTAGGTGAATCTTTCATTATTTCCTTTCATCCTGGATGTCATGTCAAATCCAAGAGATATAGAGTGACCACTCTCTTATAGACTTAACTTTATCAGGCCTTAGACATCTGACTCTCAACGAATAAGAGGGACAAATTCCATCTTGACTACATACGTCCTAGATATACACTTTGTAATATACCTGAGTTCTTCCTTATGTACTACCATGTTTCAGAATAGCGAAGGAAAGAATCAAGGCACAGTACTTGGTGAATATCCGAACCCAATATGTATCTCAGGTCAGAGGATACAATGATATTCGTCTTTACTCAAGATTACATGTGATCAACCACATAGGCTCTATACAGTAATTCTTGAGAGCGGGTCTTCCAATATTTGTTTCCCACAAATATCTATGAACCTTGGTTGCAACCTTGCCCTACATTCAACCTATGAATGTATACCAATCCTAGTTCATAATAGTCTAAACCTCACACTTGTTCCCACAAATGTGATCGACTACGGAAATTTAGAATAATTGCTTATTCATGGATGAAATATGCAAAATAGGAACATAACTCAAAATTAATAAATTAATACCATAATTATATTAATGAGTTTGAACAAATTTCGTCCCGTTACAATACATAAAACAGATCATAACCAATCACTAGAATATCGAAGCCCTAATGTACTAACATGCCCTTGATGTTTTGCACCATCTAAGAGCTTCGTGAGTGGGTCCGCTATATTTAGATCTGTGTGAACTTTGCGAATACATATCTTTCCTTTTTCAACTTCATCCCTTATGTAGTTGAATCTTCGCTCAATGTGACGGGTCTTTTGGTGAGCACGGGGTTCCTTGATTTGAGCAATCGCACCCTCATTGTCACAAAAGATCTCAAGAGGGTCCTGAATGGAAGGGACCACTCCTAAGTCGTCGATGAATTTCTTCATCCATGCAGCTTCCTGAGCTGCCAGTGAGGCGGCAATGTACTCCGACTCTGTAGTGGATAACGCAACAACCTCCTGTTTCGAACTCTTCCAAGAGACCGCACCACCATTTAACATGAAGACATAACCGGATTGTGATCGAGAGTCATCTCGATCAGTTTGGAAACTCGCATCCACGTAACCTTTTACAGCGAGTTCCTCCTCACCAGACCCATATATTAGAAACATATCCTTAGTCCTCCTAAGGTATTTCAATATGCTTTTAACAGCAATCCAATGACTATTTCCTGGGTTATTCTGGTATCTACTTGTCAAGCTTAGAGCGCATGACACATCCGGTCTAGTACATATCATTGCATACATGATAGACCCAATAGCAGATGCGTATGGGACTTTCTTCATTCTCTCTTGTTCATCTTTCGTGGTAGGACACTGAGATGAACTGAGAACGGTTCCCTTTTGAATAGGTACCAAACCTCTCTTAGAGTTTTCCATCTTGAACCTTTTCAAGATTTTATCAATGTATGTACTTTGACTTAACCCTATCAATCTCTTGGATCTATTCCTATAGATCCCTATCCCCAATATGTATTGTGCATCTCCAAGATCCTTAATGGAGAAGCAACTCTTTAGCCAAGTTTTGACTCCTTGCATTGTGGTAATATCATTCCCAAATAATAATATATCATCCACATATAGTACAAGGAACATTATAGTGCTCCCACTAGCTTTCTTATATACACAAGCTTCATCACCATTTTTAATGAAGCCAAATTTCTCGGCTTCCTCATTAAAACGATGATTCCACATTCTAGATGCTTGTTTCAATCCGTAGATTGACTTCTTTAACTTGCATACCCTTTTAGGATATTTTGGATCAACAAAACCTTCAGGCTGGACCATATAGACATCTTCCATAAGATATCCATTTAGGAAAGCGGTTTTGACATCCATTTGCCATATTTCATAGTCGTAGTGAGCAGCAATGGCAAATAATATCCTAATAGACTTTAGCATTGCCACTGGCGAGAAAGTTTCATCATAATCAACCCCTTGAGTTTGAGTGAAACCTTTTGCTACAAGTCTAGCTTTATATGTATCCAAGTTTCCATGTATGTCGGTTTTCTTCTTGAAAAGCCATTTGCAATCAACTAGCTTAGAGCTAGGAGGTTGCTCAACAAGTTCCCACACTTGGTTTTCATACATGGATTGCATCTCGGCGTTCATGGCATCCTGCCATTTATCTTTATCAACCCTTGATAAAGCATCTTCGTAGTTTGTCGGTTCATCCAAATCAATCGTATAGCAACCATCCACGAGAAACCCATATCTCTCGGGAGGATTACTAATCCTACTAGATCTTCGAACGTCTTGTGTACCCTGATCATCCACTTGATCATTTTCAACATCCTCATGTTGAGTACTAGTGCCAACCAATTGTGTATCATCGGCTTGATCTTGTACCTCTACAAGATCTATCTTCCTTTCACCATCACCTTCCATAAGGAACTTGGTTTCTAGGAATTCCGCTTTCCGAGCAACAAATACAGTTTGCTCGGATGGATCATAGAAGTAATATCCCATGTTATTTTTGGGATATCCTATGAAGATACACTTTGTGGATCGAGCATGTAGCTTATTAGCTACATAACGCTTAGGATAAGCTTCACATCCCCATACTCTTAAGTATGATAGAGAAGGAGGTTTTCCAAACCACATCTCGTGAGGAGTTCGTTCCACTTTCTTGGTTGGGGCCATATTTAAAATACGAGCCGCGGAGCTTAGACAATAACCCCAAAATGATAGAGGCAACGAGCTTCTTGCCATCATAGATCGAACCATATCCATTAGGGTTCGGTTCCTCCTTTCAGAAACTCCATTAAGTTGGGGTGTTCCGGGTGGAGTAAGTTGTGAGATAATCCCACAACTCCTAAGATGATCTTGGAAGGCATCGCTTAGGTATTCACCTCCTCTATCGGTACGAAGTACCTTAATTGTCCTATTGAGTTGATTTTGTACTTCGTTTTGATATTCTTTGAATGCTTCAAACGTTTCGTCCTTATGTCTTAATAAGTAGACATATCCGAAACGACTAAAGTCATCAATGAAAGTAACAAAGTATCTTTCACCATTCCTAGTCATGGGTTTAAAGGGTCCACATACATCCGAATGTATTAATCCCAATAAATCTTTAGCCCTTTCATAGGTCCCTTTGAAAGGTGCTTTAGTCATCTTGCCTTGTAAACAAGATTCACATACTTCAAACGAATCCATTTCATTTGATTTCAAAAGTCCATTCTTTTGAAGTGTATGTATTCGGTTCTTGTTTATGTGACCAAGGCGACAATGCCATAAGTAGGAATCACTCAAATCCCTTTTGAGTTTCTTGGTGCTTGTATGGTACATTGAGCTACTAGATGATGTGTCATCATGAACCAATTCATAAATTCCATTTGAAGGTGAAGCCTTGAAATAGAATACATTATCTAAATAAATATGGATATCATCATTAACAAAATTAAGATAAAAACCACATTGTTTCAAACGGGAAATGGAAATAATGTTTCGACATAAATCGGGTGCATACAAAACATCTTTCAAAATAAGTTCCAAACCACTTGGAAGCTTTAACACAAAGTCTCCTTGAGCCTTCACTTGCACTTTGGCTCCATTACCCATGTAGAGACTTGATGTTCCCGTTTGCTTGCTACTTCTTTTGAACCCCTGCAATGAATTGCAAATGTGAGTTCCACATCCAGTGTCTAATACCCATGTATTAGAAGAAGTAATATTAAGCTCAATATATACCATATATATATTACCTGAGGTTTGCCCTGCATCCCTCTTGTCCTTCAATTCCTTAAGATAGACCGGGCAATTTCGCTTCCAGTGACCCATTTCACCGCAACCGAAACACGGGTCTTCTTTGGGGTTTGCCTTCTCGGCTACCTTTTGCTTCTTAGCCTTGTTCTTGGTTGGGGTAACCATCTTCCCCTTCCCTTTGCCTTGATGGGCGGGTCCTTTCCTCTTAGCCACCTTTGGCTTAGAGGTGTTACCTTTGGATCCACCTTGATCGATTGCTAACACGGGTAAAGCCCTTTTACCCATGCTAGTTTCCGCCGTTCTAAGCATACCGTGAAGCTCACCTATGCTCTTATCCATCCCATTCATATTGTAATTAATTACAAATTGATCAAACCTTTTCGATAGGGAGTTAAGGATAAGATCGGTGGCTAACTCATTTGATATGTTTAGGTTAAGTTGGTTAGCACGATCGATAAGGCTTTTCATCTTGAGTACATAAGATGAAACCGATTGGGTATCGTCCATATGACAAGCATGTAGCGCCCGAACCGTTTCGAAGCGCTCGACACGCGCTTGTTGGAGGAACATCTCCTTCAATTGCGTTATCATGTCGTATGCACTATGGTGCTCGAAATCCTTTTGGAGTTCGGGTATCATAGTCCCAAGCATTAAGCATGAGACTTGAAGGGAGTCGTGGCAATACTTATCGTAAGAGGCCATTGCCTCCACATCATTCTCATCTGGTTGATCGGGAATGGGGTCCTCAAGCACATACATTTTATCCTCTTGTTTGAGGACAATCCGAAGATTGCGGAACCAATCCATAAAGTTTGTATGGTTGAGTTTGTCTTTCTCTAAGAGAGACCTTAATGATAGGTGGTTTAGGTTAAGTGGTGCGTTTGGAATGTTGTTGTTGATATTGGCGGCCATCTACAAAATTTAACAAAGTTCATTTAAGTATCGATTTTAAATTTAATAAACAATACCCTTTTATATTTTAATTGACTTATTAAATATTAGAATCCAACGGTAAACCAAATTACGGTTAGGTGACCTTTATCCCGTCATTTGATTTAGCTAGGTAGTCATTTTATGACAATTGCAATCCTTTTGCAACTTCTAAGTTATGGGATCATGCAATCCTTTTGCATGGCATATTTATCCCATCAACGCCTATTTGTTCATCATGCTTGGGTGACCCTAAGTTCATGATTCCCAAATCAAGTCGTCCTACTTGTATAGACTTGTAAATTTAACATACAAGCGGTTAGGTGACCTTTATCCCACAAGCATGCGAAATTTACCTTAATCATATTAGTTTGCTCATAACGGTTAGGTGACCTTTATCCCATCATGAGTTCCCTAATACTTTTAAGTGTCACACAATAGGATGGCGTTTAACTTGTTTGCCTAGTTAATAAGGGATTTTAAGTTTTCATTAATTCTAGTTTGAGAAAACTTTTGCACCATACACCAACATGCATTTAGTGTATGGTTTATTTGAAAATCCATTTTCATGTTTTGTAATTAAACCAATTACTTGATATAAACCATTTTATATGTGTTTTAATAACCATTTATTAAAATCCATTTGGTGTTGTTAATAACCATTTATTAATGCCCTTTTAACATTTTAATTTAACCAATTAAATTGTAGTTTGTTCATTGCATATTGTTATTTATGTCTAATTTAACCAATTAAATTACCATTTTACAAGTTGTTAATTTGTGATATAATTGTAGCAACCAAACATACAAACCATAATCAACCAAATAAACAACCATGCATGCAAAATAATATGTTCACAATCAAGCCAATTTGGTAGACATTTGTTTAGCCGAAAACAAATGCTACCGGTTAAGGGTTATAACATAAAGTAGGAGATTTTAATCTCCCACTTAATCTTGCATCCAAATGCTTCTTCTTGTGTTCTTCAAGTCTTCATCATCTTCATCATTTTACAAAATATATCCTAATACATTTTGTCTAGAAAATGAAATTACAACTTAATCTATTTTACATACCAAATATAAAATAAATTACATAACCAAAATAATAATATTACAAACCAAATGAATGAATTAATATTACATACCAAATGAATGAATTAATTCAACCAAACATGCAACCATTCAAACATAAGGTCAAGGCTTGATTGTGAACTATAATAAACAACAAAACATGACCAAGTTTGAAGCTCCAAACCCATTTGGAAGCCCCAAAATTTCGGCCAACATTACCAACCCTCCCAAACCCGAAAATATTTGTATTCCATTTTCATGCATGTACTTGGAATGCAAATATAGTGGGTTTAAAGAAAATATACGAAGCATAATCCATAGACCTCGGCTCTAGATACCATTGAAAGAATTTGACAAGTTTATAAAACATGTACTTATGGTTAACATGATTACAAAACCAATTTGTGTAATGTTAAAGCAAGCGGAAGCATGAGATAAGTTCATGTTGATATGTAAAACCTTTTGAACAAATTCCATATTAATATCAAGTCTAGGATTAATGCTTACATAAAATAACAAGAGGAAGTAAGAAATGTACCTCCTCAAATGTGTTTGAGGGTTGTAATCCAAGTAACAAAATGATGATAAAGATGATGAATTTAGAGCTTCTAACTTGAAGCCTCAAGCAAGTAATACCCCAAGCTTTTAATACCAAACCTTTGTACTTTGGTTAGGATTTATTAACACTTGATTAGAGCTTGCAAAATCCAAATTTTGAACCCTCTTTGACACCTAAAAGGTCACGGCAGCAGGCAGCTCAAGGAGCTGAATATTGTGCAGTTTTTTTTGATCTTTTGGTGTGTTTTGCATGTCTTACTTGAGTCAAGGTCTTGGGTGACTACTTAAGCATGTTCCTAAGGAGTTGTGCTATTTTTAAAAGTGATAAAACAAAGCATGGGATGCTCTCTTGGAGACCCAAAATCTGCACACTATTAAATATATAACAAGGTTTATATTTTATAAAACTTGATATAAAATACCTTTGAATTAATTTAGAACTTGTTATATAAAGTATGCATTTGTTAAATCACTTATTTTATAAACCAATTTTATAAAATATAACACAACATAATTATTTAAACCTATAAATAATTAAATACAAATTATCCAAATAATTTGTTTCAAGTAATAACATTCCAGAAAACCGATTTTCTAAAGTTCAAGTGTCGCGTATTTATTTAACGATCCATTCGCTAAGATAAATACATATAAGGTGTTGGTAAGCTTGTTATTGGGTATGACCCGACTTGGATCATAACACATTAGCCACATTAATTTAATATGTCTCTCGGGCATACGAAAAAACCTTCAATATATACAGTTAAATGTCGTTACAACGATAATCGTTACATATATGTCTCGTTTCAAAATCATTAAGTTAGTAGTCTTATTTTTACATATGTATTTCATTGTTAATACACTTAATAATATATTTACTTATCATTTAACATAATTAACCAAGTGTATCAATATCTTAATATGATTCATATGTACCTAGTAAGACGTTGTTATAACGATAATCGTTATATATATCGTTTTCGAGTTTCTTAAATTAATAGTCTCATTTTTATGTATATAACTCATTGTTAAAATACCTAATGAGATACATACTTACAATAAAAACATGTTAACTATATATATAACCATATATATGTCATCGTATAGTTTTTACAAGTTTTAACGTTCGTGAATCACCGGTCAACTTGGGTGGTCAATTGTCTATATGAAACCTATTTCAATTAATCAAGTCTTAACAAGTTTGATTGCTTAACATGTTGGAAATACTTAATCATGTAAATAAAAATTTCATTTAATATATATATATATATATATATATATATATATATATATATATATATATATATATATATATATATATATATATATAAACATGGAAAAGTTCGGGTCACTACAGTACCTACCCGTTAAATAAATTTCGTCCCGAAATTTTAAGCAGTTGGAGGTGTTGACGTATCTTCTGGAAATAAATGCGGGTATTTCTTCTTCATCTGATCTTCACGCTCCCAGGTGAACTCGGGTCCTCTACGAGCATTCCATCGAACCTTAACAATCGGTATCTTGTTTTGTTTAAGTCTCTTAACCTCACGATCCATTATTTCGACGGGTTCTTCAATGAATTGAATTTTTTCATTGATTTGGATTTCGTCCAACAGAATAGTGAGATCTTCTTTAGCAAAACATTTCTTCAAATTTGAGACGTGGAAAGTGTTATGTACAGCCGCGAGTTGTTGAGGTAGCTCCAGTTGGTAAGCTACTGGTACGACACGATCTATAATCTTGAATGGTCCAATGTACCTTGGATTTAGTTTCCCCCGTTTACCAAATCGAACAACGCCTTTCCAAGGTGAAACCTTAAGCATGACCATTTCTCCAATTTCAAACTCTATATCTTTTCTTTTACTATCCGCGTAGCTCTTTTGTCGACTCTGGGCGGTTTTCAATCTTTTTTGAATTTGGATGATTTTCTCGGTAGTTTCTTGTATTATCTCCGGACCCGTAATCTATCTATCCCCCACTTCACTCCAACAAATCGGAGACCTGCACTTTCTACCATAAAGTGCTTCAAACGGCGCCATCTCAATGCTTGAATGGTAGCTGTTGTTGTAGGAAAATTCTGCTAACGGTAGATGTCGATCCCAACTGTTTCCGAAATCAATAACACAAGCTCGTAGCATGTCTTCAAGCGTTTGTATCGTCCTTTCGCTCTGCCCATCAGTTTGTGGATGATAGACAGTACTCATGTCTAGACGAGTTCCTAATGCTTGCTGTAATGTCTGCCAGAATCTTGAAATAAATATGCCATCCCTATCAGAGATAATAGAGATTGGTATTCCATGTCTGGAGACGACTTCCTTCAAATACAGTCGTGCTAACTTCTCCATCTTGTCATCTTTTCTTATTGGCAGGAAGTGTGCTGATTTGGTAAGACGATCAACTATTACCCAAATAGTATCAAAACCACTTGCAGTCCTTGGCAATTTAGTGATGAAATCCATGGTAATATTTTCCCATTTCCATTCCGGGATTTCAGGTTGTTGTAGTAGACCTGATGGTTTCTGATGTTCAGCTTTGACCTTAGAACACGTCAAACATTCTCCTACATATTTAGCAAAATCGTCTTTCATACCTGGCCACCAAAAATGTTTCTTAAGATCCTTGTACATCTTCCCCGTTCCAGGATGTATTGAGTATCTGGTTTTATGAGCTTCTCTAAGTACCATTTCTCTCATATCTCCAAATTTTGGTACCCAAATTCTTTCAGCCCTATACCGGGTTCCGTCTTCCCGAATATTAAGAAGCTTCTCCGATCCTTTGGGTATTTCATCCTTTAAATTTCCCTCTTTTAAAACTCCTTGTTGCGCCTCCTTTATTTGAGTAGTAAGGTTAGTGTGAATCATTATATTCATAGATTTTACTCGAATGGGTTCTCTGTCCTTTTTGCTCAAGGCGTCGGCTACCACATTTGCCTTCCCCGGGTGGTAACGAATCTCAAAGTCGTAATCATTCAATAATTCAATCCACCTACGCTACGTCATATTCAGTTGTTTCTGATTAAATATGTGTTGAAGACTATTGTGGTTGGTATATATAATACTTTTGACCCCATATAAGTAGTGCCTCCAAGTCTTTAATGCAAAAACAACTGCGCCTAATTCCAAATCATGCGTCGTATAATTTTGCTCGTGAATCTTCAATTGTCTAGACGCATAAGTAATCACCTTCGTCTGTTGCATTAATACACAACCGAGACCTTGCTTTGATGCGTCACAATAAATCACAAAATCATCATTCCCTTCAGGCAATGACAATATAGGTGCCGTAGTTAGCTTTTTCTTCAATAGTTGAAACGCCTTCTCTTGTTCATCCTTCCATTCAAATTTCTTCCCTTTATGCATTAATGCAGTCAAGGGTTTTGCTATTTTGGAGAAATCTTGGATGAATTTTCTGTAGTAACCAGCCAATCCTAAAAATTGACGTATATGCTTCAGAGTTTTTGGGGTTTCCCACTTTTCAACAGTTTCGATCTTTGCCGGGTCCATCTGGATACCTTCTTTGTTCACTATGTGACCGAGGAATTGAACTTCTTCCAACCAAAATGCACACTTTGAAAACTTTGCGTACAGTTTTTCTTTCCTCAATACTTCTAGCACTTTTCTCAAATGTTCTTCGTGCTCTTGATCATTCTTTGAGTAAATAAGTATGTCATCGATGAAAACAATGACAAACTTGTTAAGATATGGCCCACACACTCGGTTCATAAGGTCCATGAACACAGCTGGTGCGTTAGTCAATCCAAACGGCATAACCATAAACTCGTAATGACCATAACGCGTCCTAAAAGCAGTTTTTGGAATATCATCCTCCTTTACTCGCATTTGATGATATCCAGAACGTAAATCGATCTTCGAATAAACCGACGAGCCTTGTAGTTGATCAAATAAGTCGTCAATTCTCGGCAGTGGATAACGGTTTTTGATGGTAAGTTTGTTCAACATTCTGTAGTCAATACACAACCTAAATGTACCATCCTTCTTCTTGACAAACAAAACAGGAGCTACCCATGGTGATGTGCTTGGTCGAATGAAACCACGTTCTAATAGTTCTTGCAGTTGGCTTTGCAGTTCTTTCATCTCGCTGGGTGCGAGTCTATAAGGAGCACGAGCTATTGGTGCAGCTCCTGATACAAGATCTATTTGAAATTCAACAGATCGATGTGGAGGTAGTCCCGGTAATTCTTTCGGAAATACATCGAAAAATTCTTTTGCGACGGGAACATCATTGATGCTCTTTTCTTCGGTTTGTACTTTCTCGACGTGTGCTAGAATAGCATAGCAACCTTTTCTTATTAGTTTTTGTGCCTTCAAATTACTAATAAGATGTAGCTTCATGTTGCCCTTTTCTACGTACACCATTAAGGGTTCTCCTTCTTCTCGTACAATGCGAATTGCATTTTTATAACATACGATCTCTGCTTTCACCTTCTTCAGCCAGTCCATGCCAACTATTACATCAAAACTCCCTAACTCTACTGGTATCAAATCAATCTTAAATATTTCGCTACCCAGTTTAATTTCTCGATTCCAGCATATATTATCTGCTGAAATTAATTTACCGTTTGCTAATTCGAGTAAAAATTTACTATCCAACGGCGTCAATGGACAACTTAATTTAGCACAAAAATCTCTACTCATATAGCTTCTATCCGCACCCGAATCAAATAAAACGTAAGCAGATTTATTGTCAATAAGAAACGTACCCGTAACAAGCTCCGGGTCTTCCTGTGCCTCTGCTGCATTAATATTAAAAACTCTTCCGCGGCCTTGTCCATTCGTGTTCTCCTGGTTCGGGCAATTTCTAATAATGTGGCCCTGTTTTCCACATTTATAACAAACTACATTAGCATAACTTGCTCCGACACTACTTACTCCGCCATTACTCGTTCCGACACCATTTGTTCCTTTCGTTCTATTAACCCCTGGTCCGTAGACCTCACACTTCACCGTGCTATGACCATTTCTTTTACACTTGTTGCAAAATTTGGTGCAGAACCCCGAGTGATACTTTTCACACCTTTGGCATAGCTGCTTCTGATTGTTGTTGTTGTTGTTGCGGTTGTTATTGTTGTTGGGATGATTGTTGTAGTTGCTGTTGTTGTTGTTGTTGGGCCATTTTTTGTAGTTGCGATTGATGTTGCGATTGTGGGGATAATTGTTGCGATTATTATTGTAATTGCTGTTGTTGTTGTATTGGTGATTCTTATCACTGCTTTCCTCCCACTTTCTTTTGACTTGCTTCACATTGGCCTCTTCAGCCGTCTGTTCTTTAATTCTTTCCTCAATCTGGTTCACTAGTTTGTGAGCCATTCTACATGCCTGTTGTATGGAGGCGGGCTCGTGTGAACTTATATCTTCTTGTATTCTTTCCGGTAATCCTTTCACAAACACGTCGATCTTCTCTTCCTCATCTTCGAACGCTCCCGGACACAATAGGCACAATTCTGTGAATCGTCTTTCGTACGTGGTAATATCAAATCCTTGGGTTCGTAACCCTCTAAGTTCTGTCTTGAGCTTATTGACCTCGGTTCTGGGACGGTACTTCTCATTCATCAAGTGCTTGAATGCTGACCACGGTAGTGCGTACGCATCATCTTGTCCCACTTGCTCTAGATAGGTATTCCACCATATTAACGCAGAACCTGTGAAGGTATGCGTAGCGTACTTCACTTTGTCCTCTTCAGTACACTTACTTATGGCAAACACCGATTCGACCTTCTCGGTCCACCGTTTCAATCCGATCGGTCCTTCGGTTCCACCAAATTCCAAAGGTTTGCAGGCAGTGAATTCTTTGTAGGTGCATCCTACACGATTTCCTGTACTGCTAGATCCAAGGTTATTGTTGGTATGTAGCGCAGCCTGTACTGCGGCTATGTTTGAAGCTAGAAAAGTACGGAATTCCTCTTCATTCATATTCACGGTGTGTCGAGTAGTCGGTGCCATTTCCTTCAAAATAGTCAAATGGAACAAGTTAATCATACAGAATATTAAGAGTAGTTAATAGTATTTCGTAGCATAATATGAACTCATTTATAAAAGCTTTTTCTTCATATTAGTGTTTTATAACTTTAAATTCGGGTAGTACCTACCCGTTAAGTTCATACTTAGTAGCTAATATACAATTCAACTACTACAATTCTATATGAAAAACTGATTATAATAATATTTCGCGTTCAAACTTTTATACAATATTTTACAAACTTACAATACCGCTTATTTTACATAAAGCATGAAATATAGCACACAATAACTTTGATACAAGAGAGTTGTGAAGATAATTCTAGCTAGTACACAAGTCGTTCAGCAAAGGTAATAAAGACACGTAATTCATACGTCCAGAAACAAGTCATGCATTCTGGTTTTACTAGGACTACTTCCCATCCCTAGTCTTGTGGAACATAACCGTTATGGCTGTTGATAAGACAGCGTGTTGTAACGTCGTCAAAGGGACGAGGGTTACGTAATGACCAACAGTCTTGTAATAACCTAAAAACCTCATTTCTTACCCCAATTACCGACTCCGTCACATGTGGGAACGTTTTGTTTAATTGTTGTAGCCCGATGTTCTTTTTCTTACTTTGGTGAGAAGCGAACATTACTAACCCGTAAGCATAGCATGCTTCTTTATGTTACATGTTAGCCGCTTTTTCTAAATCATGAAGTCCTATATTCGGATACATTGAGTCAAAATAATTTCTTAACCCGTTGTGTAAAATAGCATTTGGGTTCCCTGCAATATATGCGTCAAAGTAAACACATCGTAACTTATGGGTTTCCCAATGTGATATCCCCCATCTTTCAAACGAAAGTCTCTTATAAACCAAGACATTCTTGGAACGTTCTTCGAGTGTCTTATAAACTGATTTCGCCGTAAATAGTTGTGCCGAAGAATTCTGACCGACTCTAGACAAGATTTCATCAATCATGTCTCCGGGTAGGTCTCTTATAATATTGGGTTGTCTATCCATTTTGTGTTTTTATACTGTAAAATAGACAAGAGTTAGATTCATAAAAAAAAATACCTATTAATACAAGCAATTTTTACATATATCATAAAGCATAAGCACACTATATTACATATATTACACCACACAAATACAACTATCTTATTCCGACTCGCTCGTTTCTTCTTCTTCGGTTTTGGTTCGTTTTGCCAAGTTTCTAGGGATATATGATGTTCCCCTAATACGAGCTGTCGTTTTCCACAACGGTTTAGAAAAAACCTGGTGGTTTAGAGGTTCCCGGGTCATTGTTACAACTTAAGGGCTTCGGGGGTTGACGATACATATAAAGTTCATCGGGGTTGGAATTAGATTTCTCTATTTTTATGCCCTTTCCCTTATTATTTTCTTTTGCCTTTTTAAATTCAGTTGGGGTAATTTCTATAACATCATCGGAATTCTCGTCGGAATCCGATTCATCGGAGGATTGGTAATCCACCCAATATTTTGCTTCCTTGGCGGAAACACCATTGACCATAATTAGCCTTGGTCGATTGGTTGAGGATTTTCTTTTACTTAACCATTTTATTATTTCCCCCACCGGTTCAATTTCCTCCTCCGGTTCCTCCTCTTCCGGTTCTGATTCTTCTTCCGGTTCTGATTCTTCTTCCGGTTCTTCTTCGGGAACTTGTGAATCAGTCCAATATATATTCGACTCTTCGTTATTATTAGGTGAGTCAATGGGATTTGTGCTAGAGGTAGACATCTATCACACAATATCAAACATGTTAAGAGATTAATATATCACATAATATATACATGTTATTAATATATAGTTTCCAACAAAAATGTTAAGTAATCATTTTTAAAGAAAACCCGGTCGAAGTCCAGACTCACTAATGCATCCTAACAAACTCGATAAGACACACTAATGCAAATTTTCTGGTTCTCTAAGACCAACGCTCGGATACCAACTGAAATGTTCCGTTCTTATTGATTAAAAACGTTGAATATTAATTGATTTCGTTGCGAGGTTTTGACCTCTATATGAGACATTTTTCAAAGACTGCATTCATTTTTAAAACAAACCATAACCTTTATTTCATAAATAAAGGTTTAAAAAGCTTTACGTAGATTATCAAATAATGATAATCTAAAATATCCTGTTTACACACGACCATTACATAATGGTTTACGATACAAATATGTTACATCGAAATCAGTTTCTTGAATGCAGTTTTTACACAATATCATACAAACATGGACTCCAAATCTTGTCCTTATTTTAGTATGCAACAGCGGAAGCTCTTAGTATGCACCTGAGAATAAACATGCTTTAAACGTCAACAAAAATTTTGGTGAGTTATAGGTTTAACCTATATATATCAAATCGTAACAATAGACCACAAGATTTCATATTTCAATACACATCCCATACATAGAGAAAAAATAATTCATATGGTGAACACCTGGTAACCGACATTAAAAAGATGCATATATAAGAATATCCCCATCATTTCGGGACACCCTTCGGATATGACATAAATTTCGAAGTACTAAAGCATCCGGTACTTTGGATGGGGTTTGTTAAGCCCAATAGATCTATCTTTAGGATTCGCATCAATTAAGGTGTCTGTTCCCTAATTCTTAGATTACCAGACTTAATAAAAAGGGGCATATTCGATTTCGATAATTCAACCATAGAACGTAGTTTCACGTACTTGTGTCTATTTTGTAAATCATTTATAAAACCTGCATGTATTCTCATCCCAAAAATATTAGATTTTAAAAGTGGAACTATAACTCACTTTCACAGATTTTTACTTCGTCGGGAAGTAAGACTTGGCCACTTGTTGATTCACGAACCTATAACAATATATACATATATATCAAAGTATGTTCAAAATATATTTACAACGCTTTTAATATATTTTGATGTTTTAAGTTTATTAAGTCAGCTGTCCTCGTTAGTAACCTACAACTAGTTGTCCACAGTTAGATGTACAGAAATAAATCGATAAATATTATCTTGAATCAATCCACGACCCAGTGTATACGTATCTCAGTATTGATCACAACTCAAACTATATATATTTTGGAATCAACCTCAACCCTGTATAGCTAACTCCAACATTCACATATAGAGTGTCTATGGTTGTTCCGAAATATATATAGATGTGTCGACATGATAGGTCGAAACATTGTATACGTGTCTATGGTATCTCAAGATTACATAATATACAATACAAGTTGATTAAGTTATGGTTGGAATAGATTTGTTACCAATTTTCACGTAGCAAAAATGAGAAAAATTATCCAATCTTGTTTCACCCATAACTTTTTCATTTTAAATCCGTTTTGAGTGAATCAAATTGCTATGGTTTCATATTGAACTCTATTTTATGAATCTAAACAGAAAAAGTATAGGTTTATAGTCAGAAAAATAAGTTACAAGTCGTTTTTGTAAAGGTAGTCATTTCAGTCGAAAGAACGACGTCTAGATGACCATTTTAGAAAACATACTTCCACTTTGAGTTTAACCATAATTTTTGGATATAGTTTCATGTTCATAATAAAAATAATTTTCCCAGAATAACAACTTTTAAATCAAAGTTTATCATAGTTTTTAATTAACTAACCCAAAACAGCCCGCGGTGTTACTACGACGGCGTAAATCCGGATTTACAGTGTTTTTCGTGTTTCCAGGTTTTAAATCATTAAGTTAGCATATCATATAGATATAGAACATGTGTTTAGTTTATTTTAAAATTCAAGTTAGAAGGATTAACTTTTATTTGCGAACAAGTTTAGAATTAACTAAACTATGTTCTAGTGATTACAAGTTTAAACCTTCGAATAAGATAGCTTTATATGTATGAATCGAATGATGTTATGAACATCATTACTACCTCAAGTTCCTTGGATAAACCTACTGGAAATGAGAAAAATAGATCTAGCTTCAAAGGATCCTTGGATGGCTTGAAAGTTCTTGAAGCAGAATCACGACACGAAAACAATTTCAAGTAAGATTTACACTCGAAATAAGATTGTTATAGTTATAGAAATTGAATTAAAGTTTGAATATGATTATTACCTTGTATTAGAAAGATAACCTACTGTAAGTAACAAAGGTTTCTTGATCTTGGATGATTACTTGGAATGGATTTAGAAAACTTGGAAGTAAACTTGCAATCTTGGAAGTATTCTTGATTTTATGAAACTAGAACTTTTGGAATTTATGAAGAACACTTAGAACTTGAAGATAGAACTTGAGAGAGATCAATTAGATGAAGAAAATTGAATAATGAAAGTGTTTATAGGTGTTTTTGGTCGTTGGTGTATGGATTAGATATAAAGGATATGTAATTTTGTTTTCATGTAAATAAGTCATGAATGATTACTCATATTTTTGTAATTTTATGAGATATTTCATGCTAGTTGCCAAATGATGGTTCCCACATATGTTAGGTGACTCACATGGGCTGATAAGAGCTGATCATTGGAGTGTATATACTAATAGTACATACATCTAAAAGCTGTGTATTGTACGAGTACGAATACGGGTGCATACGAGTAGAATTGTTGATGAAACTGAACGAGGATGTAATTGTAAGCATTTTTGTTAAGTAGAAGTATTTTGATAAGTGTCTTGAAGTCTTTCAAAAGTTTATGAATACATATTAAAACACTACATGTATATACATTTTAACTGAGTCGTTAAGTCATCGTTAGTCGTTACATGTAAATGTTGTTTTGAAACCTTTAGGTTAACGATCTTGTTGAATGTTGTTAACCCATTGTTTATTATAACAAATGAGATGTTAAATTGTTATATTATCATGATATTATGATATATAATATATCTTAGTATGATATATATACAGTTAAATGTCGTTACAACGATAATCGTTACAAATATGTCTCGTTTCGAAATCTTTAAGTTAGTAGTCTTATTTTTACATATGTATTTCATTGTTAATACACTTAATAATATATTTACTTATCATTTAACATAATTAACCAAGTGTATCAATATCTTAATATGATTCATATGTACCTAGTAAGACGTTGTTATAACGATAATCGTTATATATATCGTTTTCGAGTTTCTTAAATTAATAGTCTCATTTTTATGTATATAACTCATTGTTAAAATACCTAATGAGATACATACTTACAATAAAATCATGTTAACTATATATATAACCATATATATGTCATCGTATAGTTTTTACAAGTTTTAACGTTCGTGAATCACCGGTCAACTTGGGTGGTCAATTGTCTATATGAAACCTATTTCAATTAATCAAGTCTTAACAAGTTTGATTGCTTAACATGTTGGAAATACTTAATCATATAAATAACAATTTCATTTAATATATATATAAACATGGAAAAGTTCGGGTCACTACAGATGAAGCATGACCTTTAGGGTCCGCTGACTTCATCATGGGAGTATGCGATTGGTGGAGCATGACCTTCGGGGTCCGCTGACTTCATCATGAGCGAGGTGTTATATCGGTGGAGCATGTCCTTCGGGGTCCGCTGACTTCATCCGGTGTTGAGATTGGTGAAGTATGATCTTCGGGTTCGCTGACTTCATCATGGTAGTGGATCGCGTGTGGTTTCGAATTCACGATGATGTGTGTGGTTTCGGTCATCTTATTATGGAAGTGAGTCACGTGTAGTTTGGATTCACAAATGACTCGTGTAGTTTCGGTCATTGTATTGAGGAGTGAGTCTCGTGTAGTTCGGATTCACAAATGACTCGTGTAGTTCGGTCATTCCTCTGGGATAGTGACTCTCGTGTAGTTCGGATTCACTATGGCACGTGTAGTTCGGCCATTCCCGATTGTTGTAGTGGTGAAGGTAGTGAGTCGCGTGTAGTTCGGATTCACTAAGGCACGTGTGTTTTCGGCCAGCCTTCGTATTGTTGGATGTGTGAGCACCGATGGGAAATTCGAGTACCATCTCCTTGTGTGATTGGATATGCGTTGTCCATGAGTTAGTGTTATATATCGTTGTACACTAAGGGATGTTGTGTGATCTATCGGTTGTTTTATACACCGATGGTGGGGTCGTAAGGACCATGATGTTTGATCTATCGGTTGTTTGATACACCGATGGTGGGGTCGTGAGGACCATGTTGTGGTATGATTAGTGATGCGATAGCCGTGTTTCGCTCACGTGTTGTTACGGGTGTGACGATCATTGATTTTGTACACCTTGGGATCTAGAGTTGCCATGATCGTTTTGGGCGCTATCAGTTTTAACCGTTGGATTACGATGTTACGGTAGTTGCGTATTGGTCATATTGCGCACTACAAGGGATGTTTAGTGATTGGTGTTATCCGTAAGGATTCGTTTGGATCGGTCTTCATCGTTTCGGATTGTTGACTTTAGGATTGAGACTTGGTTGCTTTTAGCATTGTACTTGGTAATGGTACGCTAGAGGTTTGATATCTTGGTTCGAGATTGGTTGAGTTTTTCCCGATGTGAGGGATGGAGCATGGTCTTGGTCCTCGAAGTGTGATTTGATAAATCGCGTGCGACAATTTCAGTTGTTAAAGGAGATTCATGGGGAAGAGTTGCCTAGGAAACTCGGATTGGGGCTATGTTTGAGGACCGTTGAGTGAGATCTGTTCGGTTACATGTTGCAGATCGCGAGGACACGATCGTGTTTAAGTGGGGGAGAGTTGTAAGACCCTGATTTCTGTTTCAGACAAATGGGACGCTGTCCAAATGTTGGGACGCCGTCCAAGATTGAAAGTTGGGACGCCGTCTAATGGTTGGGACGCCGTCCAACATAACTACGGGCCAGCTGTTATTTTATATTAAAAAGGGGTAAAATGGTAAATTCACTTGGATGCCGGTTTGGAGCCTTCAAGGCTGGTTCCTTGGTCATTTGTGGATGATATTTCATCCTCACAAACACTCCCAACATTATCTAGAGAGAGAGGAGAAGTTCTAGAGAGAGAGGTGGATTTGGAGAAGAAGGAGT
This sequence comes from Rutidosis leptorrhynchoides, assembly GCF_046630445.1. Classification (NCBI taxonomy): domain Eukaryota; kingdom Viridiplantae; phylum Streptophyta; class Magnoliopsida; order Asterales; family Asteraceae; genus Rutidosis; species Rutidosis leptorrhynchoides. The sequence goes on from NC_092336.1 coordinate 278,283,882, forward strand.
CGGATTCTAGCAAAAGCTCGGGTTCTAAAGTTGTTCATCTCGCTCTTAGCTACGTGGTGGTGGTATTGGTAAGGTCAAACTCCGAATTTCATTTGTTAGATTTGATGTTCAAGTTAGGGTTTTGAGCTTGATTGTTATGAAACCCTTTTAGATGATGAAATGGGTTTATGGTGACTTGTTATTCTTGTCACTTGGCGGGTTTTGGGTCGGTTGACGATTTGGCCTTGTTTAGGGTTTGATGGTGAGTTTAATCACTAGGTTTAGTGATTATGGAAGTGTTGGAACACTTTTGGGCGTGTTTGGTTGCCTAATTTTGAAATGGGTCAAATTAGGGTTTTGGTGTCAAAATGGGCACGACACGTGTTTAACACTTGTGTTCGGGCTTAATTGATGTGTTAGGACCATTTTCACTCGTGTTAGTGGATATTGGTTAGTTTGAGCGCGTTTCGTGCTTGGAAGTGCAAATGGGTCGAATTTGCACTAGGTGTCAATTGGGTTGGTTTGTAAGTCAACCCTAATTGTGTTGTTGTGTTTGTGATAATGGAATAGGTACTTTCCATTTGGTGCGTTGCGGATTACTTGGAAGCATTCATCAAGACGACAAGGTGAGTGTTAATATCCTATGTGCATATGTATGTGTAGGATGGGTGCGGGTCGGGTGAAGTGATTCTCGACTATTAGAGCTCACTTCACATATAGGTGGATTTGATGGACTTGCGTTTAGGTCCAATTGGCACGGTTGTGCGTTTTGGTGACCACCTTTGGCGAGGTACACGTTTTATGTGTACGTTATCACACGCGTTTGTGATGTGGAGTATATAACCCCAATGGCGAAGGGTTGATATTGTTGTGACGTGGATAACGCCGATGTGGTGGATTTTATAATCTCATGACCGTGGGGTTTGAATTAGAGAAGTGGATCTCGTGTAGTTCGGATTCACGATGACGCGTGTAGTTCGGTCTTCTTATTGGAAATGAATCTCGTGTAGTTCGGATTCATGGTGACTCGTGTAGTTCGGTCATCTTATTGAGGTAGTAATCTCGTGTGGTTTCGGATTACTAAGGCTCGTGTAGTTCGGCCAACCTCGATGTTGTGAAGATAGTAATCTCGTGTGGTTTCGGATTACTAAGGCTCGTGTAGTTCGGCCAATCTTCATTGTGGTATTTGGTTCTCGGTATTGGGTTAAGGGGTTAACCTTGGACGTTTTTATATTGTTATATATATTGATGTATTGTTGTGTTGTAGCTAACCCTCCGGGTGTAGCTATTTGGCGTTGTTCACATCGTCGTTGGTGAACTTATGTTTGTTGATGTATCTTTAGCTCGTTGCTTAGTGATCGTACGGTATGCTTAGACTAGCTTGCCTTTATGCTTGGATGCTTCGGTATGCGATATCTGTTTATTTGCGTGGCGTGTCCATTTTATGCATATATATGTATGTAGTATATTTTCACTCACTAAGCGTTAGCTTACCCTCTCGTTGTTTACATTTTTATAGATTGCATGGATGCGGTGGCTCGGGTAAGCGCGGGGACTAGTGGACTTGCGCAGTTGCTTTAGAAGACTTGCTTTTGGATTTGATTAGGATTGGGTAGCATGTCCCCAATCCCATGCCCGGTCTATGTTTTTGTATAAACTAATGGGTCGAAATAGTCACTTGTGGTATTTTGGGTCGATGTGGGCCCGGTGTCGTAAAACTTGGTTTTTATTGTGAAAAACTCTTAGTTTAAACTATTGTAATATATTGTGAAAGTGTTTTGTTTTAAAAGTGTCGGGAAGTGGGTTTTCGCCCGCGTGTGTTCGAAAAACTGATCAGGCTATTTTAGTACATTTGGACGCCGTCCTAGATGTCTGGACGCCGTCCCAGTCTTAAGAGCTGGAAGCCGTCCAAGCTTTTGGACGCCGTCCAGATCAACTGTTCCAGAAAATTTTTTTTGTGGCACATTTTCAGAAGGTTAACGGATTGGGTTGTTACATATCTGTAAATAGATATGTATATATATGTGTGTGTGTGTGTATATATATATATATATATATATATATATATATATATATATATATATATATATATAATAACTTAAAACGTTATTAATCATTTGTATGAAATTTTTGTTATAAGTAAACATATAAAATAATATACTAAATAATAAAATTATTATTTTTATATTTGTAAATATATAATAATATTAAATTTAATTGTTTGGAAATATATAAAATATTTATTTACTTAATATTACTTGTTATTACAAACTGTTTATATATATTTAGAAAGTATATTGATTATAAACGATTTCGAGCTTAATTTTTCAATAGTTGTAATATTCGATTGGCGTTTCATTAGTGTTCACATAGATCTAATACAAGTTTATGAAGATTTAAAATAAAAGTTGGACTGTAAATTGATTACGAAGATTTTAGGTTTGATAAAAATATTTTTATCTTTTTAGTTTAAAAATTAGTGCTCCGTACATATTATTTGGTACAGAAAATAAATAATTAACGAACCTTTTTGATCAGGTTTCAAACAGTTAATGTTTGAAATAATTAAATATATTTAATCTAAAAATTTGGGATTTTTAGGAACACTTTTATACGTTAACTGTTTGGCAATGGACACGATATAGTCATCCGTGATAAACTGTCGGTAGAGGAATTACAATATTGCAGGCTGCTTCACTGTATCGCACTATTTAGGAACACGTTTTTATTTCTTTATAATATTTCATCAAGTTTACATATTAAATATATATGTGTGTTGCAAGAGCTAACAATCACACACACACCTCCTGCTTCCTCCCATCGACTAACAACCACACTTCACCATACTCACTGGCCACCACCAAGAACCACTGTAGTCCACCACAATTCCTCCGGGAACCGCCACCCTCTCTCCCTCTCTCATATTTCTACTCGAACCCACACTAAACCAAACACAAACACCATCGATTCATCACCACTTGAAACCCATTTAATCACCACAATAACTCGTTAAGCTGCAAGCTACTAGTCTTCTGTTTATGTTCCTGTTAAGAACCAACTCCCACTATCATCTTATTGATAGACATCATGAACCCATCATCATCATTAATCAAAACCCACTTGTTTCAGCTACTTCTGTTTAAACGATGACCACCACCACGAACCATCATCAACCACTTGAACACCCTTGCGGTCAAACTGCTTGCTGCTTTCAGTCGAATACCACACACACACCATCGTGATGTTGATAAACCTACGTTCCTGTTATCTGCTTCTATTCCCGATTCGAAATGGCAATTCCTGCTGTTGCTGTTTGTTTCTTGTCTCCTCAACTAAGACCGAAACCCACTAACCCATTCATCTTCGCTTCTGTTTTTGTCTACTGTTGCCGTCAATGACGGTATCAAACCAAGGTGTTAAACGTATTTTCTTTTGGTCAACAATTATTAATGTAACAACCCCACTCATGCAACTAGTTAATTAAATGTAAGATATACTTTAGTAATTTGTGGTGATGACGGTTATGGATTGATAAGCCACGTGGGAACAAGTATAGAAAGTTTAAATGAATATTGGAGTGGGTGGATATTAGCGGTTCAAGTGGGCATCGATTAATAATTAATAATAATGATGAAGGCCTAAAAAGGAAGATGAGGAATAAATATTGATATCTGCGAAAATTTAGTATAAAATTATGGTTGTTACAGCTGTTCTCATTGATCGAAGTTATTGTTTTTATATTTATGCCCCACTTCAAATATCCTAACCTCACGAATCTACTTTTGATCAGGCTGTTATGATTTTTTTTTGCCTTTATGATTTAATTGATTGTCGGGCCAAATGATTTTCCCTTGGGCTTCATCAAATGAATGGTCTGCCACGTTACAAATTGGGCCGAAGTTAGGCTGTTGGGCCGAAATTATATGAATAAAGATAGATTATGAGATGATGATGGGCAGTTAGTATATAATGATGATAATGGTAGATTAGGACATTAATGATAATATAGATATGGTGATGATGTTAAGGATACATGATATATCGATGACACTGATGATCATGCTAATGATTTTGAAGATGATTTTTAGTGATAACATAAGATAATGATTAAGGATGAAGAAGAAGATTGTGATTTGTTAGTTAAAAGAATTAAATCCGTGATTAAAACAGAAAACAAGTAGCAGAGCGATGGTTGGGCATGTGGTTGTCGAACGAGATGTCTCGGGTTTGAGCCTAGGCTGAGGTAGTTTATTTTTTTAGGCTTATACTTTAAGGTAGCCTTTCTAACCTTATTATTATTATTATTATTAATAATAATATTATTATTATTATTATTATTATTATTATTATTATTATTATTATTATTATTATTATTATTATTATTATTATTATTATTATTATTATTATTATTATTATTATTATTATTTTTATTATTATTATTATTATTATTATTATTATTATTATTATTATTATTATTATTATTATTATTATTATTATTATTATTATTATTATTAGTATTATTATCATTTTTAGTAACATTATTACTAAATTTATCATTTTTATCATTATTAATATTATTATTATTATTATTGTAGTATTACTATAATTATCATTTTAACAAAGAAATAGAATTTTTATAAGAATATAGTTAACATATATAACCTAACTACATTAATATTTTATATTAAGTATTTATAAAATAAATATAGTTAAATAATTAATGAAATATATAATTCATTAAAAAAATAAATATAACATTAATAATAATAGTATATAAATTTCTTCAATTACAATGTTTTAATATATATAATTGATATAGGTTTGTGAATCTGAGGCCAACCCTGCATTGTTCAGTTCAGTCGTATGCATATTTTTACTACAAAATATCGTATCGTGAGTTCATTTGCTCCCTTTTACTCTTTACATTTTTGGGACTGAGAATACATGCGCTGTTTTTACAACTGCTTTATTAAATGTCTTTGAAATCTATATTTTTGGACTGAGATGCTTTTATAAATGTTTGACGAGATAGACACAAGCAAAACATTCCTCGAATGAATTATTATGCAGACGAAAGTTTTGTGGATTATTATTGAATTAGTTGGACTTTATAATTGCCACTAATTGTTGTGAATATTTCCCCTGATTATTATTGCTTGGTAACCTAAGAATTAGAAACGGGTATTGCCCTAATTCACACGAATCCTAAAGGTAGCTACCGGGTTTAACACCCCCAACCAGAATGTTCACTAGACGGAAGAGCTAGTGGTCGTGGTGTTTAGTACTTCGAAGTTTATATATTATACAGACGAGATGTTCTGTTTTGGGGATATTATTGATGCGCATTATATGTTAAGGTCGGTTACTATTTTGAGCAATGAAATCAAATTAAATGTTATGTATCAAAAGAATGATTTTTATACACAGGTTATGTGTATTATTTTTGTGCACGAGATATGTGTACGGTTATTTAAAAATCGCGAGGCAACCTACGGGGATGAAAAGAATACGAACCTACTCTGCCAAGAATTATGAAAAATGATTTTGTACACGAAATAGGTGTACTGTGTTTAAATTTTGTGGTCTATCAAAATGATGAATTTTATTGTTTATGATAAACTTATGAACTCACCAACCTTTTGGTTGACACTTGAAAGCATGTTTATTCTCAGGTATGAAAGAAATCTTCCGCTGTGCATTTGCTCATTTTAGAGATATTACTTGGAGTCATTCATGGCATATTTCAAAAGACGTTGCATTCGAGTCGTTGAGTTCATCAAAAATATTATTAAGTCATTTATAGTTGGATATATTATGAAATAGTATGCATGTTGTCAACTTTCATTGTAATGAAAGTTTGTCTTTCAAAAGCGAATGCAATGTTTGTAAAATGTATCATTTAGAGGTTAAATACCTCGCAATGAAATCAACTATTGTGAATTGTTTATAATCGGTATGAACGGGTCCTTTCAGTTGGTATCAGAGCGGTGGTCTTAGAGAACCAGGTCTTGCATTAGTGTGTCTAACTGATAGTTGTTAAGATGTATTAGTGAGTCTGGACTTTGACCGTGTCTGCATGTCAAAAGTTTTGCTTATCATTTCGTGTCGAAAATTACCTGCTTATAATTCTTAGTCTAGACACGCCTTACTGCATTTAGTGCATCGATAGTGTATAGAAAAAATTCATGTCTTAGCGTATCTGTTACAGTAAACTTTGCCTGACAGCTTCCGGAGATTCCTCCAAAACTTATGTGATCTTGGTATTTTATATACATATGAAAATTATGTATTTCTCCTATAATCTATCTCATATCGAAAATCAATTCTCTGATCGTACGAGATGGATCCTTCAAACTAGTTCGAGTCCCTCGAATTTCGATAGCTATTTCGACATCTATTCCGATATGGATTTCCACTCATACTCCGAAAACAATGCAACCGGAATGGATCAACCAATTAGCCATCATCAATTCTGGATGAATTGGGGATGGGTTTGTAGTCGAGTTAATCAATGGAGACGCGAAGAAGGTGATCCCTTCCACCAACCGAATTCACCTATTGGCGAAGAACCTAAAGCACTTACAGGCGAACCAGTCCGAAACACCATTTTCACCATCATTTCTCGAATATCTCGCCATGATTATATACTATCTACAATTCTAAACCTTATTCATCTGCTCGTTTCGACCGACAATCATCCCGGAGTAGTGGAAGAAGTCAACGAGCTTCGCGCTCGAATAATCAATTTGGAGAATATGGTGCAAAATTTACCAGCTTCAGCAACATCACCAGGACCAACAGCACCACCAACATCCACACCAGTACCCCCAACAACCTAAGTTTCAACATCACACACCTCAACATCGCAATCTATACCTCGAGCATAATCATCGTTCTACATATCGTTCTACATCATTCATCTTTGTTCTACATGGCAATTATGTAACCTCTAATGTATTAGAGATTATATATTTTAGATCTAACGATAAACCAAATGAGATTAATATCATATTACATCCACAGAAATATGTATCCGTTCACCGCATAATAACCATTTTCATTCAATTTCATATTTGGATTTTGACCTATCAGAATCCAACAAGTGGCATAAAGAAGAAAACAATGGACAAAATAAAATTTGTTAGAAACAAACAAATTAACTATGAGAAATTTTGTTACGAAAACACGCTAACAAAATCCTAGCTAATTGTACCTAGCTAACTGTTAATTCCTTATTACATTTATTTATAGCAATTTATTTATCGCAATTTTAATTCTCGCAATTTTATTTATTGTCATTTAATTTCTGTTATTTATTTTATGCACTTTAAATATCGGGACACGTATACAAGGTTTTGACATATCATATCGACGCATCTATATATATTATTTGGAATAACCGTAAGTCACTCTATATCGTGGTAATGTTCGAGTTAGCATATAAAGGGTCGAGGTTGATTCTGAAATAATATATATACCTTGAGTTGTGATCGAGTCTGACACATGTATACAATGGTTCACGATACGTATTAATTAATTCGAATATTATATATTAAACTATATATGAATTATTGAATTACTAACTGTGAACTACTAACTGTGGACTACCAACATTGGACAATTAAAATGAATGAAAATATTGATTATAACATATGAAACTAAACATTTCTTCAAGTTTGCCACTTGATTTCATCTTGAACCTCATTTGTATCTTGACGATTACAATATTCATTCAAACCTTTCAAACTCTTGAAAACACCTCGAATTGATAACCAAGGATTCAGAGATGAGAATGCTTATGAAGCAGCAAAAGCTATAGATGGTCGTAAAGACCAAAAGTGTGATAATTAAGAATGGAGTGTTGGAAACATTCAATAGAAAATTTGTACTGGAAAACGGATTGAGAAAACCCTGAAGGGAGCTATGGACAAATCAACTAAACCTGTATGTACCGAATCCAGATGATTCAATATCTGATGAAATTTTTAGCTAATACATTATTCCTTATTTAATCTTAAATCCTTGCGAAAAAAAATTTCTTCATCATCCTTCGATCTTAGAAATTCTAAGATATCATCGTATCTTTTGTTATAGATATCCTCAATATTTTTGAAGATATCTTCATAACTATTCTTGTCCGAAATTATTTATCTCCTCGTGCTATCTAAGTCACATCATAAAAGAAACTGTTTTAGTTTCTATCCTTCTATAAAATTTGAGTTTAAATTATGAATGATTTCTGGAGAAGTGTTGAGAGTTGAAGCATGAGTTAGTATAATATAATGACGCTCGGCTAACGTGGTTATATTACAGTAAGTCATGCTAAATTTCTAATGGAACGTGATGATGGTTCATACACCTTATCTTCGTCATGTGTCATGTTACATGACTCTTTCATTCTACTTAACCTCTAAATGTGTTAAGAAAATATTTTCTTAATATTTCTATCTTTCTGTGAATTCTAATAATTTAACAAATCAGATCATGCTATTACAATTTCTTTCTTAGAATGTTAGTGAGGATCATAATTTCCTTAATTCCCGAAGAACCAAATCTTTAAAAGATTTTCTATAAATCCCTTGAATTCCGGAAATCAACCGTGACTACGTCAAGAGTTAAGACGAATCTCTATTTCTTCATTTCACTATTTTGTGATAGCTTCATCCGTACTCTTCGAATAATTGAATTGATTATTCATATTATTCAACGATGATAAAACTCTATTTAGCAACTCATATTCGTCATGAAAACATTCTTATTGTTAGCCATGACGACCTCGATCAAATTTCGTGACGAAATTTCTTTAACGGGTAGGTACTGTCATGACCCGGAAAATTTCGACTAATTTTGAGCCAAACTCACGATACGATTTCATAATTCTGACACGATAAGCAAAGTCTGTATTGTTGAATCTCAAAATTTTTGAACTGTTTTCATATATTCATTTAACCTTCGACCATTCCCAACGATTCACGAACAACTATCTGTAAATAGATATGTATATATATATGTGTGTATATATATATATATATATATATATATATATATATATATATATATATATATATATATATATATATATATAATAACTTGAAACGTTATTAATCATTTGTATGAAATTTTTGTTATAAATAAATATATAAAATAATATACTAAATAATAAAATTATTATTTTTATATTTGTAAATATATAATAATATTAAATTTAATTGTTTGGAAATATATAAATTATTTATTTACATAATAAAACTTGTTATTCAAAACTGTTTATATATATTTAGAAAGTATATTGATTATAAACGATTTCGAGCTTAATTTGTCAACAGTTGTAATATTCGGTTGGTGTTTCATTAGTGTTCATATAGATCTAATACAAGTTTATGAAAATTTAAAATAAAAGTTGGACTGTAAATTGATTACGAAGATTTTATGTTTGATAAAAATATTTTTATCTTTTTAGTTTAAAAATTAGTACTACGTATATATTATTTGGTACAGAAAATAAATAATTAACGAACCTTTTTGATCAGGTTTCAAACAGTTAATGATTGAAATAATTAAATATATTTAATCTAAAAATTTGGGATTTTTAGGAACACTTTTATACGTTAACTGTTTAGCAATGGACACGATATAGTCATCCGTGATAAACTGTCGGTAGAGTAATTACAATATTGCAGGCTGCTTCACTGTATCGCACTATTTAGGAATACATTTTTATTTCTTTATAATATTTCATCAACTTTACATATTAAATATATATTTGTGTGTATGCAAGAGCTAACAATCACACACACACACCCCTCCTGCTTCCTCCCATTGACTAACAACCACACTTCACCATACTCACCGGCCACCACCAAGAACCACCGTAGTCCACCACAATTCCTCCGAGAACCGCCACCCTCTCTCCATCTCTCATATTTCTACTCGAACCCACACTAAACCAAACACAAACACCATCGATTCATCACCACTTGAAACCCATTTAATCACCACAATAACTCGTTAAGCTGCAAGCTACTAGTCTTCTATTTATGTTCCTATTAAGAACCAACTCCCACTATCATCTTATTGACGAACATCATGAACCCATCATCATCCTCAATCAAAACCCACTTGTTTTAGCTACTTCAGTTTAAACGATGACCACCACCACGAACCATCATCAACCCCTTGAACACCCTTGCGGTCGAACTGCTTGCTACTTTCAGTTGAAAACCACACACACACCATCGTGATGTTGATACAACTACGTTCCTGTTATCTGCTTCTATTCCCGGTTCGAAACGGCAATTCCTGCTGTTGCTGTTTGTTTCTTGTCTCCTCAACCAAGACCGAAACCCACCAACCCATTCATCTTCACTTCTGTTTTTGTCTACTGTTGCCGTCAATGATGGTATCAAACCAAGGTGTTAAACATATTTTCTTTTGGTCGAGAATTATTAATGTAACAACCCCACTCATGCAACTAGTTAATTAAACGTAAGATATACTTTAGTAATTTGTGGTGATGACGGTTATGGATTGATAAGCCACGTGGGAACAAGTATAGAAAGTTTAAATGAATATTGGAGTGGGTGGATATTAGCGGTTCAAGTGGGCATCGATTAATAATTAATAATAATGATGAAGGCCTAAAAAGGAAGATGAGGAATAAATATTGATATCTGCGAAAATTTAGTATAAAATTATGGTTGTTACAGTTGTTCTCATTGATCGAAGTTATTGTTTTTATATTTACTTTTGATCAGGCTGTTATGATTTTTTTGGGCCGTTATGATTTAATTAATTATCGAGCCAAATGATTTTCCCTTGGGCTTCATCAAATGAATGGTCTGCCACGTTACAAATTGGGCCGAAGTTAGGCTGTTGGGCTAAAATTATGGAAATAAAGATAGATTATGAGATGATGATGGGCAGTTAGTATATAACGATGATAATGATAGATTAGGACATTAATGATAATATAGATATGGTGATGATGTTAAGGATACATGATATATCAATGACAGTGATGATCATGCTAATGATTTTGAAGTTGATTTTTAGTGATAACATAAGATAATGATTAAGGATGAAGAAGAAGACTGTGATTTGTTAATTAAAAGAATTAAATCCGTGATTAAAACAGAAAACAAGTAGCAGAGCGATGGTTGGGCATGTGGTTGTCGAACGAGAGGCCTCGGGTTTGAGCCTAGGTTGAGGCAGTTTATTTTTTTAGGCTTATAATTTAAGGTAGCCTTTCTAACCTTATTATTATTATTATTATTATTATTATTATTATTATTATTATTATTATTATTATTATTATTATTATTATTATTATTATTATTATTATTATTATTATTATTATTATTATTATTATTATTATTATTATTATTATTATTATTTTTATTATTATTATTATTATTATTATTATTATTATTATTATTGTTATTATTATCATTTTTAACAACATTATTACTAAATTATCATTTTTATCATTATTAATATTATTATTATTATTATTGTAGTATTACTATAATTATCATTTTAACAAAGAAATAGAATTTTTATAAAAATATAGTTAACATATATAACCTAACTAATTGATATAGGTTAAATAATTAATGAAATATATAATTCATTAAAATAATAAATATAACATTAATCATAATAGTATATAAATTTCTTCGATTACAATGTGTTGATATATATAATTGATATAGGTTCGTGAATCTGAGGCCAACCCTGCATTGTTCAGTTCAGTCGTATGCATATTTTTACTACAAAATATCGTATCGTGAGTTCATTTGCTCCCTTTTACTCTTTACATTTTGAGACTGAGAATACATGCGCTATTTTTACAACTGCTTTATTAAATGCCTTTGAAATCTATATTTTTGGACTGAGATGCTTTTATAATTGTTTGACGAGATAGACACAAGCAAAACATTCCTCGAATGAATTATTATGCAGATGGAAGTTCTGTGGATTATTATTGAATTAGTTGGACGTTATAATTGCCACTAATTATTGTGAATATTTCCCCTGATTATTATTGCTTGGTAACCTTAGAATTAGAAACGGGTATGGCCCTAATTCACGCGAATCTTAAAGGTAGCTACCGGGTTTAACACCCCCACCCAGAATGTTCACTAGACGAAAGAGCTAGTGGGCGTGGTGTTTAGTACTTCGAAGTTTATATATTATATAGACGAGATGTTCTGTTTTGGGGATATTATTGATGCGCATTATATGTTAAGGTCGGTTACCATGTTGAGCAATGAAATCAAATTGAATGTTATGTATCGAGAGAATGATTTTTATACACAGGTTATGTGTATTATTTTTGTGCACGAGATATGTGTATGGTTATTTAAAAATCGCGAGACAACCTACGGGGGAGAAAAGGATACGAACCTACTCTGCCAAGCATTATGAAAAATGGTTTTGTTCACGAGATAGGTGTACTGTGTTTAAATCTTGTGGTCTATCAAAATGATGAATTTTATTGTTTATGATAAACTTATGAACACACCAACCTTTTGGTTGACACTTGAAAGCATGTTTATTCTCAGGTATGAAAGAAGTCTTCCTCTGTGCATTTGCTCATTTTAGAGATATTACTTGGAGTCATTCATGGAATATTTCAAAAGATGTTGCATTCGAGTCGTTGAGTTCATCAAGCATATCATTAAGTCATTTATAGTTGGATATATTATGAAATTGTATGCATACTATCAACTTTCGATGTAATGAAAGTTTGTCTTTCAAAAGCGAATGCAATGTTTGTAAAATGTATCATTTAGAGGTCAAATACCTCGCAATGAAATCAACTATTGTGAATCGTTTATAATCGGTATGAACGGGTCCTTTCATGATTGATACAACGATCTTCATCTGTAAAATCCACGGTCACATTCTTTTGGTTCAAATTTACATTGATGATATTATTTTTAGTTCCACGTCCCCGGCCTTATGCAAAGAATTTGGTGACCTTATGGCCTATAAATTCGAAATGAGCATGCTTGACCAGCTCAATTTCTTCTTGGGGTTACAAGTCAAACAATTACCAAATGAGATTTTTATCAGTCAAACTAAATATATCAACGATATGCTAAAACGTTTTAAAATGACTACTTTAAAACCCATGACCACCCCCATGAGGAATTTGCTGGATGTTGATGAAAAAGGGGAACCCTTTGATATAACGCTTTATAGAAGCATGGTTGGTTCTCCCTTTGATATAACGCTTTATAGAAGCATGGTTGGTTCTCTTTTGTACTTGCTTTAATGGTATGTGCTCGTTTAAAATCAAACCCTATGAAATCACACACCAAAGCAGTGGTTAGAATTTTTCAATACCTTAAAGGTACACCTAACCTTGGAATCTGGTATCCTCATGAATCTGATTTCAATCTCACTGCTTATACTGATGCGGATCATGGAGGTTGCCAGGTTGATAAAAAAAGCACATCTGGATCAATTCAGATGTTAGGGAATAGATTGGTTCATTGTTCATCGAAGAAACAAAACTGTGTTTCATTATCAACAGCTGAGTCTGAGTACATTGTCGCAACTCATTGTTGTTCACAAGTTTTGCGGATGCAAACTTAACTATTAGACTTTGGCTTTAAGATCACTAAGACCCTGATATACAGTGATTCACAGAGTGCAATTGTAATTACTAGTAACCCAGTCCAGCATTGTAAGACCAACCACATAGATTCGCGTCAATTAGGGTGTCTGTTCCCTAATTCTTAGATTACCAGACTTAATAAAAAGGGGCGTATTCGATTTTGATAATTCAACCATAGAATGTAGTTTCACGTACTTATGTCTATTTTGTAAATCATTTATAAAACCTGCATGTATTCTCATCCCAAAAATATTTGATTTTAAAAGTGGGACAATAACTCACTTTCACAGATTTTTACTTCGTCGGGAAGTAAGACTTGGCCACTGGTCGATTCACGAACCTATAACAAATATGTACATATATATCAAAGTATATTCAAAATATATTTACAACACTTTTAATACATTTTGATGTTTTAAGTTTATTAAGTCAGCTTTCCTCGTTAGTAACCTACAACTAGTTGTCCAACGTTAGATGTACAGAAAAAAAATTGATATATATTATCTTGAATCAATCCACGACCCAGTGTATACACGTCTCAGGCTAGATCACAACTCAAAGTATATATATTTTTGGAATCAACCTCAACCCTGTATAGCTAACTCCCTCATTACTGCATATAGAGTGTCTATGGTTGTTCCAAATAATATATACACATGGGTCGATATGATATGTCAAAACATTTGCATACGTGTATATGGTATCCCAAGATTACATAATACATTAGAATACATGTATAATACAATATAAGTTAGCTAGGATATGATTAATATAGATTTGTTACCAATTTTCACGTTGCTACAACAAGAAAAATTATCCAATCTTGTTTTACCCATAACTTCTTCATTTTAAATCCGTTTTGAGTGAATCAAATTGCTATGGTTTCAAATTGAACTCTATTTTATGAATTTAAACAGAAAAAGTATAGGTTTATAGTCGGAAATATAAGTTACAAGTCATTTTTGTAAAGGTAGTCATTTCAGTCGAAAGAACGACGTGTAGATGACCATTTTAGAAAACATACTTCCACTTTGAGTTTAATCATGATTTTTGGATATAGTTTCATGATAATAAGAAAAATCATTTTCCCAGAAGAACAACTTTTAAATCAAAGTTTATCATAGTTTTTAATTAACTAACCCAAAACAGCCCGCGGGGTTACTACGACGGCGTATGTCCGGTTTTACAGTGTTCTTCGTGTTTCCAGGTTTTAAATCATTAAGTTAGCATATCATATAGATATAGAACATGTGTTTAGTTGATTTTAAAAGTCAAGTTAGAAGGATTAACTTTTGTTTGCGAACAAGTTTAGAATTAACTAAACTATGTTCTAGTGATTACAAGTTTAAACCTTCGAATAAGATAGCTTTATATGTATGAATCGAATGATGTTATGAACATCATTACTACCTCAAGTTTTCTGGATAAAGCTACTGGAAATAAGAAAAATGGATCTAGCTTTAAAGGATCCTTGGATGGCTTGAAAGTTCTTGAAGCAGAATCATGACACGAAAACAAGTTCAAGTAAGATTTCCACTCGAAATAAGATTGTTATAGTTGTAGAAATTGAATCAAAGTTTGAATATGAGTATTACCATGTATTAGAAAGATATATTACTGTAAATAAGAAAGATTTCTTGAGGTTGGATGATCACTCTACAAGATTGGAAGTAAGCTAGCAAACTTGAAAGTATTCTTGATTTTATGAAACTAGAACTTGTAGAATCTATGAAGAACACTTAGAACTTGAAGATAGAACTTGAGAGAGATCAATTAGATGAAAAAAATTGAAGAATGAAAGTGTTTGTAGGTGTTTTTGGTCGTTGGTGTATGGATTAGATATAAGGGATATGTAATTTAGTTTTCATGTAAATAAGTCATGAATGATTACTCATATTTTTGTAATTTTATGAGATATTTCATGCTAGTTGCCAAATGATGGTTGCCACATGTGTTAGGTGACTCACATGAGCTGCTAAGAGCTGATTATTGGAGTGTATATACCAATAGTACATACATCTAAAAGCTGTGTATTGTACGAGTACGAATACGGGTGCATACGAGTAGAATTGTTGATGAAACTGAACGAGGATGTAATTGTAAGCATTTTTGTTAAGTAGAAGTATTTTTATAAGTGTCTTGAAGTCTTTCAAAAGTGTATGAATACATATTAAAACACTACATGTATATACATTTTAACTGAGTCGTTAAGTCATCGTTAGTCGTTACATGTAAGTATTGTTTTGAAACCTTTAGGTTAACGATCTTGTTAAATGTTGTTAACCCATTATTTATTAAATCAAATGAGATGTTAAATTATTACATTATCATGATATCATGATGTATTAATATATCTTAATATGATATATATACATTAAATGTCGTTACAACGATAATCGTTACATATATGTCTCGTTTCAAAATCATTAAGTTAGTAGTCTTGTTTTTACATATGTAGTTCATTGCTAATATACTTAATGATATGTTTACTTATCATAATATCATGTTAACTATATATATATATCCATATATATGTCATCATATAGTTTTTACAAGTTTTAACGTTCGTGAATCGCCGGTCAACTTGGGTGGTCAATTGTCTATATGAAACCTATTTTAATTAATCAAGTCTTAACAAGTTTGATTGCTTAACATGTTGGAAACACTTAATCATGTAAATAACAATTTCATTTACTATATATTTAAACATGGAAAAGTTCGGGTCACTACAGTACCTACCCGTTAAATAAATTTCGTCCCGAAATTTTAAGCAGTTGGAGGTGTTGACGTATCTTCCAGAAATAAATGCGTGTATTTCTTCTTCATCTGATCTTCACACTCCCAGGTGAACTCGGGTCCTCTACGAGCATTCCATCGAACCTTAACAATCAGTATCTTGTTTTGTTTAAGTCTCTTAACCTCACGATCCATTATTTCGACGGGTTCTTCAATGAATTGAAGTTTTTTATTGATTTGGATTTTGTCCAACGAAATAGTGAGATCTTCTTTAGCAAAACATTTCTTCAAATTCGAGACGTGGAAAGTGTTATGTACATTCGCAAGTTGTTGAGGTAACTCAAGTCGGTAAGCTACTGGTCTGACACGATCAATAATCTTGAATGGTCCAATATACCTTGGATTTAATTTCCCTCGTTTACCAAATCGAACAACACCTTTCCAAGGTGCAACCTTAAGCATGACCATCTCTCCAATTTCAAATTCTATATCTTTTCTTTTAATGTCGGCGTAGCTCTTTTGTCGACTTTGGGCAGTTTTCAACCGTTGTTGAATTTGGATGATCTTCTCGGTAGTTTCTTGTATTATCTCCGGACCCGTAATCTGTCTATCCCCCACTTCACTCCAACAAATCGGAGACCTGCACTTTCTACCATAAAGTGCTTCAAACGGCGCCATCTCAATGCTTGAATGATAGCTGTTGTTGTAGGAAAATTCTGCTAACGGTAGATGTCGATCCCAACTGTTTACAAAATCAATAACACATGCTCGTAGCATGTCTTCAAGCGTTTGTATCGTCCTTTCGCTCAGCCCATCAGTTTGTGGATGATAGGCAGTACTCATGTCTAGACAAGTTCCTAATGGTTGCTGTAATGTCTGCCGGAATCTTGAAATAAATCTGCCATCCCTATCAGAGATAATAGAGATTGGTATTCCATGTCTGGAGACGACTTCCTTAAAATACAGTCGTGCTAACTTCTCCATCTTGTCATCTTCTCTTATTGGTAGGAAGTGTGCTGATTTGGTGAGACGATCAACTATTACCCAAATAGTATCAAAACCACTTGCAGTCCTTGGAAATTTAGTGATGAAATCCATGGTAATATTTTTCCATTTCCATTCAGGGATTTCAGGTTGTTGTAGTAGACCTGATGGTTTCTGATGTTCAGCTTTGACCTTAGAACACGTCAAACATTCTCCTACATATTTAGCAATATCGGCTTTCATACCTGGCCACCAAAAGTGTTTCTTAAGATCCTTGTACATCTTCCCCATTCCAGGATGTATTGAGTATCTGGTTTTATGAGCTTCTCTAAGTACTATTTCTCTCATATCTCCAAATTTTGGTACCCAAATTCTTTCAGCCCTATACCGGGTTCCGTCTTCCCGAATATTAAGATGCTTCTCCGATCCTTTGGGTATTTCATCCTTTAAATTTCCCTCTTTTAAAACTCCTTGTTGCGCCTCCTTTATTTGAGTAGTAAGGTTAGTGTGAATCATTATATTCATAGATTTTACTCTAATGGGTTGTCCTTTCTGCTCAAGGCATCGGCTACCACATTTGCCTTCCCCGGGTGGTAACGAATCTCAAAGTCGTAATCATTCAACAATTCAATCCACCTACGCTGCCTCATATTCAGTTGTTTCTAATTAAATATGTGTTGAAGACTTTTGTGGTCGGTATATATAATAATTTTGACCCCATATAAGTAGTGCCTCCAAGTCTTTAATGCAAAAACAACCGCGCCTAATTCCAAATCATGCGTCGTATAATTTTGTTCGTGAATCTTCAATTGTCTAGACGCATAAGCAATCACCTTCGTTCGTTGCATTAATACACAACCGAGACCTTGCTTTGATGCGTCACAATAAATCACAAAATCATCATTCCCTTCAGGCAATGACAATATAGGTGCTGTAGTTAGCTTTTTCTTCAATAACTGAAACGCTTTCTCTTGTTCATCCTTCCATTCAAATTTCTTCCCTTTATGCGTTAATGCAGTCAAGGGTTTTGCTATTCTGTAAAAGTCTTGGATGAACCTTCTGTAGTAACCAGCTAGTCCTAAAAACTGGCGTATGTGTTTCGGAGTTTTCGGGGTTTCCCACTTTTTAACAGTTTCTATCTTTGCCGGATCCACCTTAATACCTTCTTTGTTCACTATGTGACCGAGGAATTGAACTTCTTCCAACCAAAATGCACACTTTGAAAACTTAGCGTACAATTCTTCCTTCCTCAATACTTCTAACACCTTTCTCAAATGTTCACCGTTTCAATCCGATCGGTCCTTCGGTTCCATCAAATTCCAAAGGTTTGCAGGCAGTGAATTCTTTGTAGGTGCATCCTACACGATTTCTTGTGCCGGTAGCTACATTGCTAGATTCGGAGTTATTGTTGGTATGTAGCGCAGCCTGTACTGCGGCTATGTTTGCAGCAAGAAAGGTACGAAATTCCTCTTCGCTCATATTCATGGTTTGTCGAGTAGTCAGTGCCATTTCCTTCAAATAGTCAAATGAAACAAGTTAATCATACAGAATATTAAGAGTAGTTAATAGTATCTCGTAGCATAATATGAACTCATTTATAAAAGTTTTTTCTTCATATTAGCATTTTATACTCTTTAATTCGGGTAGTACCTACCCGTTAAGTTCATACTTAGTAGCTAACATACCATTTCAACTACTACAATTCTATATGAAAAACTAAACACACAAAAAAAATATATCATATTCAATTCTTTATACAATAACTTGCAAACTTACAATACCGCTATTTTACATATAGCATGAAATATAGCACATAAAACTTTGATACAAAGTAGTTACAAAGATAATTCTAGTTAATAAATAAGGCGTTCAGCAAAGGCAATAAAGACACGTAATTCATACGTCCAGAAACAAGTCATGCATTCTGGTTTTACTAATACCACTTCCCATCCTTGGTTTTGTGGAACATAACCGTTGTGACCGATAGTAAGACAATGTGTTGTAACTTCTTCAAAAGGATGAAGGTTACGTAATGACCAACAGTCTCGTAATAACATAAAAATCTCATTTCTTACCCCAATTACCGACTCCGTCACTTGTGGGAACGTTTTGTTTAATAGTTGTAGCCCGATGTTCTTGTTCTCACTTTGGTGAGAAGCGAACATTACTAACCCGTAAGCATAACATGCTTCTTTATGTTGCATGTTAGCCGCTTTTTCTAAATCACGAAATCCTATATTCGGATATATTGAGTCAAAATAATTTCTTAACCCGTTGCGTAAAATAGCATTTGAGTTCCCCGCAATATATGCGTCAAAGTAAACACATCGTAACTTATGGATTTCCCAATGTGATATCCCCCATCTTTCGAACGAAAGTCTTTTATAAACCAAGGCATTCTTGGAACGTTCTTCGAATGTCTTACAAACTGATCTCGCCTTAAATAGTTGTGCCGAGGAATTCTGACCGACTCTAGACAAGATTTCATCAATCATGTCTCCGGGTAGGTCTCTTAAAATATTGAGTTGTCTATCCATTTTGTGTTTTTAAACTGTAAAATAGACAAGAGTTAGATTCATAAAAAAAATACTT
Source organism: Rutidosis leptorrhynchoides (assembly GCF_046630445.1). NCBI lineage: Eukaryota > Viridiplantae > Streptophyta > Magnoliopsida > Asterales > Asteraceae > Rutidosis > Rutidosis leptorrhynchoides. Next base: position 278,303,797 of record NC_092336.1, read on the forward strand.
ATTTATACAAGCAATTTTTACATATATCATAAAGCATAAGCACACTATATTACATATATTACATATATTACACCACACGAATACAACTATCTTATTTCAACTCACTCGTTTCTTCTTCTTCTTCTTCAGTTTTGGTTCGTTTTGCTAAGTTTCTAGGGATATATGATGTTCCCCTAATACGAGCCATCGTTTTCCACATTGGTTTAGAAAAACCTGGTGGTTTAGAGGTTCCCGGGTTATTGTCACAACTTAAGAAATACGAGTGTTAACGATACATATAAAGTTCATCGGGTTTGGAATCAAATTTCTCTATTTTTATACCCTTTCCCTTATTGTTCTCTTTTGCCTTATTAAATTGTGTTGGGGTAATTTCTATAACATCATCGGAATCCTTGTCGGGATCCGATTCATCGGAGAATTGGTAATCCTCCCAATAATTCGCTTCCTTGGCGGAAACACCATTGACCATAATTAACTTTGGTCGGTTGGTTGAGGATTTTCTTCTACTTAACCGTTTTATTATTTCCCCCACTGGTTCTATTTCTTCTTCCGGTTCCGATTCTTCTTCCGGTTCCGACTCTTCTTCCGGTTCTTCTTCGGGAACTTGTGAATCAGTCCACGAATCATTCCAATTTACATTTGACTCTTCATTATTATTAGGTGAGTCAATGAGACTTGTTCTAAAGGTAGACATCTATCACGTAATATGAAACACGTTAAGAGATTAATATATCACATAATATTCATATGTTAAAAATATATAGTTTCCAACAAAATTTGTTAAGCAATCATTTTTCAAGTAAACACGGTCGAAGTCCAAACTCACTAATGCATCCTAACAAACTCGATAAGACACACTAACGCAAAATTCTGGTTCACTAAGACCAACGCTCGGATACCAACTGAAATGTCCCGTTCTTATTGATTAAAAACATTCCATATTAATTGATTTCGTTGCGAGGTTTTGACCTCTATATGAGACGTTTTTCAAAGACTGCATTCATTTTTAAAACAAACCATAACCTTTATTTCATAAATAAAGGTTTAACAAGCTTTACGTAGATTATCAAATAATGATAATCTAAAATATCCTGTTTACACACGACCATTACATAATGGTTTACAATACAAATATGTTACATCGAAATCAGTTTCTTGAATGCAGTTTTTACACAATATCATACAAACATGGACTCCAAATCTTGTCATTAATTTAGTATGCAATAGCGGAAGCTCTTAATAATCACCTGAGAATAAACATGCTTAAAACATCAACAAAAATGTTGGTGAGTTATAGGTTTAACCTATATATATCAAATCGTAACAATAGACCACAAGATTTCATATTTCAATATACATCCCATACATAGAGATAAAAATCATTCATATGGTGAATAGCTGGTAACCGACATTAACAAGATGCATATATAAGAATATCCCCATCATTCCGGGACACCCTTCGGATATGATATAAATTTCGAAGTACTAAAGCATCCGGTACTTTGGATGGGGTTTGTTAGGCCCAATAGATCTATCTTTAGGATTCGCGTCAATTAGGGTGTCTGTTCCCTAATTCTTAGATTACCAGAATTAATAAAAAGGGGCATATTCATTTATAAAACCTGCATGTATTCTCATCCCAAAAATATTAGATTTTAAAAGTGGGACTATAACTCACTTTCACAGATTTTTACTTCGTCGGGAAGTAAGACTTGGCCACTAGTCGATTCACGAACCTATAACAAATATGTACATATATATCAAAGTATATTCAAAATATATTTACAACACTTTTAATACATTTTGATGTTTTAATTTTATTAAGTCAGCTGTCCTCGTTAGTAACCTACAACTAGTTGTCCAACGTTAGATGTACAGAAAAAAATTGATATATATTATCGTGAATCAATCCACGACCCAGTGTATACACGTCTCAGGCTAGATCACAACTCAAAGTATATATATTTTTGGAATCAACCTCAACCCTGTATAGCTAACTCCCTCATTACTGCATATAGAGTGTCTATGGTTGTTCCAAATAATATATACACATGGGTCGATATGATATGTCAAAACATTTGCATACATGTCTATGGTATTCCAAGATTACATAATATATTAGAATACATGTATAATACAGTATAAGTTAGCTAGGATATGATTAATATAGATTTGTTACCAATTTTCACGTTGCTACAACAAGAAAAATTATACAATCTTGTTTTACCCATAACTTCTTCATTTTAAATCCGTTTTGAGTGAATCAAATTGCTATGGTTTCATATTGAACTCTATTTTATGAATCTAAACAGAAAAAGTATAGGTTTATAGTCGGAAATATAAGTTACAATTCGTTTTTGTAAAGGTAGTCATTTCAGTCGAAAGAACGACGTGTAGATGACCATTTTAGAAAACATACTTTCACTTTGAGTTTAATCATGATTTTTGGATATAGTTTCATGTTCATAAGAAAAATCATTTTCCCAGAAGAACAACTTTTAAATCAAATTTTATCATAGTTTTTAATTAACTAACCCAAAACAGCCCGCGGTGTTACTACGACGGTGTATGTCCGGTTTTACAGTGTTCTTCGTGTTTCCAGGTTTTAAATCATTAAATTAGCATATCATATAGATATAGAACATGTGTTTATTTGATTTTAAAATTCAAGTTAGAAAGATTAACTTTTGTTTGCGAACAAGTTTAGAATTAACTAAACTATGTTCTAGTGATTACAAGTTTAAACCTTCGAATAAGATAGCTTTATATATATGAATCGAATGATGTTATGAACATCATTACTACCTCAAGTTTTCTGGATAAAGCTACTAGAAATAATAAAAATGGATCTAGCTTCAAATGATCCTTGGATGGCTTGAAAGTTCTTGAAGCAGAATCATGACACGAAAACAAGTTCAAGTAAGATTTCCACTCGAAATAAGATTGTTATAGTTGTAGAAATTGAATAAAAGTTTGAATATAAGTATTACCTTGTATTAGAAAGATATCTTACTATAAATAAGAAAGATTTCTTGAGGTTGGATGATCACTCTACAAGATTGGAAGTAAGCTAGCAAACTTGGAAGTATTCTTGATTTTATGAAACTAGAACTTGTAGAATTTATGAAGAACACTTAGAACTTGAAGATAGAACTTGAGAGAGATCAATTAGATGAAGAAAATTGAAGAATGAAAGTGTTTGTAGGTGTTTTTGGTCGTTGGTGTATGGATTAGATATAAAGGATATGTAATTTTGTTTTCATGTAGATAAGTCATGAATGATTACTCATATTTTTGTAATTTTATGAGATATTTCATGCTAGTTGCCAAATGATGGTTGCCACATATGTTAGGTGACTCACATGGGCTGCTAAGAGCTGATCATTGGAGTGTATATACCAATAGTACATACATCTAAAAGCTGTGTATTGTACGAGTACGAATACTGGTGCATACGAGTAGAATTGTTGATGAAACTGAACGAGGATGTAATTGTAAGCATTTTTGTTAAGTAGAAGTATTTTTATAAGTGTCTTGAAGTCTTTCAAAAGTGTATGAATACATATTAAAACACTACATGTATATACATTTTAACTGAGTCGTTAAGTCATCGTTAGTCGTTACATGTAAGTGTTGTTTTGAAACCTTTAGGTTAACGATCTTGTTAAATGTTGTTAACCCATTGTTTATTAAATCAAATGAGATGTTAAATTATTACATTATCATAATATCATGATGTATTAATATATCTTAATATGATATATATACATTAAATGTCGTTACAACGATAATCGTTACATATATGTCTCGTTTCAAAATCATTAAGTTAGTAGTCTTGTTTTTACATATGTAGTTCATTGCTAATATACTTAATGATATGTTTACTTATCATAATATCATGTTAACTATATATATATCCATATATATGTCATCATATAGTTTTTACAAGTTTTAACGTTCGTGAATCGCCGGTCAACTTGGGTGGTCAATTGTCTATATGAAACCTATTTCAATTAATCAAGTCTTAACAAGTTTGATTGCGTAACATGTTGGAAACACTTAATCATGTAAATAACAATTTCATTTAATATATATATCAACATGGAAAAGTTCGAGTCACTACAATCTTAAAGTAATATATATAATATATAAGTTAAGATATAAAAAAAATATAAATGAAGTACATGTTTTTAATAAAATTTGGTATAAAATTTATATAAACTATAAACACATAAATAATATATACTTAATAAAGGAAATTATGTGATTTCCATTATACGTTTTAATAGATATACAATTGATATAGGTTCGTGAATTCGAGGCCAACCATGCACTTGTTCAGTGCCGTCATATGTATTTTTACTACAAAATACAGTATTGTGATTTTCATTACTCCCTTTTTAAATGCTTTTGCAATATATATTTTTGCGACTGAGAATACATGCGCTGCTTTTATAACTATTTTATGAAATAGACACAAGTAATCGAAACTACATTATATGGTTGAATGATCGAAGCCGAATATGCCCCTTTTACTTGGTAGCCTAAGAATTAGTAAACCAGTCTACTAATTGACGCGAATCCTAAAGATAGATCTATTGGGCCTAACAAACCCCATCCGTTGTAGCAGATGCTTTAGTACTTCGATGTTGTTTTATCATGTCCGATGGATGTCCCGGAATGATAGGGGATATTCTTATATGCATCTTATTAATGTCGATTACCAGGTGTTCAATCCATATGAATGATTTTTGTCTCTATGCATGGGAAGTATATTTATGAGAAATGAAAAGGAAAAGCTTGTGGTCTATTAAAATGATGGAAATGATTATTTATGTTAAACTAATAAACTCACCAACCTTTTGGTTGACACTTGAAAGCATGTTTATTCTCAGGTATGAAAGAAAATCTTCCGCTGTGCATTTGCTCATATTAGAGATATTACTTGGAGTCATTCATGACATATTTCGAAAGACGTTGCATTCGAGTCGTTGAGTTCATCAAGATTATTATTAAGTCATTTATAGTTGGATATATTATGAAATGGTATGCATATCGTCAACTTTTGATGTAATGAACGTTTGTCTTTTAAAAATGAATGCAATGTTTGTAAAATGTATCATATAGAGGTCAAGTACCTCCCGATGTAATCATATGTTATTGTATTCGTCCTTATAGATTAGGACGAGTCGCTTCATGTGGTATCAGAGCGATAGTCTTAGCGAACCAGGTCTTGCATTAGTGTGTCTAACTGATAGTTGTTAAGATGCATTAGTGAGTCTGGACTTCGACCGTGTCTGCATGTCAAAAGTTTTGCTTATCATTTCTTGTCGGAAATTACCTGCTTATCATTCTTAGTCTAAATACATTTTGCTGCATTGACTGCATGAATAGTGTATAGACAAAATTCATATCTTAACGTATCTGATAATTCACATCTTAGCGTATCTGTTACTGTAGGCTTGCTTGACATATGACGTAAATTCCTCCGTAGTCTACGAAATCTTTAGTACTATATATATAGATATTCTATGTAGTTAGAATATCATCCAGTAGCTGGAAAATCATTTCATATCGAAAATTCTTTATTCAATCGTACGAAATAGAATTCGCACTAGTTCAAGTCCCTCAGATTCTGACATGGATATTCACCTAAGCTCCGAAAGCAGTGTGACCGAACTGGATCAACCAATTAGCCATCATCAATTCTGGATGAATTGGGGATGAGTTCGTAGTCGACTTAATCAATGGAGACGCAAAGAAGGCGATCCCTTCCATCAACCGAATTCATCTCTTGGCGATGAACCTGAAGCACTTACCGGCAAACCTGTTCGTAATACTATTTTCTCTCATTTTCAGAGTATCTCGTCACGATTATATACTATCTCAGATTCTAAACCTTATTCATCCGCTCGTTTTGACTGACAATCATCCTGGAGTAATGGAAGAAGTCAACGAGCTTCGCGCTCGAGTAATAAATTTGGAGAATATGGTGCAAAACGTACCAGCTTCAGCAACATCACCGACACCAACAGTACCATCAGTAACAGCACCAGTACCATCAACAATCCATGTCTCAACATCTCATTCTGTACCTCGAGCATAATCATCGTTCTATCTATTTTATTTTCGTTCGACATGGCGATTATGTAATCTCTAATGTTTTAGAGATTATATATTCTTGTTCTAATGGTAAATCAAATGATTTTAATATCAAATTACTCATTAAATCCATGATTACATCTGAAGGAAATATATATGTATATATGTTTTCATAAAGATTATAATTAAAAATTCTTTCGTACAAAACTGTTAATGATGAAAATATTTTAACGGGTAGGTAATACCCAAGGAATATTTAGATTTCACATTAATAAGTTACATTGTACATTCTTTGAATCTGATTCAACAATCATTTACTATCCTACTTACATCCACAAGATATACGAATCCGTTCACCACAAAATAACCATTTTCATTCAATTTTATATTTGGATTTTGACCTATCAGAATCCAACAAGTGGATAATGAAGAAAACATTGGACAAAATAAAATTTGTTAGAAACAAACAAATTAACTATGAGAAAATTTTTGTTAAGAATCCACGCTAACTGTTCTTAGCTAACTGTTCCTAACTAACTGATTACATTTTATTTATCGCAATTTATTTATCGCAATTTATATTCTCTCAATTTTATTTATCGTCATTTAAATACTGTTATTTACGCATTTAAATATCGGGACACGTATACAAGGTTTTGACATATCATATCGACGCATCTATATATATTATTTGGAATAACCATAGACACTCTATATGCAGTAATGCTGGAGTTAAGTATACAGGTTGAGGTTGATTCTACAATAATATATATACTTTAAGTTGTGATCGAGTCTGAGACATGTACACGGGTCACGACACGTATTAATTAATTCGAATATTTAATATTGCTAACTGTGGACTATCAACTGAGGACTACCAATATTGGACAATTAAAATGAATTAAAATATTGATTATAACATATGAAACTAAACAATTCTTCAAGTTTGCCACTTGATATCATCTTAAACCTCATTTGTATCTCGACGATTATAATCTGCATTCAAACCTTTCATGATTCTTGAAAACACCTCAATCTAGAGGATGAACCAACCGCACTTCATCTACGGGAGAAAAGATTGATGCATATAGTTATACACCTGAAAACACTCAGAACCTGAGAAAACGTTTAACACGTATCTGTACAAGCTTCCTTGGCATTATTATCATCGAAAATAACATTGCAATCCTTTTTCAAATTAGACAATTTTTTTCACAGCTCCAGCAAATCAACTTTGACTTTCATTCGGATTAGCCTTATTATAACCTTGACATATAAGTTTACTTTTTGTCATCGTTACTGAGAAACCACTTATTACCCACCACATTAACAGTAACCTTACCAGCAACTTCATTACTCATTGGCTTAAGTCCCTCCGAAGAACCATTATATTTGTTCGTTAAAACCTATTCATATACTCATCCACATCTTATAACGAGAATTACCATACCAATTATCAGGAATAAAAAATCAGTGTATCGAATCTCGCAGCATGTCTACAGCAACAGTTATATGCATACATATAACATCTATCTCTTAGAATTATGATCTTCTATTCTGAAATTCTGAAAAGCACTTTAGTCTATGAATCAGTTCTTTAAATTTTGAGAAAGTTGATAGAACAACGAAAACTATTGATGACTTTAACAGTCAAAAGTATGATGATAAAGAATGGAGTGTTGGAAACGCTCAATAGAAAATTTAGTACCGAAAAGCGAATTATACGAAACTATGAAGGAGACTGTGGACGAATCACAAGGACTAAACTTGTACATAAGGAATCCTGATAGTTCTGTTTCTGATGAAAACTTTAGCGAATACCTTACTCTTTAATCGCTCTAAATCATTGTGAATGAATTTCTTCATCACACTTTGATTCTAAAATTCTAAGATACCATCGTACCTTTCATTGTAAACATCCTCAATATTTCTGAAGATATCTTCATAAATATTCTTGTCCGATATTAATAATCTCTCCGCGCTATCTGTGTTATATCATAAAAGAAAACTGTTTTAGTTTCTAAATCTCTGAAAACGTAGAGTTTGAATTATGAATGTTTTGAAGTAGTGTTGGGAACTAAAGCATGAGTTAGTATAATATAATGACACTTGATCAACATGATTATATTACAATAAGTCATGCTGAGTTTCTAATGGAACGTGGTGATTCACAAACCATAACATCATCATGTGCCATATTACACGACTCTTACATTCTATCTAATCTATAAACATATCAAGAACATATTTTCTTGATAGTCCAATATTTTCCCTTGAATTCTAGTAATTTGACAAGTCAAATTGTGGTATTACCATTTCTTTCTTAGAACATTAACTATGTTAGTTCCAAAATTCATATCTGCGAATTCCGGACCATTGCATGCGGTGTTTAATGGATAGAAGAGAAAATAGAGCATGAAGCTCCGAAATAGAAATTGGAGTATAAATCGAAGCAAATAGGAGAGAACATTAACTGTGGATGACAAAGATTATAGAAGACAGAAGTAAGGACTCCGAAATATAAGGAAAAATATAAAGCTCGATAACAACACATAAATTACAAACCGTGTATATAAATGTTTATCACAACATAAAGACACGGGAGAATTAAAAACACAATAACCTCAAGGGCGAAGTAGAAGTAATCAAATTTCTCCAATGGAAGTTGAAAAAGGAGAATGATTGTTGCGATAGTCAGGATAAGGACAAGGATCAGAGCTGGATTAAGTATTTTTACAATCTTTTGAATTTGGGAGTTGAGTATAGGAGTGGTAAAAGTAATGGAACGGAAGAAGTTAATTTATAGTGAAATATCTGATAAAGAAATCAAGGCAGATTTTCGCATTTAATTAGAGGATCCTAACTTCCTTAAATTACGAAGAATCAAATCTTATTACGAAGATTTTCTTTTAAATCCATTGAATTCTGGAAATCAATTGTGACTACGTCACTAGTTAAGACAAACCTGCATTTACTCTTTTCACTCTTTTGTGATAGCTTCACTTATACTTTTCGCGTAATCGAATTGTTTTATCCATTTTACTCACTGATGATAAAAACTCTAATTTCTATCTCGTATGCGTCATGAAAACATATTTATTGTCAGCCATGATGATTTCAATCAAATTTCGGGACGAAATTTCTTTAACGGGTAGGTACTGTGACGACCCGAAAATTTCCGACCAAATTTAAACTTAATATGTATATGATTTCGACACGATAAGCAAAGTCTGTAATATTGAGTCTCAAGAATTTTGAACAAATTACATAGACATGGTTAACCTTTGACTATTCCCGACGATTCACGAACCATTGTGTGTAAATAAATATGTAAATATAAATATATAAATATAAATATAAATGTATATATTATATTTTAAAATACAGTTTTAATCAATTGTAATTAAAAATATAAAATAAAATACAGAATAATTAAGTTACTATTAAAATGAATATATATAAATATATATGTGATTTTTATATCAAATTAATATGATATGTATATTGTAACATAATAAAATATATAAAATTAATTAATCAATATATGTTATATTACTTATAATTATTAAATATTACATAGCTAATGATATGTAATAACAACATATAAACTTACTTACAAATTTAAAATATTACATTATTATTATTATTATTATTATTATTATTATTATTATTATTATTATTATTATTATTATTATTATTATTATTATTATTATTATTAATATTATTATTATTATTACTAATAAACCTTATAATTAGTAATAAGAATATGATTTTAGTTATTATTTTGATATCACCAATATTATTATTATTCTTATTATTATTAATAGTATTTTTATTAATAATATTAAAATATTTTTATTATTATTAAATTCATATTTATTAAATATTAATATTAAGTATATAAATAGAATATATAGATAGATACAAAATCAGTTAGGTATCCATTGCAAATTCTTTACTGGCTGTTTAGTCCTGTATCTAATTTGATTCCATGTCAAGAATCAAGTTACCATACAAGTCCAAAATCAGTTGCAAGTTTTAATCATACTGTTTAAAATTTTGTTCCTGTCTGTAAAAGAATCGAAGTCCATCACAGATACATACAAAATACTGTTAAATCATGAATGTAAATACATTATATATATCAATATCTACAATTGAGGAGAATTAAACAGAAAAATAAAGAAAACCCATCATCTAAACCTCTGTTCTTACACTTTTTGGTCATATATCAATTTCGAACGAATTTTCAAATTGTGTTAATGCAATCTTGTTAGGAATCGTCTATCTAAACTATCTCTATAATCAAGAAAGACAGAAATGACAGAATGGTTTAAGGGTGTTGTGTATGAGCGAGAGGTCTCGGGTTCAAACCTTGTTCGGGGCAAAAAATTTTAGAAAAGCTTTGGAAGGTAGATTTCTTTACCAAAATTATTTTTATCATTATTATTGTTACTTATATATGTATTATTACTATTATTATGATTAGGATTATTATTATTACCAAAATAACACAAACTATTATTATTATTACTCATATTAGTATTAGTATCATTATGTACTTATTAGTATTATTGGAATCATTATTAACATATGTATTATCATTATTATCATTATCATTTTTATTATTAGTATTATTGTTATTAATAAAGTTATTATTAGTAGGACTATTATTAGTAAATCATTAATATCAAAACTATCATTTTTAACAAATAAATATTTTGTACATAAAACATACTTATTACATATATTATAACTACATTAATATTTCACATAACTATATATATCAAATCTATTAACATTATACTTACATATAACAAAACAATTGATTTTTAGATATAACACTAAAACATATATGTACATATATAGATATTCTAAAATGAATAAGATAATAATTATCATAAAGTAATATATATAATATATAAGTTAAGATATAAAAAAAATATAAATGAAGTATACGTTTTTAATAAAATTTGGTATAAAATTTATATAAACTCTAAACACATAAATAATATATACTTAATAAAGGAAATTATGTGATTTCCATTATACGTTTTAATAGATATACAATTAATATAGGTTCGTGAATCCGAAGCCAACCATACACTTGTTCAGTGCCGTCATATGTATTTTTACTATAAAATACAGTATTGTGAGTTTCATTACTCCCTTTTAAATGCTTTTGCAATATATATTTTTGGGACTGAGAATACATGCGCTGCTTTTATAACTGTTTTACGAAATAGACACAAGTAATCGAAACTACATTATATGGTTGAATGATCGAAGCCGAATATGCCCCTTTAATTGGTAGCCTAAGAATTAGTAAACCAGTCTACTAATTGACGCGAATCTTAAAGATAGATCTATTGGGCCTAACAAACCCCATCCGTTGTAGCAGATGCTTTAGTACTTCGATGTTGTTTTATCATGTTCGATGGATGTCCCGGAATGATAGGGGATATTCTTATATGCATCTTGTTAATATCGGTTACCAGGTGTTCAATCCATATGAATGATTTTTGTCTCTATGCATGGGACGTATATTTATGAGAAATGAAAATAAAAATCTTGTGGTCTATTAAAATGATGGAAATGATTATTTATGTTAAATTAATGAACTCACCAACCTTTTGGTTGACACTTGAAAGCATGTTTATTCTCGGGTATGAAAGAAATCTTCCGCTGTGCATTTGCTCATATTATAGATATTACTTGGAGTCATTCATGACATATTTCAAAAGACGTTGCATTCGAGTCGTTGAGTTCATCAAGATTATTATTAAGTCATTTATAGTTGGATATATTATGAAATGGTATGCATATCGTCAACATTCGATGTAATGAAAGTTTGTCTTTTAAAAATGAATGCAATGTTTGTAAAATGTATCATATAGAGGTCAAGTACCTCGCGATGTAATCATATGTTATTGTATTCGTCCTTATGGATTAGGACGGGTCGCTTTAGATTTGTCAAAGATTGAAGTTAAATTGTTTAAAATCTTAAATGGACTACATTCGATATTGAAGGCCCATTTAGTAAAGCCCATGTTTGACCCATATTCGGTTATATATATATATATATATATATATATATATATATATATATATATATACATATATATATATATATATATATATATATATATATATATATATATATATATATATATATATATATATATATATGAATCAAAGTCAAATCTCTTAAATTTTTAAATGCTTATACCGAATCTGATTAATTTACCGAGTATGTGCCTAATCCACAAAGTCCGTTCTCTAATTAATTCAAATCTTTGGTAAATCTTCTTTTTAATCAAGTTTATGTTATACATATTATAAATCTGAGTTAAATGAATGAATATAAACTAGAAAAGATCATAAATTACATGAATATGACTTTTAATTTGAAAAATCCATGAAAAACCGAATCTGATGGAAAATCTTTAATTCTTAGATTAAAACATATTCGTTTGGTGGTTTGTTGTGAGATAATGTCTATTCGATGTGTGATTAGTTGATCTTTCATAGAAACGACTCAGATTGCATGATTAATTTGTGTTTAATGGATTCTGTAAATACCAAAAGTGTTCATGCTACAGTTACCGAGTCTGTTCAACATAATAACATGATAATCTGATTGTTTAGGGCTTCAATTTGATTCTGGTTTAGAATTTAAAGGTTATATGACTAGAAATGCATGTTAAGGATATAATATGTGAAACTTGAAGTTACCGAATCTGATATTAGGTTTGATACCGAGTCTGAAATTTGGTAACTTAAAACTTCATGATTTGAATTTGAAAACTTGCATGCTTAATCTAGTTCATCAAAGTGAAAAGAAAAGCATATTTAGTAACCGAATCTGCAAAATTTTATGGTTACCGAATCTGCTCATATTTTTGAAAAATGACTAAGTGTTGATGGATTTTTTGGTTAGTTTATTTGATTAATCATGATGATAATTGAATTGTTTGAAAATGCTTTATTTGATTATCATGGTTATTAAATACTTGTGAATAAATGGAATAAAAGATTTTTATAACTTATAAAATTCATAAAAATCATGAAATGAAAAATACAAAGGACTTCAAAGGAAATAAGAATAGTGATATGTGCTTATTGTTAAAATATTCTGGTTATCTATCTCTTATTAAATAGCTAAATTACGAACAATCACTTTATCAACACTAAAACCAACATACCCGGAAATTACTGGCTTGCAATTCTGGAGAGGCATTACTTACGGAATGCCTTAAGCTATACTTTTAGTGTGCCAGATACAGATTTGAGACTTCTTAATAGAAAAATAAAATTTTTTGAGGCTACACAACCCACTGCTGCTAATACTCAGGAAGAACCTGCTAGATTTGAGTTTGAGCTCAGAGGTGTGAATGGACTAAGGAGGATTACCAAAGCTAATTTCAGGAGAATATTTCAGCTTCCTTTTGTGAACAATGCTCCTGCTTTTCCATCCACTCAGCAAATGATGAACTCTATTTTCAAGCTGGGATACAGTGGAGATACTTCAGTTACACCTGCTAAGTTTCAAAGAAATTTTTACATTTCAGGTGGTATGTGATCTTCTCGATCATCAACCGGTGTCTTCTGATGACACGCAGTGGATCAGATAGCTTAACAATTCCTATGCTGAAGCTATTCTACTCTTTTACAAGAGTAGAGAATCTAGATTATGCAGAACTTCTATGGGATCTAGTTCAGGCCCAAGTGACAAGACAGGGAGTGCTTATGTTCCTTGAGAAAGGTTTTTTTGTATCTTTATACATGATGCACTAACCACTTGTAGAAATGCCAATATTCCTGTTCTAGGTACACAGGGTATGCAGATGGTACGATTTACGGAGGTGAAAATGAATACTCCGGTGCTTTCAGATAATCAATCCACTGCACCAATTCCAAATTGGATGGTGAGATTAGCAAATCCCTTAGACGCTAGAATGCGTATATACTTTGAGACGGTAGGGATACCTCTTCTGAACCCGATGCAACAAGCACAAGTTGATCCAGCCGCGGTTCCAGCTTCAAAGGTTGTAGAGGAACCTAGAGTCCAACCCGGACCATCTGACACCTCACTTAGAGTAAACCTTAAACGCTCTAGGGATATCCGATTAAATTAACCCGTGAGGATCAGAGAGCCTAGTACACTTAGGGATGAACCTACATCTTCAACTACACCTGAGGGAAGTGACACCGATTCTTCAGCAACTGAATCCTCTCCCGAACAAAAGTAGAAGTGGACACGATACATGCCTGATGAGATGATTCGGACTTCACCTACACAACACGTAACTAGTCTAGGTTTTTCGACTCCTATCGTTCGCCCAACATTTACTGAACTCATTGGTGATACGGATAAAGACTTAGAGCCAACTAGGTCACCTTCATCCATTTTCGTATCACATCCAATAGTAACAGTAAGACCTACACTAAATGAAGCGCAAACTTCAGTAGGCATAAGACCTAAACGCACGGATGGTAAAAAGACCAATCAGCCCATCTAACCTAAACAGGATCTAAGAATAAATCTCACCAGAAAAGGTGCTTCGGCATCTCAAAAGGAAGTAAAGTCTTCCTCTGTAGCAAAGTCTGCGTTGACTCAATCGATTGAGGAAACTCAATCATTGATGTCCAGAACCGCCGAAGGGGTGCCAAAAAACCTTGAACATGCACCCTGTGTATCGGTCGGAAATCCTCTTGACATACTTCATCCCAGTCATGTTGTAGTGCCTCAACGTCCAATAGGGCCTGAAGGTCCGGATTTTCTTGATGAGGAAGATCTGTCGCATCCCATGGAAACGAGTCAACATGACATTTCCTCAGAAAATTTATCAGACTTCCAGCAGACTATTCCTTTGGTTCAAGAAATTGATCCATAGGTTCAAACCACTTCTCATCCGGATCTTGAAACTCAGGGTCTGGGTGATGAGTCTTTAACTTAAAGAGATGTGCTACCTCATGATACATTGATGACTTCAAGAGTTGGGGATATTAATATCTCCACGAGAGCTAAAATGATGGGTAGTTCTTCTACTCTGTCAGAGTCTCCTGAGACTAATATCATGGAGGCGAGCGACTTGAAAAGGTCTTCGCCAGTTACAACTCCGGTTGTAACCCAACCTCCATCAGAAGGGGACAATCTGACTAGTAGTACGTATACCCTACATATAAGAATAATACCGAACTATTATCCTCACCTGCCCTCACGGAAACACAAACACTTTCACCGACATCACCAACAACATCAGATGTTGCTGCTGGTGTTCCGATTGTTACTTTTCCACCATCACCCCCACATTCACCAAATTATTATGATGCTTTGGAGAAAGTGTACTTTAGTCGTATGTTTTCTAGCGCAAATCTTAATGTTCTTCGACGTACTTCACTTCAAGCAATGTTTCGTGCTCTAATACGACATCCACTTACTTCCTGCTCTTCTCCACTAAGTCCTCAGCGTGATGATGAACATGACGATTTTGATCCTCGAAATACTCGTGAGGGAGAGATAGGAGTAGATGGAGAATTTATTACAATGAACATTTCCACTAGGGGTAGTGGTGTGAGGTCTGCTTCAACTTCACAATCTCAAAAGGTTCATACTGAATCAGAGATGGAATCTATTCCTGATGATGAGATTTAAAATGTAGAACCTGAGCAAGTGATCATTCCGATTATTAATAATGAGGTTGAAGGTGGACGGTTGATGAGGATTTGAACTTAAGTGACTTCTATCTTGAAGAAACTGATGATGATGATGGGTTTGTCACTTTTAGTAAATTATCTTCAGTATCTACTATTCCTGACAATGTAAAAATTGTTGATGAAGGGAATCCTGATCCAGTTACTGAAAGTGATGATGAAGACGATTCTACTAATGAAGATGGAGACAATCTATACGTAAATCCAAATTTAGATGACATCTTTGATCATATTGAAGATGATAACGTTCCATCAGATAACATGACAAATCCTACTGATCAATCAACAAATTCAACACAATCATCAAGTTCAAATCAGACTAAAGTAAATGAGAGTTCAACTTCTGATGCAACTACATCAAGTTTTACAGTGAATTTCTGGTTTA